>NW_027273890.1:1810000-2190000 GCF_046630095.1 Trachinotus anak
ACAGTCTGGAGAGGGTTTGTTGTGTTTCCTCTTTGTCAGCTCAGGTCTGCTGTTTATCACTGATGCAGTTTGACCTCTGACCTCTCGTCATTGTCCTGTGTAGTCGATCATTGTTACGTTTCACGTCACAGTTGACTCCAAATCCTTTATAGTTCACACTGAAGCTGACGTTTAACTGCTTCATCAACTTATTCATCAGCTTCACTCATTTCAACTTTGATCAAACGTCTCAGCTGCAGATTTTCAGCAGTGTTTTCTGTCGGCTCTCTGCTCTGTTACTGCTGTACTTTAAACTGTAATGATCAAGTGTTGTCATGGATATATTGATATAACTTTCTAATGTTTCAGCTGTTTTCTTACCTCTGTGTGAATCTGTGAATTTTCTATTAGACATTAATACATTTTCATGCTGTCTTTTGATTAGTTTGTAATATTTGTGTT
Source organism: Trachinotus anak (assembly GCF_046630095.1). NCBI lineage: Eukaryota > Metazoa > Chordata > Actinopteri > Carangiformes > Carangidae > Trachinotus > Trachinotus anak. The sequence continues at coordinate 1,810,442 of NW_027273890.1, forward strand.
GTCATGATATAAACTCTGCACACCTCCATGATCTCCCGGTAACACCATCAGTGGACTCGGAGGAGCAGAGCAGTGACACTGTGTTGTTTTGTCTCCAGTCCAGAGTCCTGAGCAGCAGCAGCAGTCGGTCTCTGTGCGTCTCCTCAGACGGTATCCTCTGTCTGGACCCGTCCTCCCTGCTGTCTGTCCTGTCTCAGACAGAGAGCGCCCTGCAGTGGAGACATGAGGAACTGCAGGTCAGTCCCACAGAGCAGGAACTGTTTCTACTGCAGGTCAGAGGTCATGGAGGTGTTCACAAACCTGGTGTGTGTGTGTGTGTGTGTGTGTGTGTGTGTGTGTGTGTGTGTGTGTGTGTGTGTGTGTTTCAGGGGGCGGGGCTATCTCTGCGGCGGCTTGGCGAGGAGAAAGCAGCTCTGCAGCTGCGTCTGAAACAGCTGGAGGACGACAATCAGCAGCTGCAAACACACACACAGCACACTCAGCTGGAGCTCACACACACTCTGGACACACTGAGCAGGTACACACTTCTGAGCACACGCGTTCAACTACACACATCTAACTACACGCAACCAACTACTTACGGACACTAGCTAACAGGTAAATTACCTGAGGACTACAACTTTGAAAATGGACGGGAGATCTATTAATGTTCAAATTTTGTTTCCTTTTTGTGTTTTTGCTCCTCCAGATGTTTATAACGTCATGTGACCAACTGCAACAACTGTAGATATTCAGATTGATCAGGTTGAACTGAAAAAATCATAAACTGACTTGTTTGTGACGACAGGGAACGAGAGGCATCGTCAGCTCTGCGTCTGCAGGTGGAGGAGTTGCAGAGGAGGGAGGAGGAGGTGAAGAGAGAGAACGACAGACTGAGGAGGGAGAGAGACAGACAGGAGGAGAGAAACAGACAGCTGGAGACAGAGACACACAAACGGTACAATACTCTGCTCTGAATTAATCCGTCTGAGCTGCTTCAGTTCAAAACCAAAGGTTATTTATGTCAAATTCAAAGTGATTTACACAAATCAAAAGAATACAGAGAGGGATAAGAACAGTAATGAAGAAGCAAGTAGAAATAATAATAAAATCAGATTGTAGAAAAGATAAATAATAAAAATAAAGGGAAGTGCAGCTCTAACAAACTGATGCATTGTCACTTTAGATTTTAAAGCATCAGCATCGTCTCTGGTCTGAGCTCTTCAGGTAGTTTGTTCCAGGTGCGAGCAGCATCGAAGCTGAAAGCTGCTTCTCCAGGATTGAAGACACCAGACATCAGTAACAAGTGGAGGAGGTTTCGTCTGAGCTGAACTGAACAGATGTTGGAGCTGAGCTGCTGTTCAGAGGCTAAACTGTGATTTGTTTCAGAGTTGAGACTGAGCTCCTGGAGAACGCCCAGCTGACGGAGAGAGAAACTCTCCACCGTATGGAGATCCACACTCTGAAGGTAAAGGACCAGGACGTAGTTACTGTTTGTGTTACTGCTCTGGTTTCTCCTCATTCTGATCATCAGGAGTCAGTCTCTCTCTCTCTCTCTCTCCTCTGTCCTCCTGTCTTCCTGTAGGGGGCACTGGAGAGAGAGCAGCTGGACAAACAGAGGGCAGAAGAAGAAGCAGCTGATGCCAGAGACGCCCTGCAGCAGGTTCAGACTATTTCTATCTAAAGTTAAAACACTGTTTTCATGTGAAACGCTGACAGTCTCCAGGTGGTTTTAGATCTGTCAAACACCTGAACATCAGCATGAATCCAGGACAATGACAACAGCTGCAGGAACAGCTGGAGACGACAGAGAGTTTCTCTGCTGAGAGCTGAGTTCAGTCTCTGTCACCACCTCTGTGTGTTAATGCAGCTCACTTACAGACCCTCTGTTCTCAGACACTGAACCAGGATCAGTGATTTAATCTCAGACTCGCTGCCGTCATTCCCAGTCTGCTGAAGCTGAGAAAATCAGTGTTTTAGAATCAACATTAATCAAGTTGATTACTGCAGGCAGTGTCAGTGGAGTATGAATAACACATCGGCACATCTTGTGTTTGAAAACAGGAAACAAACACCAGCTGTGACCAGCTGTTGCTCCCAGGTCTTTAGACGCCATCATCTTCATATGTATTTATTTCTATACAGTCCAGGGACTGTGTGCTGCGTCTCTCCACCTCTGAGTGTGTGTTGAAGCGGGAGGTGGACGAGGGACGGGACGCTCTGGACAAGATGGCTTCCCTGAACTCAGCTTTGGCATCAGACAAGAGAGAGCTGAACAAACAGCTGCTGCAGGTACCACTGCTCGCTTTACCCATCTCCCTCTCTTTGACAGCGCCTGGCTCAACGGCTCCTGACCTGTGTGTGTGTGTGTGTGTGTGTGTGTGTGTGTGTGTGTGTTTGCAGCTGGAGTATGAGCTGTCAGACAGCCAATCACAGCTGGAAGCTCTGAGGTCAGAGGTCAGCTCTCTGCAGAGAGAGGTCAAGACCCTCAACATGGACTGCAGCCAGCTCAGGTGAGTTTGTACCTGAACCTGAATCCTGACTGTTTCACTAGTCAATATAAACCTATAATCCTGAACATAAAGCCCTTTAAACCAAATTTAAACCCTTTAATCCTGAATATAAACACTGTAATCCTGGATGTAAAACATTTAATTTCAAACATGAACATTTAATTGTAAACATAACACAATCCTGAATTTAAATCCTATATCCTTTCATTTTAAATATAAATGCTGTAATTCTGACTATAAACCCTTTAATTCAGAAAACACACAATTATAATACATAAATTCTTTAATCCCAAATTTAAACCTTTATTTGTGAACATAACTCTTGGTCAAAATAAATTCTTTAATCCTGAGTGGAAAAACTTAATCCTGAATATAAATCTTTTAATCCCAACTTTAACCCTTTAATGCAGATTTTAAACCTTAAATCCTGAATTCAAAGCTTTAATCATGAATATGAACTTTTAATCTCAAATTTAAATATTTAGTCCAGAACATAAAACCTTTAACTGGTTCACAGTATTGTTCCTATTCTGTTGTGTTCAGAGCTCAGAGGGAGGTGGAGGCTGACGTTGTCCATCAGCTGAGAGAAAGAGAGAGGGAGCTGGAGAGAATGATGGAGGAGAAGGAGAAAGAGTTGGTCTCCCTGATGGAACAGAGAGAGAGGGATGGACGGCAGCGAGAGGAGGTAGAGAGCAGGAGGACTGACCTGTTATCATGCAACACCTGTAGGCTTGTCTGATGCATGTAATGTGTGGTCCTCAGCTGCGCTCCCAGCATGCCTCGGTGCGCGGGGAGCTGAAGGAGGTGCAGGAGCAGCTGCGGCAGGCAGGTGAGGAGGCCAGGAGGAGAGACCGGCAGCAGGAGGAGCAGCAGAGAGACAGCAGGAGGCTGCAGGAGGAGAAGGACAGTCTGCAGAGACACAGGGAGCAGCTCGAGGACGAGCTGCAGGAGCTCAGGTACTGAACACACCTGAACAGAAAGTACCAGGAACAGCACAGTGATACTGTATTGTCACAACAACAACAACAACAACATTAGAACCAGAGTGAAACACAATCAGCAATAGAAATCATTTTAATTTAGAGTCAGGACCAAACTCACTCTCTCTCTCTCTCTGCTGCAGGTCTCTGTCAGTGTCTCTCCACCAGCAGCTCAGTGAGCAGCAGAAGCAGCTGTCGCAGGCGCAGGTGGACAGGTGTCAGCTGAACACACACGTTCACACTGTGCAGCAGGTGAAACACACCTTACAAGGTGAGTCTGAGTCCGACAGGGACCTGTAGGGGTTTGTCCTGTTTTTATACCTGCTCCTGTTCTCTGAAGGAGAGATCCAGTGTCTGAGAGGAGAGCTGGAGCAAGTGACGGCCAGGAGAGAGAGGAGCGAGGAGGAGAGGGAGGCGCTGAACGAAGAGATGGAGAGGCTGATTGCGGAGGTGGAGGAGCTGAGGAGGAGGAGGGAGGAGGACGAAAAGGCGAGACTGAAGGAGAAAGAGGCGTGGCAAAGAGAGCGGGAGGCTCTGAGCAAGGAGCTGGGGACGAAGGATGGAGAGGTGGAGGTGCTGAGGAGGCGCACAGAGGGACTAACGGAGGAGAAGGAGGAGAGGCAGAGGGAGGTGGAGAGACTGAGGGAGGAGGTGACGGAGAGGGAGGTGAAAATCAGCCACATGATGGACAGAGTACAGCAGGCGGAGGGAGGGAGGGAGAGACTGGAGGAGGAAGTGAAGAAGACGAAGGTGAGGTTGAGAGAGGAGGAGGTGAAGAGGGAGGAAAGCAGGGAGCGGGAGATGCAGAGGGATGGAGAGATCGAGGCGCTCTGTGACCGGTTGGAGAGATTAGAAAGAGAGAAGGAGGAAAGGGAGGAGGAGGTGGAGAGATGGAGGATGAGGGTGGAGGAGATGGAAGAGGAGATGAACAGACTAGAGGAGGAGGAGAGGAAAAAGAAGGAGAGACTGCAAGATGAAGGAGAGGAGGAGAAGAGGAGGAGGGAGGAGGAGATGGAAAGATTGAGGGGTGAAGCAAGGGCAGTAGAGGAGGAAGTGGAGAGATTGAAGGCTCGAGTGGAGGAGGTGGAGTGGGAGAGAGAGGAGGAGAAGAGGAAGACAGAGAGACTGCAGGAGGAAAAGGAGGAGGTTGTAGGGGGACTGATGGAGAGGCTAAAGGAGAAGGTGGGGGAGGTGGAGCTGCTAAGGGTGAGGTTGAACGTGGCCAAAGAGGAGTATGAGGAGATGAAGGAGGAGGTGGAGCGGAGGGAGCGCCGCCTGGAGCATCAGATGAACGCCGTGAGGGAGAGGGAGGAGGAGGTGGAGGAGTTAAAGGAGCGGCTGAGGCTGGTGGAGGAGCGGGAGGAAGAGGGAGCAAGAGAGCAGCAGGAGGTGTCTGAGAGACTGAAGCAGAAGGAGGCAAGGGAGGAGCAGCTGGAGGCGCTGCTAAGAGAAACCCGGGCTCTCCTGGAGAAAGAGAGGAGGGAAGGAGGAGAAAAAGATGACAGGATCTCCCTCCAGGCCAGGGAGCTGCAGGAGGCTCAGGCAGAGAGCGAGGGAGCGAGGAGGAGAGCCAGGCAGAGTGAGGAGACCAGCAACAATCTAGAGGGGGAGGTGAAGGAGTGGCAGGAGAAGGCAGAGCAAAGCACATGGGAGGCGGCAAAGCTCAGCCATCTCCTGAAGGAGCGAGAGGAGGAGGTGCAGCAGTTGAAAGCCATGCTGGAGGAGAGGGAGGCAGAGGAGGGGAGAGAGAGAGAGGCACTGAGGAGAACGGAGCAGGAAAGGAGGAGGAGGCTAGACATCAAGCTCATGGAAGTGGAGGAGGAGAAGAGGAGACTGCAGGAGAAAGTGGGGGAGGTGGAGGAGGAGCGGGAGGTAGAGAGGGAGGCACTGAGGAGAGCCAGGGAGGAGAGCAGGAGTTTGGAGGACAAATGGGAAGAGATGAAAAAAGAAGTGAAGGAGCAAAGAGAGGAACTGAGGGTGACAGGGGAGGAGCAGAGGAGGCTGGAGAACAGATTGAAGGTCATGCAGGAAGGAAGAAAGGAAGAAGAGGAGGAGCTGAGGAGGGTTAGGGAGGAGAAGAGGAGGCTGGAGAATAAACTGATTGAGAGGGAGAAAGAAATGGAGGGACAGAGGGAGCTTCTGAGTAGTAAAGAGGAGGAAAAGAGGAGGCTAGAAGATAAACTGAGGAAGGCCAAAGAGGAGCACGGGAGACTGGTGGAGACTGAGAGAGATCAGCAGCTCCTGATGGAGGAGAGAGGGAGGTCCAGGGTGAGAGAGCTAGAGGGGGAGAAGGCAGGACTGTCAGTGGAGCTGAGGAGGAGAGAGGGGGAGGTGACAGCTCTGAGAGAGGAGGTACAGAGGGAGAGGGACAGGGCACAGGAGGAGCTGAGGAGGAGGAGAGAGGAGGTGTCACTGCTTACAGATGAGGTAACAAGGGAACAAAGGGAGAAGAACGAGGTACAGGAGAACCTGAGGAGGATTGAGGAGGAGATGACATCTCTCATAGAGGCAGTGAAAAGGGAACAAGAGGAGAAGAAGGAGGTGCAACAGGAGCTTATAAAGAGGAGAGAGGAGGTGCAGAGGGAGGGGGATAAGACACAGGAGGAGCTGAGGAGGAGGAGAGCGGAGGTGTCAGTGCTTAGAGAGGAGGTAACAAGGGAACAAAGGGAGAAGAAGGAGGTACAGGAGAACCTGAGGAGGACTGAGGAGGAGGCGACATCTCTCATAGAGGCAGTGAAAAGGGAACAAGAGGAGAAGAAGGAGGTGCAACAGGAGCTTATAAAGAGGAGAGAGGAGGTGACAGCTCTGAGAGAGGAGGTGCAGAGGGAGGGGGATAAGACACAGGAGGAGCTGAGGAGGAGAAGAGAGGAGGTGTCAATGCTTAGAGAGCAGGTAACAAGGGAACAAAGGGAGAAGAAGGAGGTACAGGAGAACCTGAGGAGGACTAAGGAGGAGGTGACATCTCTCATAGAAGCTGTGAAAAGGGAACAAGAGGAGAAGAAGGAGGTGCAACAGGAACTTGGGGAAAGGAGAGAAGCAGTGACTGTTCTCAGAGAGGAGGCGCAGAGGGAGTGGAGGCAGAGGGAGGAGGTGCAGGGAGAGCTGAGGAGGACCAAGAATGAGCTGACAGTCATCACAGAGGAGGTGCAAAGGGAACAGAGGGAGAAAGAGCAGACACAAGAGAAGTTACTGAAGACGGAGAAGGAGGTGACAGCTCTCGGACAGGAGGCGCAGAAGGAGCGGAGGAGGAGGGAGGAGGTACAGAAGGAGCTGAGAGGAGTGCAGCAGAGTGTGGAGGTGATGGCAGCGAACCTGAGCTCCCTGCAAACTCAGGTACAATCTGTCCAGGCTAAAAGTTTGTGGACAGTCACATGTTCTGTTCTTCACCAGGTTCTCTGTGTTTCAGGTGTCTGACCTGAGTCAGAGCCGGGAGCGAGCGAGGCAGGAGGTGAAGGTGAAGGAGGAGGAGAAGCAGCAGATGAAGGAGGGTCTGAGGGCAGCACTGGAGGAGATGACCAAGCTGAAACTACTCCTGCAGGTACAGCGCCTCCTGCTGGACACCAACAGCAGTGACACTCGTCTGAGCTGTGACGCCATCGTTATCAGCACAATGGTTATTAATCCTCCACTAGACGGAGCTCTGAGGCGACACGATGGCAACATCCGTCCTACGCTAGCTGCTCAGCTTCATTGTCATCAGTCACCATGACAACATGAGAAGGATGTGACCTCCTCTTTAAACTTTTAATTTTACCGTACAGTTTAATCTGGTGTTTCAAACATTCAGTCTTGTTTATTCGTTCATTTGTAATTATCACATTCAAAATCAACATCAGCTCTTTCCCCAGTGATTCAGGGAAGAATCACTTCTTTTCTCTGGTGTTTATCACTGACTGTCCACAAATCATACATCAGGCAGGTAACAGTCACATGACAGGCACCTACTTGAAGACAAGCCTCAGATTATCTTCATGGGAACTTCAGAATATATTTTTGAGTGAGTGTGGATTTTGTCCCTCAGACAAACACATTTGCTCATATGGACACCTGACTGTTGTTTTCTGGATGCTACAGTTTCATTTGTAGTGAACTACAGGTGACAAATAACACTGTAACACACAACAGTGTGTTTCCCTCTGTTTCCGGTCTTTATGCTAAGCTAGGCTAACCACACCCTGACTACTGAACTCTTTATATATCCATCATTTCCACATTCTGCCGTCAGGAGAGCCATGCAGAGGGGGAGCGTCTGAGGAGCGCTCTGAAGGAGAAGAAGCAGGAGGCGGAAAGGATCAGAGAGGAGAATCTGAGGACTGTCAGAGAGGAGGTGCTGCGAGGGAGAGGGGAGGTGGAGAATGAAAGAGCAGAGGTGGAGGAGCTGAGAGCAAGAGCCAAGGCCCTGGAGAGGAGGAGGAGGGAGGTGATGGAGGAGCTCGAGGAGGCTCGACAGGTGAAGGAGAGGGTGGAAGAGGAGAAGAGAGAGGCAGAGGAGCGGTGGAGGAGCAGAGTGGAAGAGATGGAGAAGGAGCAGGAGCTGAGGCTGAAAGCTCTACTTGGACAAATCCAGGCACTGAAGGAGAGACATGAGGAGGTTGAGAGGGAGTGGAAGTCCAGGGTGGAGGAGAAAGAGAGGCAGGTGGAGGAGGCAAGGAGGGAGGTGAAGGAGAGCCAGGCTGAGCTGAGCCAGGTCAGAGCCATGTTGGAAGAGGAGAAAACACAGATCTCTTCACTGGCTGCTGAGAGAACAAAGGACAGGGAGGAGGAGAAAGAGGAGGTGGGCGGACAGAGGAGGACAAGGAGGAGGAGGACAGACCAGGAGACAGAAGACGGCAGGAAGAAAGGAAGAGGAGAGGTGAGCATTTTACACAAAACACTGTGAAGAGACGCTGTTGGAAAAACAGGAGAAAACACCTAATGTTTCTAAACAGTCAATCTTATATCATTTCCTGAGGAACAGGAGGAGCAGCACAGCCCCTCTCTGCTGCAGGAGAAAGAGGAGATCAGGAGGCTGCTGAGGCACAGAGAAGCTGAGGTCTGTGTGCTGGTCTGTGTACTGTCAGCTTCCAGCTGTGACAACTATGACATGATGTTATTTTTGTTTTGCTGTCGATGCCTCTGATTGTTGTCGTCCAGGTGTACACTCTGACTCAGAGGACGCAGGAGCTGGAGCGGGACAGGGATCGAGTCCGATTGGCTCTGGAGCAAACTGAGGCAGCTATGATTGGCTACAGGGAGAGAGCCCACCAACAGGAGCAGAGCTCAGGGGTGGGCTCTAAGCCAGATGAGGTCAGTGTCTCCTAATCCCAATGTCCACCCTCAGACTTTGCCAGAGGGAATTACCCAAAGTTCATAGCGTTGTGACGTTAAACCACGGGTTACCATGGTTACCAGGGGACACATTGAAGTGCCATAAAAGGGAAAAAAGAATAAAGTGGAAGAAAAAGAAACAAGCATCAACAGAACAAACCCAAATGTAACTTTACAAGAAAAAGGAAGTTTACATGTATGAACACAGAGCTCAGTGGTGATTCAGAGCCTGAACTGTGTGTAGTTATTTGTCCTATGATGTCAGGATGATAAATTCAAATCTGCTTTCATCAGATCTATTAAAATATTAATATTTTGTTTATAAACAGGCAGCGAAGAGAGAAAATAAACAATGTAAAATCAGGTGGAGCTCAGTATTTAATTGTGTGTGTCAGCAGGGTGTAGGGGACAGACTGGTGGTCCTGCAGCGTCTGGTGGCTGAACTGGAGCTGGAACAGAAACGACTGAACATGAAAAACTCTCACCTGGAAAATCAGAAGGACAAACTGAAGAGAGACAGAAACACACTGAGAGACACACTGAGACAGGTACACACACACTGAGACAGGTACACACACACTGAGACAGGTACACACACTGAGACAGGTACACACACACTGAGACAGGTACACACACACTGAGACACACACACTGAGACAGGTACACACACACACTGAGACAGGTACACACACACTGAGACAGGTACACACACACTGAGACAGGTCACACACACTGAGACAGGTACACACACACACACTGAGACAGGTGTACACACACACACACACACACTGAGACAGGTACACACACACACTGAGACAGGTACACACACACCGAGACACACACTGAGACAGGTACACAAACACACACTGAGACAGGTACACACACACACACACACACACACACACACACACACACACACACACACACACACTGAGACAGGTACACACACACCGAGACACACACTGTGACAGGTACGCACAGTGAGACACACACTGAGACAGGTACACACACACTGAGACACACACTGAGAGACAGGCACACACACACTGAGACAGGCACACACACACTGAGACACACACACTGAGACAGGTACACACACACTGAGACACACACACTGAGACAGGTACACAAACACTGAGAGACACACTGAGACTGAGACACACACACTGAGAGACACACTGAGACAGGTACAGACAGTGAGACACACACATTGAGACAGAGACACACACTGACACTGATTTTGCTTTTGTATTGTTTTGTTTTTGTTGTTTTTGTTGTGTGATTCAGGTGGAGGAGGAGCGTTCAAGGCTTAGACAGCAGCTGATGGACAGCAGATCTCAGGTAAGACACAGACACACACACAGGTACATCAGTGTGTGTGTGTGTGTGTGTGTGTGTGTTTGTGTGTGTGTGTGTGTGTGTAAAAGCTCCTTTGTGTTTGTTCAGGAGCCTACAAACACCACAGAAGAAGAGCACCTGAGGAGCCGAGTGAGGGAGCTGGAGGACCAGGTGAGAGAGGCACAGAAGAGTTTCCGATGTTTTGAGTGGTCAAGTGGATGCTGATGATGTCACCATGTCTTCTCCCCTCAGGTGAGTCAGCTCCGTATCTCATTGGCTGTGGATCAGCAGCAGAGGGCGGAGTTTATCCAGCAGTCCTCCAGAAACAGCCAGTGGCTGCTCTCTCTGAGACACGACCTCAGCAATTCGCTGGCCACCGTCACACGCCATCCAATCCCGTCCATCCTGGAGTCTGAGACACAGCGATTGGACCGCAGTCTGAGGGAGGAGGAGCTTAGGATGTCCCTCAGCCAATCGTAACACCTGAAAAATAAAAACTCTTCACTAAAGCTTTTGACCAAAAACTTTAAACCTCAACAGGTTATAAGACAATCTTCTGCACTGTTTGCTATGGAAACGGCTTGATTATACAGAGCCACATTTTTTGGAGTTTTTTTAAAGGACAGAGTTTAGAGCTGTCTTCTGATTGGCTGATTGCAGCAGTCAAGTGACAGTTAAGACTCCTCATGAAGTCATATGACAGTTACTGATCATTTATTCTATTATATTCAGTTTTCATTTGTCAGTCTGACCCCTGAGCCATGACACACTACATTTCCCATGATCCTTCTGTCTGGTCTGGTTTGTGAAGGTCAGAGGTCAGTTGTGTGTTTGTGTAAAGTTAAATAAAGTTTTTATATCGTGAAGTGGCTTTTCATTGGATTTTTGCTCTGACTGTAACGACCTCTGCAGCCTGAAGGCGGTGCCAGCAGAACTTTATTCTGCTTGTCGTATTTGCAGCTGTTTTCCAGATGTGAGCAGATCTTCATCTCTGTTGTTTCAACTTCCCCAAGAACCCCGTGGAACTTTCTAAGATTCCTTTAACCTTCACAGGTACAATCAAAAACTTTTCAAGGATGTTAACTCTGCGTCTCTATTTGAATTTGACAAGAAACATCCAATCACAGAGCTTAAAATTCTGTTACATGATTTGCTAACAGCGACGGAGCTGAGAAAAGTGAAAATACGACCTACCGCTTTAAGTCAGTTTAAGTTCTGGATCAGTTCTGACAGACTCAGTAGCTGTGGAGCCTCATTTTGTTAACGTCAAAGCCTTTTGATTGACATCTGACTGGCCTCATCTCCATGGCAACAGTGTCTGAAGCTCATGGGTATTGTAGTATTCAGACCTGTCAGAACATAAACCTGAGGATTTGTCTCATTGTCCAGAAGAGTCCTGAGTTTCCTCGGTCCTCAGTTTGGCTGACAGTTGGTCCGTCAGAGACAAGCCCTCAGGTCTGGAGTGAATCTGACCAGCTCCAGGAGCTTCATGTGGACCAGAGACCTGAAACTGAATCACCTTGTTTTATATATTTTTCAGTTTCTCTGTCACCATGTTAGAGTTGATTTGAAGTTGAGGGTCACTGTAGAAGTTGCTCCCCGACTTTTCCTGTGATCTTATGTTTGTGAAGCTCTTTGCAAACTTGTGAATCTACTCAGTGACTTTGCACCACTGTGATTCACTGCACATTAAACCTCAGATCTCACCTGTGTGTTGTGGCTGCAGCAAACAATGATCCACAACAAACATTACACAAATGTTTAAACAAACAGTCTGTTGTTTCACATGTAGTCTCCCCTGGGGGCTGAGCTGCCCAGCTGCTGCTGCCGCTGCTGACTTAACCTTTCACACCTGCTCACACCTGCTCACCTGTGTCACATGAACCTGTCGCTGCAATTAGAGGTGTGAACAGGCTTCAGCATAAACAACATGATGCAACCAGGTCATCAGAGACAAATCACTCATCAAAGTTTATTCTGTGAACTTCAAACTACTGTGATCAAACCTCCACCTCTCAACACATGATGTAAACTTAAAGGCTCAGTTCACCTAAATCACAACACAACATAATCTCAGGGTTGTTTGATTTAATGTGTTGTCATCCTGTAAAAGCAGCTACTTTCTGAACTACTGTGTGTGTCTGTGTTTGACTTGATCCATTTACTACATTTCCAGTCATTCTCAAAAAGAAAAATAAATCTATGGCTTCAGATTTCATCCTCTGTGGCTTCACTCGTTCCAGGTGTTTTGGAGTCAGTGTCCCGTACTGATGGTGCTGGTTTTTACCATCTTGACACCAAACATTTAACTTGTGACCTCACCTTTTCTTTTCTGTGTCTTTAAACACCTAAATTCCACCAAGGTTGTTGACGATTTTTTTTTCAATCAAGAGGTCGCCAAGGTACCTCCGTGACACCAAACTGACCAATCAATCAGAACAGAGGATTCACAACATTAAACCCCCCCAAAAAAATTCTGATAGTTGATATTCAGAGACCTTGTTTCATCAGACTTGTAGTCTTCAGACCAACCTATGCTGATTTGTTCTTTATGTCCATCAATAACCTGCACCACAGATCATCTTCTTAAGACTGTATCTCTAGTGGAGACGGATCACACGACCTCCTCTTTAAGCCGAGCCTTGTACAGGCCTGCAGCTTTTCCATCTCTGAAATCAGAGAAGTGATTGCCATCAACAGGTTGTGATCATTTTACTTTGGTGAACCTTTGTGGTCACTGCCTCCAGCTGAGCTCATAGGACCTGTTGTAACCGTCCCTCACAATCATCAGCCCTCCCTTGACCTCTTGAATGCCAGCAGGGGTAATCGCTTCATTGGGGGTCATCAGGTGGGCATCCTCCTTCATGGGTGTTTCATTGACAAGGGCTCAATGGTGACATGTAGTGCCCCCCTCCACTTCTAGCCCTCCTGTAGGCCACCTTACAGCCCAGATCAAGTCCTCTCTCCTCAGCCAAAGCCAGTTGCTGCTGCTACACTCTGTGTCCTCCACTTGCTGTAGGTCCTGCCCTCAAACTCCCATCTCTTTCAGGGGCCCGGTGGTTGATTTGGCCACAAACCCTCTTCCTTTTCCATTCGTAGGCTTCACTCACTGTAGCCTCACAAGGCGCAGTTAGCTCAGTTAGCTCCATGATGCATAGGGACCTCTCTGTGGTAGAACTCAAGACTGGGTCTGGTCTCAGATTTGTTGTCATGGTGGAAGGATCAGCCTCTGGTCACAGTGTTGAAGACCTGATCTATGTGTCTAAATCTTCTATTTACATTCAACTCTCAGCATCAAAGGTTCCATATTTTACACTTTTCCAATGTTTTAAGTTTTGATATCCATTAGAAGATATTCACAGCCTCTCTTCTGATAACCTGCTGCCCCTCCAACTCACTCTCCTCGGCTGCTAGACCCTCTGGATGGACCGGTACAGTGTCAGTGTGCGTCGAGGCCAGGGGAGCATGCATGGCTGCAGAATCCGACACCATCAGGGGCATCAGGGAGGTGGGCGATCGGGCAGCTGGGACAGCAAGAGTGGAATATGGTGAGTGGATTACCAGGAGAAGGAGCAGTCTATCCTCCTGTCATGGCCTGATGGTGTGGAGGTTTGAGGTTTGGGATTGATTGGGACTGCAGACAAGAGACTAGTGGCAACGTTATGGTGAGTGCGCAGAAGGAATTCATCAACAGGTGGCAGTGCATAGGGAAATATGCTTTGTACGGTCAGCAGCTACAGAGACAAAGTCGTGAAGCAGCTTATTCTTTCCTCACACCTCAGACTCAACTGGTTTTCAGTAAATGAGCAGTAGAAAAAGAAAAAAATTCATAACACTAGTAACTGTCCCCAATAGAGATCAAATAAAAACAGAGCAGATTTCAGGTAAACACATGGAGAAATCAAATACAGCAAGGTTGAAAATGAGAGCAGTGACTATTTCGTTGTGACATCACAAAGTTCCAGAAGTCCTGACGGCTGGTTTTAAGGCTCAGTTTCTGAATACAGGCTGTGTGCATTTCTCTGTGTAAAGTAGCAGTTTATGTTGTTTCTATTATCCATGACCGTTCACTGTTATTATTGTAACCATGACAACAAAGATCATCTCATGTTGAGGAAGTACATATTTTAACCCAAATCACCATCTTTTCCTAAACCTAATCAAGACTTGACTGTTATTATAGTAACCATGGCAACCGAGGCCAGGTACACCAGGTGTCATAGGGCCCCACTCCTCTCCAATAGGTCATATCAGAGGGTTGAAAAAAAATGACCTGTATGATTGTTCAGGTTGGAGAACGCTTTGTACAAAGAAGTCTGAGACTCTTTAACAGTTAAACTCTTTTTGACAGTTTTATTAAAGTCGGTCTCAGTCTGCATGGTGGACAAACACAGAGAGAAAAAGATGAGTTTACAGATTTAACTGATTTGATGTGGATGTCGTCGCAGACGTTGAAGGGGGGTGGGCTGATCCATGAGGGGATCAAACTTTGGCGAATGAAGAGTTAGATTCACAGAACAAAGGAGGAGGGAGAGGAGATAAAGGAGCCGTCAGACGGAGCTTTGCTCAGTCAGCTCTCAGAGCAGCTCCTCTCATGATGGAAGAAGCTGAACTCTGTTTCCCACAGCTCCTCAACACCTCCTGCAGGAGGCCACAGCCTCCTCACTCTGAGGCCCTGTTCGTCTACATCCTGCTGTTCTTCATCTCTCTGCTCACTGCCACTCTCAACCTGCTGCTCATCATCTCCATCTCCCACTTTAGGTACAGACACACTTCTCAGCAGCTTCACTGTTGTACTGAGATTCACTGGAAGAAGAAGAAGAGCTGATGTTCAGATTTAAATTCACAGCTTGTGTTCAGTTTCTATAGAAAACACATTTCTCCTCACATCAGTTTTACAGGTTCACAGGCTGATATGAAACCGCAGGATTATAAAAACTGATCTATTGTTGAAGATGTCAAAATAAAATGTCATTGATCCAGTTACACAAAGACGAAGAGAAAAAATATGTGAGAGCAGATTCAAACATTTAACATTTCAGTTACATATGAATTGTGTTCCTGTTTTTTCAGCACCTGTCTTGTAACTTCAGGGTCCCTCACAGTGTGGGAACTTTGAGTTTCACAGTTTTCTACTTTGCATCTGTGCTTAGATGTTCTCAAAGTACTTTGTGTTTTCTTTTGTGTAAGCTCATGACTTTTATTTTGACAACAAATCTTTTCCACAAGCTGCAGATTTCAGTTTCCCTGCAGATTTTTCTCAGCTGATATAAAACCACAGGGTGTGAAGAGCCTCTCTTTTATTCTCATACATTGTGGTTTAAATTATTCTCATTTTCATCACCTTGTTGATATCCTATGTTTTCAGGCAGCTCCACACCCCCACCAACCTCCTCCTCCTCTCTCTGGCGGTCTCGGACTTCTTCGTGGGCCTCCTGGTCATCCCGGTTGAGATCCTCATGATGGGGACCTGCTGGGTCCTGGGTGATGTTATGTGTGCTCTGTACTTTCTCCTGCCATACACCCTCATCTCTGCCTCTGTGGGAAGCATGGTCCTCATATCAGTCGACCGCTACGTGGCGATCTGTGACCCCCTGCGTTACCCCACCAGGGTCACAGTGAGGGTGGTGACCGCTGCTGTGTGTCTGTGTTGGCTCTGCTCTGTTTTCTACAGTATCTTCATCATGTATCATCACCTGAACCGACCCGGCAGGTATAACCCCTGCCATGGGGAGTGTGTGGTCAACGTGGCGGGAGACGTGGACCTCGCTGTCGCCTTTGTCATCCCCATCGCAGTCATCACAGGTCTGTACATCAGAGTGTTCGTGGTGGCAGTGACTCAGGCTCGTGCGGTGCGCGCTCACGCTGCAGCCGTCACAGCCGGGTACTCGGTGACCCTGACGGTGAGGAGGTCGGAGCTGAAGGCGGCCCGGACCCTAGGTGTTCTGGTAGCCGTGTTTCTGATCTGCTACTCTCCATACTACTGTCTGTCAATGTCAGGAAGCAGCATCCTGGTCGGTTCCTCCACTGAGGCCTTCATGAGCTTCCTGATGTACTTTAACTCCTGTCTGAACCCGCTCCTCTACGCCCTGTTCTACCCCTGGTTCAGAAAAGCTGTGAGACTCATTGTGTCTCTCCGGATCCTGCAGCCCGGATCCTGTGAGGCCAACATCCTGTAGAGAAACTGATGATCAGACCTTCTCTCTGTTCTTTAATTAAACTTAACGTTACATGATGTGTTTACTTGCAGGTGAAAGGCCACGGAACTGTTCATGTGTGAGCAGACGAGCCACAGTTTGATGCAGCTGAATCAGATGTTTAAGAGTTAGTAGCCTTGTATCTGGCCACACGATGGCGTGGTTGGTAACATGTTTCAATACATTGACAGGGTGTGTATGTATCAAATGATTTGAGATGTTGATTGATGCACTCTCCAATAAATCCTAATTCAAAAACAGTTTCATAAATGAGCTGCACATGTGAAAATATGAACCCTGTGTGACAGTCAGATTCATGACAAAAAAATCAGATAGAAGAAGAAAAGAAAAAGTTTGACACCGTTCATTGATGCAGTGGGACTCATGTTTGATGTTGCCTGAGCTCAGCAGGCGTTTTCAGAATCACATCTGTAACATCCTGCTCTCTGTATGAACACTGTACTCAGATCAGTGGAACCAGTGTGTTTCTGTACAGCAAAGACGTTTTGTAGGAATGAACTTGAAAATTGTTTACTGGTCACATGCAGAGATACAGAGTTCAACATGTGAGGAGGCCTCAGTTACTGTGAGAGCAGAGATCAAACCAATTAAACTAAATGAAACAAAATAAATAAACATAAAAACTACATTTAGACAAATCCATATATGACTATATATATATATATATATGATATGAATGTATGCAAATCATAGACATATAAATGTGTTCAGACGAGCAGTGTTACAGAGATGTTCATTTCTGTGGGAGTCTGAGGTAAAGTGTTGAGGCTCCTGATGGTCATGTGACTGTAGAGGCGTCAGTCTGACCTCAACAGTCTGTTGTTGTGGTGTGAACTGTCACTGTGACTGGATCATGTTTTCAGTGAACGTAACAAGGAGATGTTCATTTATCTGACACAGACATGTTGATCCTGAACGTCTCAGTAAAATGATTGTTTTCAACCATAATGTCCGATCTCACAGAACAACCTCCACCTGCAGTGACTCTAGAGTTATTAACCTGGTTCATGGTTCTGTTCAGACTCTCACAGCTCCTGGTTCAGGTCTGGGAAAGATCCTGGTCTGGTTTAATACAGAAACAGATTACAACCTGTTTATTTAAACTTAACCTAAACCACCATCTTTCACTGACCTGAACCAAAGAGCTGCTGTTGTCTGAACCACAGACGGGACTCTGGATGTGAACCTGGTCTGTGGGGTCACAGTCCAGGTCTTTGTATGTTTTCGAACCAGCTCCCGAGACTCTGCTGCTGTTGATAAATGTATCCTCATTGTTTCTGAACATGATCCAGACAGAAGTGAAGTTTCCTACAGAACGTCTTTGTTGTTGTAGTTCAGCTGCTGTGACGGGACCATCAAGCTGACAGAGACCTGTCAGTGTTTGCCACGTACCTGAGGTACTGTGGGCAGGTGTACTGAGCAGACCTGGAGCTGGTTTAAAGGCAAAAGGGGGGTCACAGCAAATACTGATCTGATTCAGGATTTTTGTCTTAACTGCTCTTTGCATGAGGTTCACTTAGAAATAAAAACTGTTCATGGTTTATTTTTCAAAACATTTTACTTTACTGTTGGAGCCTAACACTGTAGACACAAGTGATGAATAATAATGAATGATAATGAATGGTAATAATAACCATCATCATTAGCTAACCGCTGCTGCTCAGTGGTCACTGTGGGTTTGTGAGAGGAGATAAAGGAGCCGTCAGACGGAGCTGTGCTCAGTCAGCTCTCAGAGCAGCTCCTCTCATGATGGAAGAAGCTGAACTCTGTTTCCCACAGCTCCTCAACACCTCCTGCAGGAGGCCACAGCCTCCTCACTCTGAGGCCCTGTTCGTCTACATCCTGCTGTTCTTCATCTCTCTGCTCACTGCCACTCTCAACCTGCTGCTCATCATCTCCATCTCCCACTTTAGGTACAGACACACTTCTCAGCAGCTTCACTGTTGTACTGAGATTCACTGGAAGAAGAAGAAGAGCTGATGTTCAGATTTAAATTCACAGCTTGTGTTCAGTTTCTATAGAAAACACATTTCTCCTCACATCAGTTTTACAGGTTCACAGGCTGATATGAAACCGCAGGATTATAAAAACTGATCTATTGTTGAAGATGTCAAAATAAAATGTCATTGATCCAGTTACACAAAGACGAAGAGAAAAAATATGTGAGAGCAGATTCAAACATTTAACATTTCAGTTACATATGAATTGTGTTCCTGTTTTTTCAGCACCTGTCTTGTAACTTCAGGGTCCCTCACAGTGTGGGAACTTTGAGTTTCACAGTTTTCTACTTTGCATCTGTGCTTAGATGTTCTCAAAGTACTTTGTGTTTTCTTTTGTGTAAGCTCATGACTTTTATTTTGACAACAAATCTTTTCCACAAGCTGCAGATTTCAGTTTCCCTGCAGATTTTTCTCAGCTGATGTAAAACCACAGTGTATGAAGAGCCTCTCTTTTATTCTCATACATTGTCACCTACATTGTCACAGGATATCACCTTGTTGATATCCTGTGTTTTCAGGCAGCTCCACACCCCCACCAACCTCCTCCTCCTCTCTCTGGCGGGCTCGGACTTCTTCGTGGGCCTCCTGGTCATCCCGGTTGAGACCCTCATGACGGGGACCTGCTGGGTCCTGGGTGATGTTATGTGTGCTCTGTACTTTCTCCTGCCATACACCCTCATCTCTGCCTCTGTGGGAAGCATGGTCCTCATATCAGTCGACCGCTACGTGGCGATCTGTGACCCCATGCGTTACCCCACCAGGGTCACAGTGAGGGTGGTGACCGCTGCTGTGTGTCTGTGTTGGCTCTGCTCTGTTTTCTACAGCGTCTTCATCATGTATGATCACCTGAACCGACCCGGCAGGTATAACCCCTGCCATGGGGAGTGTGTGGTCAACGTGGCGGGAGACGTGGACCTCGCTGTCGCCTTCGTCATCCCCATCGCAGTCATCACAGGTCTGTACATCAGAGTGTTCGTGGTGGCAGTGACTCAGGCTCGTGCGGTGCGCGCTCACGCTGCAGCCGTCACAGCCGGGTACTCGGTGACCCTGACGGTGAGGAGGTCGGAGCTGAAGGCGGCCCGGACCCTAGGTGTTCTGGTAGCCGTGTTTCTGATCTGCTACTCTCCATACTACTGTCTACTACTATCTCTGTCAGGCCGCAACATCCTGGTCGGTTCCTCCACTGAGGCCTTCATGAGCTGCCTGATGTACTTTAACTCCTGTCTGAACCCGCTCCTCTACGCCCTGTTCTACCCCTGGTTCAGAAAAGCTGTGAGACTCATTGTGTCTCTCCGGATCCTGCAGCCCGGATCCTGTGAGGCCAACATCCTGTAGAGAAACTGATGATCAGACCTTCTCTCTGTTCTTTAATTAAACTTAACGTTACATGATGTGTTTACTTGCAGGTGAAAGGCCACGGAACTGTTCATGTGTGAGCAGACGAGCCACAGTTTGATGCAGCTGAATCAGATGTTTAAGAGTTAGTAGCCTTGTATCTGGCCACACGATGGCGTGGTTGGTAACATGTTTCAATACATTGACAGGGTGTGTATGTATCAAATGATTTGAGATGTTGATTGATGCACTCTCCAATAAATCCTAATTCAAAAACAGTTTCATAAATGAGCTGCACATGTGAAAATATGGACCCTGTGTGACAGTCAGATTCATGACAAAAAAATCAGATAGAAGAAGAAAAGAAAAAGTTTGACACCGTTCATTGATGCAGTGGGACTCATGTTTGATGTTGCCTGAGCTCAGCAGGCGTTTTCAGAATCACATCTGTAACATCCTGCTCTCTGTATGAACACTGTACTCAGATCAGTGGAACCAGTGTGTTTCTGTACAGCAAAGACATTTTGTAGGAATGAACTTGAAAATTGTTTACTGGTCACATGCAGAGATACAGAGTTCAACATGTGAGTAGGCCTCAGTTACTGTGAGAGCAGAGATCAAACCAATTAAACTAAATGAAACAAAATAAATAAACGTAAAAACTACATTTAGACAAATCCATATATAAATCTATATATATATGTAACCCACACTGGACTCTGCGTTGCGTTTTGGTGGTGGTGCCTTCAGGAAGTCTGGGTTTCACTGCTTGCTGTGTGTTCAAAACCTTGCGGGGCAAGGGAGAGATAACTATATCTTTGAACCAAGCAACAACTAGCATCTACAAAAATAATAAAAGCTATGCTCCGTGCCGTTTACACAGACTTCAATTGATACTCGTTTACCACATGCTAGTTTTCGTTTATGGCGCGCTAGCGGCCATGACCAATACTTTGCCAAACCCATCAAACAATTAAAATACATGTCATAAATAATCAAAACATACAGCAAACTGTTACTGGAAACATAAATAAACACAAAGCATCAAAACGTGACCGTAATGACCCTTGATCGGCATGCAATTTGGCAGGAAAGCCAAACCTGCAGAAGTAGTTTCACCATAGCCCCTTGGCCAGTGTGCTGGCTTTTTGATCTTTTGTGGGATAAGCCTGTGCATAGCGAGAGAAGTGGGTCTGGACCTGCATTATTCTCCCACCCCCTTTTCTTCTTTCTGGGGTCACCGCTGTTGAGGCAGCAAAGTGGAGCAGCTAAGGCGGAGTAGTCCTGCACATACCACCTGTAGTACCCAGCAAATCCCAATAAAAACTGCAGTACTTTTCTTCGGTTAGTAGGCCTCACCCAGTCCTTGACCCAGCTGATTTTCTCCGGGTCCGTTCTAATTCCTCCAGCAGACACCAAGTGACCCAAGTACTGCACCTCTTCCCTCACCAGCCAGCACTTGGAGGGCTTTAACTTCAAGCCATGCATCCAAAGCCGATCAAACACCAGCTGCTCCTCAAAAGTTTTAGAGAAAATAATGAGGTCATCTAGGTAAATCAGCAGATGAGTGAAGTTGAGGTCACCAAAGCAGCAGGTCATGAGTCCTGCTCTGCCACTTCCACCTGCCAGTAGCCAGAAGTGAGGTCGAGGCTAGAGAAGTACTTTGCCTGCCCCAGAGCCTCCAGCGCCTCCTTTATTCTTGGTAGGGGAAATGCATCTCTTGTACCGCAGGAGTTAAGCTTCCTGTAGTCAATGCACAACCTTAGAGACCCATATTTCATAGTGACGATCACTACTGGTGAGGCATATGGACTCTTACTTGGCCTAATGACTCCTGCAGCCTCCATCTCTCCCAACAGCCTTCTGACATCCTGCCACTGGGAGGGGGAGATCTTACAATATGGGAGTCGAAAAGGCTTGGGGTCAATCAGGGGGATTTCATGCTGCACAGTTTTTGTGTGGCCATAGTCTGTGGGATGCTGTGAGAACACATCTGCATTTCTCTCAATGAGCTCTTTCAGAAGCGAACGCTGATGCTCGTCCTCTACTGCTGCCCCACTAATATCCACACCGCCGCCCGCCACCACCTGATCAAAACTCAGACATGTCTCACTGCTCCCCCCAGAGTCACCGTCTCCCTGGTGTTGCTCAGGAAACTCCACAACATCATCCACCAGGAAAGCATTTGCCAGGTGTGCATGTGGCCTGATTGTAATGGCACGCTGGGACAGGTTCATTACTCTGACTGGGGCACAACCTCTCTTCACATTGGCCAGGACTTTGACAACCAAGAGATTTTGAGGGAGTTGCAGTGAGGGATGACTCTCAATCGGGGCAATGTAAGTCTTTCTTTGTGGGCCTGCTTTAACCTTACACATCAAGTCCATCTCTTTTCCCCCAGGAATGCGAATCTTACAGCCAGTGTACACAGCAAGGCCGACAATGTCGTCCATTTTGCTCTGCTTGGTGTCACCAACCTCCTGTAGAGCTGTATACCACTCTGGATGACTTTCTTTGACTCAGTGGAGAAACTGCTGGCCATGGACTGCCTCGAGGGGGCTTCTGGCGGCACGAATGACGTTGGTCCCTACAAGCAGAGGGACTGAGGAGCGATATTTAGAATCTGGAACAACAAAAGCTGGTAAAGTCTTATACTCTTTGCCCATACCTTCTATGGGTACCTTAGAGGACTGCAGCTTTAGGTTTTGGAGGGTGGGCCGGTCACGCCAGTATCTGTTAGTAATACTGGTTACTTGTGAGCCTGAGTCTATAAGACCCCTGCACTTCAGCCCATTAACTTCCACCTCCCCCTTGTTCCTGGGGCCCACTAAGGGGGGACCCTCTCCTCCATCACTTGTCTCTTTTTCTTGCAGTCGGAGGCCTTGTTGCTCACCCATAGTTGCTGAGCCCAGGCTGTGTTAGGGTTTGGAAAAACAGCTCTACATAGCCGGGCTATATGTGCTTGCTTTCCACACCGATAGCATGTGACACCTGCACTGGGAGTGGCATTGGCTGGGGTCTCGGTGGTGTGATTGTGTGTGGAGCGCTGACTCTCGCTTCAAGGTGACACAACTTGGCCATGTGTTCTTGTTAGTTAAGGGCTAACTTTCTGACCATCCCTGTCAGCTCAGATAACTCTGATACTTGCTATGTTCTCTCTGCCTTCACATTTGCACTGCACTCAGATGCGACGTGCGTCTGTGCAAATGTTTTCTTTGGCCTGTGAGGTGACTGGAACTTTTTATTCTCTCTTGCTAGGTTCCGCAGCTCAACTTGCAGCTCTCTGAAGCTTAGGAGCCTGGGCTTCATGGGTGCAACTCTTGCATACACCTCCTCATCATTAAGTCCCCTTAAAAACTGCCGGGTGAGATTACTGTCACGATCAGGAAAGGGCCTGCCCCCTCTTTGACTTTCTTGTACAGCTCACAATGTAGACTCCAGTGAAATAGCATAAGGGCAGGCAGAAGGGTAGGAAGCATGGGTTTCACTGCTTTCCGTGTGCTCACTGTGCTGGGGCTTGCCATTGCCATCTCACTTAAAGGGTGATATTGGGTCCTTTCTGGGTCACTGTAGTGGCTTATTGCAGGACCATGCAGGGGTTGAATACTAGTGGCTGCTGTAGAGGGTGCATCTAGTCTTAGTGGGGAGTCTTTGTGTATGTGTTACTCTTACATCTTAAATCTATAACAAGATCCAGTAAACAGGTACAGCACAATCATCAAACATCAATCAGAATTCACATCAAACTTGTCTCAATAACATTAAATCAGCAGTTCAGTCAGTTTTTTTTTTTGTTTTTTTTTTTTCCTTTTTTCACCAGAAACATAAAAAAATAAGACACTTCACTTAAATGTCCCACTTTCCCCTTATAAGGATACGCTGTAGGCACTGCGGCAGGAAGCCAAATATAGCCAATAAGAACCGGCCTCTCCAAGCAGCCGACACAATGTCCACATAGCTGACATTGGGTCCAAAGTTCACTCACTGATGGTGATGTAGATCCGTGTCCAGCGTTAGTAGGGCAATGCCAGTCTCAGTCTTTGGTCTCAGGATATCACAATCCGAGTCACGGCACCAAAAGATGTAACCCACACGACTCTGTGCATCCGCTGCCCGTCCTTCTACTCCTCCCCAGGACTCTGGGTTGTGTTTTGATGAAATATTTGTGGAGGAGTGTCGTGTGGAGAGAAAGGAGGCACCAGACGCCGGGTTTGGGATTGTGACCGAGGCCTTAGCTGAGCATTTATTCCAAACAGTCTGCATGGGCTCTCTAACACCGTGGCTGCTGACTCCAGAACCTTGCAGGGCAACGAAAGTAAACTGTTCAATAACTTTATCTTTGAACCAAGCAACAACTAGCATCTACAAAAATAATAAAAGCTATGCTCTGGGCCATTTACACAGACTTCAACTGATACTCATTTACCACATACTAGTTTTCGTTTATGGCGCACTAGTGGCCATGACCAACACTTTGCCGAACCCATCAAACAATTAAAATACATGTCATAAATGATCAAAACATACAGCAAACTGTTACTGGAGACATAAATAAACACAAAGCATCAAAACATGAAGGTAGTGGGTGGTTTTTTAACACATTTAGATGGGAAAATACGGGAAACAGTTAACAAAGCTTACCTTGTGGGGCAAGGAAAGTAAACTTTGAGCAAGTATGGCGCCCACACGGACTTGACTGTAACACTACGGTGTCCAGGAAGGACATTTTGCTAAACTCCTATCACCTAGACACTGCAACAGCTTGTGTCACAATTAGGTCACTGCCTTACATATATGTTACGGGTCCCGTGGACGGGAACCACGGTGACAAATATGTTTCCTGTAAAAGCAGGTGAAGAGCGGAGTAATGAAGACACAATGCTTCTCTGTTTCCTCCAGAGTGAGTCTGAGGGAGGTGGGGGGCTCCCTCCCTTACTGTACCCCCGAACACCTGAAGCGACCACAAACATTCCGCCCCACCACTTTCAAAATAAAATGACCCCCTTAATATGGTTCATTACTTTTCAATGAAAATGAATATATACATTCATAAAAATCGTCCCATAAACACATATTATTTACATCAAAGAACATTAATGTAGTCATTCTCTTTTAGGGGTGCCACATATATATATATATGTATGATATGAATGTATGCAAATCATAGACATATAAATGTGTTCAGACGAGCAGTGTTACAGAGATGTTCATTTCTGTGGGAGTCTGAGGTAAAGTGTTGAGGCTCCTGATGGTCATGTGACTGTAGAGGCGTCAGTCTGACCTCAACAGTCTGTTGTTGTGGTGTGAACTGTCACTGTGACTGGATCATGTTTTCAGTGAACGTAACAAGGAGATGTTCATTTATCTGACACAGACATGTTGATCCTGAACGTCTCAGTAAAATGATTGTTTTCAACCATAATGTCCGATCTCACAGAACAACCTCCACCTGCAGTGACTCTAGAGTTATTAACCTGGTTCATGGTTCTGTTCAGACTCTCACAGCTCCTGGTTCAGGTCTGGGAAAGATCCTGGTCTGGTTTAATACAGAAACAGATTACAACCTGTTTATTTAAACTTAACCTAAACCACCATCTTTCACTGACCTGAACCAAAGAGCTGCTGTTGTCTGAACCACAGACGGGACTCTGGATGTGAACCTGGTCTGTGGGGTCACAGTCCAGGTCTTTGTATGTTTTCGAACCAGCTCCCGAGACTCTGCTGCTGTTGATAAATGTATCCTCATTGTTTCTGAACATGATCCAGACAGAAGTGAAGTTTCCTACAGAACGTCTTTGTTGTTGTAGTTCAGCTGCTGTGACGGGACCATCAAGCTGACAGAGACCTGTCAGTGTTTGCCACGTACCTGAGGTACTGTGGGCAGGTGTACTGAGCAGACCTGGAGCTGGTTTAAAGGCAAAAGGGGGGTCACAGCAAATACTGATCTGATTCAGGATTTTTGTCTTAACTGCTCTTTGCATGAGGTTCACTTAGAAATAAAAACTGTTCATGGTTTATTTTTCAAAACATTTTACTTTACTGTTGGAGCCTAACACTGTAGACACAAGTGATGAATAATAATGAATGATAATGAATGGTAATAATAACCATCATCATTAGCTAACCGCTGCTGCTCAGTGGTCACTGTGGGTTTGTGAGAGGAGATAAAGGAGCCGTCAGACGGAGCTGTGCTCAGTCAGCTCTCAGAGCAGCTCCTCTCATGATGGAAGAAGCTGAACTCTGTTTCCCACAGCTCCTCAACACCTCCTGCAGGAGGCCACAGCCTCCTCACTCTGAGGCCCTGTTCGTCTACATCCTGCTGTTCTTCATCTCTCTGCTCACTGCCACTCTCAACCTGCTGCTCATCATCTCCATCTCCCACTTTAGGTACAGACACACTTCTCAGCAGCTTCACTGTTGTACTGAGATTCACTGGAAGAAGAAGAAGAGCTGATGTTCAGATTTAAATTCACAGCTTGTGTTCAGTTTCTATAGAAAACACATTTCTCCTCACATCAGTTTTACAGGTTCACAGGCTGATATGAAACCGCAGGATTATAAAAACTGATCTATTGTTGAAGATGTCAAAATAAAATGTCATTGATCCAGTTACACAAAGACGAAGAGAAAAAATATGTGAGAGCAGATTCAAACATTTAACATTTCAGTTACATATGAATTGTGTTCCTGTTTTTTCAGCACCTGTCTTGTAACTTCAGGGTCCCTCACAGTGTGGGAACTTTGAGTTTCACAGTTTTCTACTTTGCATCTGTGCTTAGATGTTCTCAAAGTACTTTGTGTTTTCTTTTGTGTAAGCTCATGACTTTTATTTTGACAACAAATCTTTTCCACAAGCTGCAGATTTCAGTTTCCCTGCAGATTTTTCTCAGCTGATGTAAAACCACAGTGTATGAAGAGCCTCTCTTTTATTCTCATACATTGTCACCTACATTGTCACAGGATATCACCTTGTTGATATCCTGTGTTTTCAGGCAGCTCCACACCCCCACCAACCTCCTCCTCCTCTCTCTGGCGGGCTCGGACTTCTTCGTGGGCCTCCTGGTCATCCCGGTTGAGATCCTCATGATGGGGACCTGCTGGGTCCTGGGTGATGTTATGTGTGCTCTGTACTTTCTCCTGCCATGCACCCTCATCTCTGCCTCTGTGGGAAGCATGGTCCTCATATCAGTCGACCGCTACGTGGCGATCTGTGACCCCCTGCGTTACCCCACCAGGGTCACAGTGAGGGTGGTGACCGCTGCTGTGTGTCTGTGTTGGCTCTGCTCTGTTTTCTACAGCGTCTTCATCATGTATGATCACCTGAACCGACCCGGCAGGTATAACCCCTGCCACGGGGAGTGTGTGGTCAACATGGCGGGAGACGTGGACCTCGCTGTCGCCTTCGTCATCCCCATCGCAGTCATCACAGGTCTGTACATCAGAGTGTTCGTGGTGGCAGTGACTCAGGCTCGTGCGGTGCGCGCTCACGCTGCAGCCGTCACAGCCGGGTACTCGGTGACCCTGACGGTGAGGAGGTCGGAGCTGAAGGCGGCCCGGACCCTAGGTGTTCTGGTAGCCGTGTTTCTGATCTGCTACTCTCCATACTACTGTCTGTCAATGTCAGGAAGCAGCATCCTGATCGGTTCCTCCACTGAGGCCTTCATGAGCTTCCTGATGTACTTTAACTCCTGTCTGAACCCGCTCCTCTACGCCCTGTTCTACCCCTGGTTCAGAAAAGCTGTGAGACTCATTGTGTCTCTCCGGATCCTGCAGCCCGGATCCTGTGAGGCCAACATCCTGTCGAGACACTGACAGAGGTGGACAAAGTACACAACTCCATTACTTGAGTGGAAGCAAAGATACTCCAGGTCAAATATTACTTAAAAAAAATGAAAGTTGTTCTGTCAAATTTTTACTTGAGTTAAATACTTCAAAAGTACATTTTTATTTCAGCACAAGGTTCTATTTTTCCACATTAACTGAACCTAAAGAGTCTGAAACAACCTACTAAATGACTGACTGACTGTAGAATAAAAAGCCTGTAGAATATGCTACAAAACCAACAGACATGTCTATAAAAACACAACTGAATCAACAAAAGGATAACCAGTTACTGCAAGCTGCCTTATTAAACATGTATTGTGAGTGTTGAAAATAACCCTCAAGTTTAATAATCTTAATCATATTGTGATGTGTAGTAATCAAGGTTAGGGTTAGGGTTATTTCAATTCAATTCAATTCAACAGGCTTTACTGGCATGACATTTGAATGTGCTGCCAAAGCACACTTACAATTGTTCAGTGTATATATTTATATATACACATACATACATCCATACATACTCATTAATAATATAATAAAATAAAATGTAATTATATATGTAATGAAGTAAAGAAAAGGAAAAAGGAAACAAAAAAGCAATGAATTATATATACATACACATACGCATTAATACACATATACATAAAGATATAAATGTATGCATGCGTTTATCAGATAATAGAGATGAGGACACTTAGTGGTGATCACATTTGTTTTCTACATTTCTATATCTAGCTGTCTTCTGTTGTGACAGGAAGTGACATGTTTAGCAGCCAACACTGCACATTCTTTCTTTTCTCCCAGAATGATCCGTTGTTTCTCCCTGTCTGTTAAATTTCTTATTTTTTCAAATTCTGGGAAAAATTCCTCTCTCATATTTTTATATTTTTTAAACTGTGTCAGGAAATGTTGTTCTGTCTCCACAGCTCCCTCATCACAGAGACAGCACAGCCTGTCCTCTCTGTGTTAGCAGCTCTGCCTGTGTCTGCTCTTATCTATTGCCAGACTGTGCTCACTCAGTCTGTTTCTCAGGTCAGTCACTGTGGTCAGCTTGTCTGCCACAGTGAACTCTCTGTTTAGGGCCAAAAATGCTTCTAATTTGTGTTGAGGGCATAATATATTTCATTTAAATTGTTTGACCTTGAAGATGGTCTCATAGCCGGACACCTACTACCATTTTAGGCTACATAATGTTTTTATAACATAATTTCAAATATGAAACAGCCATTCTTCTAATAATCACTTCCTGTCCTGATCCACCAGTTATAAACTGTTCTTGATGTGTTCTTCATTTTCACAGCACCTCAGTCTAACTAATCCAGACTAGGGCAGGTAAAATTTGAAATTAAAAAAAATATTTATTTAATATTAGAAACTTTCTCAATATATGTTGAACAGTTTTGAATTAGTAACACTAAAACAGGTGCAGGAACAGCTGGAGAGTGCAACAAGAACAGATGTCACTGATATTCACACTCCACGCTGCTTTTAGTCATTTCCTATCTGCTTAGTTATCGTGGATCAATAAATGTCTTAAATCCAGCCTATGTATGTCTCCCTCTTTGTAATGGCCTCACAATTCTCTGCAGGTACATGTCAGCTAGATATTGACATTTTCTAAACGTGTCCCATCACTGTTGTCAGGTGTCTGGAAAACAGTGTTTTATTTTTAAAGCTCCATCCAGTCTAAAGGTAGATGTCCATGTGTTTGTGATTATACAGCAGGTCTAGGTTCTATATTAATACTGTGAAAGTATCAAAGCCTCAGTCCACAGAGAAATGCACACAGCCTGTATTCAGAAACTGAGCCTTAAAACCAGCCGTCAGGACTTCTGCAACTTTGTGAAGAGAGGCTCAGATCCTCTCTTCTGATTGGCTGACCTGTTGTTACTAGAGCTCCAGAGAGAAGCCTGAGAGAGGAGATGTAAAACTACACTGAGATGGTTTTTGTTTTTTAAAACACAAATATATCTTCTTCCGGATATCAACACTTCAAATAAAACACTGGAAAAATGTAAAATATGGGAAGTTTAATCGATTATCAAAGTAGTTAATTTTGTTTTAATAAACTAATTGATTTCTGTATTTTTTAGAGGTTATGTTACCTCAGTAACAGTCAGTGGTCACCTGTCATACCCAAGTTCTCTGAGTTTGCTCCTCTCTCCTCAGATGGTGGGAGTGACCAACTGCTCGTTTACTTATCATATTGTTTTATGAGTCACTGAAAACCAGCTCTTATTGTGTCAGTGTGTGGACTGTAAACTTGTTTACTCACAGTTGAGGGATGAGATCCACTTCCTGGAGGTGGAGCACAGACCCTCGACATTATGGCTGAGTTTTACCAATCTACAGTAACAGACTGCAGTCTGTTACCTGGGGTTGGCCTGGCCCTGTGTCACTCAAAAAAAACAAAACAACAGACAGCCAATCAGAAGGGAGGCTCTGGGTGAGGCTCGGAGCCTCTCTGCTGAACCACCCAGACACACACACATCTATCCCTTTGTTTTTTATCACATTTGTGGCAGCAGGACAGTGTGTGTGACTGAGTCTGAATAAGCTACAGTGTGTGTTCATGGGGATGAATGAACATGTCACCCAGCTCAACAGTGACTCGTTGATGCGTTTGAATAGTTTTATTAGTTTTAATAGTTTGTGGAAGCAGTGGAGCTCAGAGGAGTTAGATACATCAGACACACACACACAATACTAAACAAGAGGTTTAGATCAAATACAGAATATCACTTATGATAGTGTCATCTTTATTTAATTTGTGTAGTTGTGGTTACTGTGTAATTAAGGGTTTGATTTTCATGTCTTCATTTGGTTCCTCTTCATGTGCTGATATAATTAAACAGTGTATCAGTCAGAGAGAGAGAGAGAGAGTTTGTCTATGGAGGGCTGGTGTCTCTCTGTCACTCAGCTGTGTGATATTTTTACCTCCTCTGTCAGCTGTATTTCCTCTCACACTCTTCAGAGGCTCCACAGTCGCAGCAGCAGAAGGAGGGAACCGTGGCTCAGGTACGTCTCTGATCTTCACGGTGCGTTCTCTGACTCAGCTGTATGAACATGTAATAACTGGTTTATAACAGACTGTAACTAAGCTGTGGTCAGTGTTTATCAATGTGTTTGTTAACAGCTCGGTGATGGTGAGGAGGCGGCCATATAAATAGATGATGAACGACAACATAGTAAAACACATAGTAAAGCTGGAATAATGTTAAATATGTAGAATAAATACATAAATACAAACATTAATACACATGTTTCTATACCTGATTATATTCACATTACAGTTTGTTATAAACCAATTCTGTTAATATGCTAAAGTGAAGCCTGCAGAAAGAAAATATTCATATATTAAAACATGATTAATGAAAATAAATGAATATTAAACAAAGTAAACTGGTTTTAATATTGTTTATGGTGTGTTTTCTGCTTAACTATAATTTCAGTTTTCTGCATTAGACACACACATAAAACTACTAAATGTTAATCTCAGTGTTGTTTGGCTTTATTTAGTTATTTGACAGAAAATTTTAGTTGATTATTAATAATTTTTTTAATGTTTTTTTATTTTGATTTCCATTATTTCTCATCTCATCTACTCTGACTTTCAATTTGCTTCTTTTCTTGAATATTCATCACTGTTTTCATTCTCATTATGAATGTCGACCATTTAAACCATTTTATTGAAGTGTAACGTTACAGAAAAGTATAATTGATTTACAAACAATGACCTTTAGTAAAGTTTTAGATTTTTCAGGTTGTAAATATGATCACTTACCTTCTGACAAAAATGATCCATGATTATTAACCGTTAATAAACAGTTTAGTTCTATTTAAAGTGCCTTAATAAAGGCTGGTTCCTGTGTGTGTGATGTCTGATACCTGCAGCTTCAGGGTAGATTAAAATGTGAAGATGATTCTGTGATGACAATGTTTTGTCTGTGTTCTGCTGCAGATTCAGTGTTTAAAGAAGAGGAAACTTACAGCTGGAGGACGGATCCACACCAACACACATGTCCACCGATGCCGGATCATACAATGAATACAAAAGAAATAAGAGGAGGATAATGTGGGAAACTGGAGGAAGAGGACTGGAGCTTTGAGTAGGAGACAAAGACAGACATTTTTCTTTTCTCAGCAACAACAGGATCATGGTTCAGTCTTTACTGATGATGCCCGGAGAGACTGAAGAGACAGGGACATGTGGAGGACAGGAGGTGGGAAAGATGATGGGAGGAGGAGGAGGAGGGAACATGAAGCTTCCTCGGTCTTTCACCACCCTCAGCACTATCGCCATCCAGGCCGGCCAATCACAGATCGTCGTCTCTGTCCTCAGGGTACGTCACCCATTGAATTTCATTATTCAATGACCGAGAAAACTCACTATTCCTGTGTGAAAACAAAGGGGATGCCTCTTAAAAGACTAACATCAAAATGGTAAAGACTCATAAAACCACCACAGCCACACAAAAGACTATTAAAATGAAATGATAAACTCTGTATTGATATGAAAACGTATCTCTAGTCCTGCAGCCCAGAGTCTGGTGAAATACATTCATATTATAATTGGGTTAAATTATGCATGAACTCATATGTATTCATTAAAAGCATATGTTACAATCATATTAGAATCAGATTAAAATCATATTAACATTATATTTAAAATCATACTAAAATCATATGTGGTTACTTTTACTGTGTCTTCGTGATCATTAAATGAAAAATAAGCAAATAAGCCGTATGACATACTCTTCACAACTAATGCTCCATTGTCTCACTGCTCGTGACTGAGCACCAGTGTTATCAGATGACATTTTATATGGTTATGACATGACAAACTAGCACTGGAAAGGAAAGGGTGCGCTATCAGCTAGCTAACATCAGTTAGCTCAACTGTAGCTTAACTAACTAATAGTTAGCTACACTGTAACTTCAGGGTAAAGTTAGAAACTAGCTAAACTGTGACTTAAAGCTAACTTTAGCCTTAATCCCTAAATACTTGACACAATTTAATTCAGAAATGTAACTGAGGACGTGACAGTAAAGATGTTCTGGTAATATGAATGTTTGAGAGACTTATAACAAAAGTTAGATCATGTTCACATTTGAGTCTACATACTGGATGTAAAATATTTTGCCAACAGGCTGTTAAACAGAAATTATTTTTTAGAATAAGCCAGCTGTTTGAGATCAAATCACAAGAGGAGGTTTGAAAATAAATGTTCAAGAGATTTCATATTAATCTGTCTATAAATGTCATTGTGTCTGTCTATCCTGATTTTCTTGACATTTATATTTTGAACAGGCACTGCACTATGACTAGTTCAAAACCCAACTCAAACATTAATGTAGAGGAGGAGTATATCTTGTTTCTACTTAATATCTAATTTTGAACCTTAAGGTTCTTGTCAGCTGTTAAAAATAGATTCTCTCCTTTCAACACCTTCAGCTGATGAGTGTTAGAGATCTTTAGTGTTTTAGCTGAGTGAGCTGTCATGAGCTTTGACCTTAAATCGCTTTTAAATAGTTAGCAACCTATTAGCTAGATATTGGACAGTTACCTGTGATGTAACAGAACTATTAGTTTCATTGTAGTGAACTGCTAATCAGCATTAGCCTGATTTTCAGACTGTTAGCTTTCCGTGACAACGTTAGTTTTGACTTTAGCTTCAGTTTCAGAGAGCTGACTGTTAGCTTAGAGTTTATTGTGGTTTAGTTTTATTAATACTTATTTAGCTCGTAGCCTGTTAGCTTTGATTCTTCGTCTGGAGGCAGTCAGTCACTGTTCTGTCCATGTGCTGTTTCCTCTTATAGCACAGACTATTTACTGATGCTGCTGTAAAGAGAAGCAGTTTGTGTGTGTGTGTGTGTGTGTGTGTGTGTGTGTGTGTGTGTGTGGGTGTGTGTGTGTAACAGCGAATGCCTGTCACTGTTTTGAAGGTGAGTGTATTTAAACGTGTTCATATGTGTATATGTATGTGGGATCATAGATTTGGGAACTGTTGACAGTGTTTTTAAAGTGTTTGAATGTGTGTGTATCTTGGCACACGTCACATTGTGTCCTTTTTAGTTGACATTCCAGAGATACTGTATCATCCTGAGGAATGCTGCAACACACACTCACACACACACACTCACACACACACACACACACACTCACACACTCACACACACACTCACACACACACACACACACACACACACACACACACACACACACACACTCACACACACACACACACACACACACACACTCACACACACACACACACACACACACACACACACACACACACACGTGTGTGTGCAGAGATACATGCCGCTCATGTTGACCTCCAGCATTCACCATGTCTCTGTGTGGGGAACAAAAACAAACCCGAACAAAATGAGACAAAACTAACATTTTAACTGACTCTAACCAGGTTGATGAGATTGATTATTATTAGTCGATGATCTATTGATGTTATTTGATAAAGTTGCTGTTACCTCATACAGTATGTATCTATTTAACAAATCATTATAGAAGCTGTAAACGGCTTTGTCATAATGCTTTCAGTTAGCTGGATGTTTGATGAAGATGAGGATGAGAATGTGTGAAAAGCTCCGAAGCCCAGAGGCTGAGTTTATATCATGTACGAACAGGTTCTGTTTAACAGTGAACACCTGAAGTGTGTCCACTTGTGTCAGACCAGGATCAAAGTGATGCACAGTGAAAGCGATGTGTTGTGTGTCTGTGTCAGCCTTCATCAAACTGGTGACGTGTCCAGGTGAAACCACCTGTCGTCCTGAGACAGGCTCCAGTGTTCCTGCTCAGAATGAACAATGTCTCAAGCATCAAATAAAACATGACCCATACTTAAACTAATCATTTTTTCTTTCGTTTTGACATAATTTAACAGTCGAACAGACTTTTCTTGTTATAACAAGAAGTTTGATTTAGAAAGATATCTGTTGTTACATGTTGTTGTAACAGAGAAACAAGAAAAGGTCATAACAAAATTATCCTGTTATGACATGAATTTTTATTATCATAGCAAGTAAATGAATAAAATATTATTTTGTCATGTTTTTGGCCTGGATTTGCTGTAAATTGTGAAACTGTGTGAGACTGTGTGCACTCAGCTCTTGTCTCATCATTCGCTAAATTCAGAAAGCCATTTGTCAATGCTGCAGGTCAGTATTGACAAGTGACTGTTGTCGACTCATGTGTTTGTGTGTTTGTGCGTTCAGAGTGGGTCTCTGGTCCACCTCCAGCTGGTCCAGGTCCATCCTGGCCTCTGTGAGATTGGATCGAACCAGGAAGAAAACCAGAGACTGATCCAGGAGCAGCAGCAGCTGATGGACAAACTCAAGGTACAGACATGAAAATACACACGATCAAATACAAGCAGCAGCTGATCTGATCTCTGATCAGTTCAGCCACTGGGGGGGTGTGAGTGAGTTTGAGCCACGAAGACAATAAAACTTAAAATACAACTTATTCATGTGTTTGTGATTATTTATAGTCGTTAGCTTGCTGCTAAACTCTACACTTATTCTAATGAATGTTGGCTAACTGCCATTTGTTAGCTAGATGACAATCAAATATGTTAGCTTAGCATGAGCTTCAAATTAGCAGAGTTTTGGAGTGTCAAATAGTTTAATATAATGTATGTGATTTGTGGTGTTATCCTCCATCTTTTTTTGTCACCCCAGCAACACGAGAGCGAAGTGCTGGCAGCGGTGGAAAATGGCCGACAGACAGAACAGAGGAGGAAAAGGAGGGATGAAGGGATGATGGAGCAGAAGAGGAACAAGAAAAAGGAGGAAGAGGAGGAAGTGTACAAGGCCATGGGGGTGTCTCTGAGCGAGGGATGGTCGCTGCTCCTCCGCCTGCTCGAGAGACGACAAGAAGTCCTGATGCTGGCCTCAGACTTTTACAGCCGAGCTCTGGAGGTAGGAAGTGTCGACAGCTCTGCCATTTTTAATTCACCTCTATAAAAATGACATCTCCACAGCAGGTTTGTCAGAACAGCGGCAGCTCATAACTGTTTATTAAAGCTGAAATATGAAGAGTTACTGTCTCCTGTCGGACTGAATGGAGACTGTGTTGTTCTAACTAAAGCTCAGTGTAATGTGACACTCACATGGAGACATGTTGATCTATTGTCAGTCTGTAGAGACCTCTGACCCCTGACCTCCTTCCTGTCTGTCCTCTGTGATTTGAAGGACAGTTGTCTCAGCTCTGACATTCCTCAGGCAGTGCAGTCTATTTGCTGGTTCAATGGCGTGTCTCAGTAAAGCCGCGTTCATTGAGTAGTTGCCATTTTATTAGCAACATGTGCTGCCTGACCACGGTCACCTGCTGCAGCCTCCATCTAAAACCGTGCAACAATGAGCTCCCTGCTTCTATTTTAATGCTCAAATACCATAACATGGACCAAGATACAACTCTACTGACACAGAGGGTGGGGGTGGGGTTCTGTGGAGAGCCTGCAGGTGGTAGTTTATATCAGCTGTGGATAATTAATGTTAATTAATGAGAAGCTTCAGTTTGTTGGGTAATGAGCTCTCTCTTAGCTACTGACTGGACTTTACCAAAGATTGTTTGTTAGTAAATACATATCACTCTGCAGCTCACTAATCGCAGCAACACACACCGCAGATCAATATGTGGCACTCATTGAGCTCAGAGTTGTGGATCAGAAGCTCCAGGATCTGGATCAAATAGTTTGTGAAGAATCAGATTGTTCCAGCTGTTATTTCACTGTGTCACAACAATCAATATCAAATCCTTAATACATCAGATCTGCTGCTGCTCAACACAGTATCAGGTTGTAGATACAGGTTGTCAACATTGATTAGACTAGCTTTGGTAATACCTACATTGATCCTGTCTCTGTCTGTCTGTCTGTCTGTAGTTTGCTGACAGTATTGACAGGGTTGAGGGTCTCCAGATCAGACCAGACGACAGGCTGACTGAAGTGCAGATCAAATATGACTCCATGAGGAGAGGTAAAAGTGTTCAGACTCAATTTAACTGTTTTAAACTGATGAAGTATAGTTGTAGGGCTGCAGTAAGTTTGAATTGGTTTATTGGAGGTGGAGGGTTCTGGTTGACAGAGTAATTTTATTTTATGAATCAGTTCAACACTTTTTAGAATATAAAGTCACTGTTTCTTTGTGTTTTCATTGCAGATCTTCTGGGAAAATCCCTACAGGTTTTAACCAGCAGCAACATTCTGCTGCAGAACCTCAGAAAGCTGCAGAGGACCGAGGCCCTCCAGAGGAGAGGGGGAGTACTGCAGGATGAGGAGGATGAGGAGGGGGAGGTGACAGTGTCAAAGTTTTACATTGGAAATTGAAGCAGTTTTCAAAATTTACATTTTTGTTTATGTATGTTATCTCACTGCTTTTTATGTATGAAGGGAAACCTTGAATCTCAGTGAGGCTCTTTAACTGGTTAAACAGTGAAGAATCTAATTTTTCATGAAGTCCAGTGGTTTAACGTCTCATGTTGCTGCTTCTCTCCCCAGAGTTACCAGGGCAGCAGGGGGGTGGCATTGAGGCTGGAGGAGCTGGTGGAGACACTGCAGGATCGAAGGAGGAGGGTGGACAAGGATATCAGGCTGCAGCTCCAACAGGCGGAGAATGGCATCATGGTCCACAAGAAACACCAAGAGCCCAGAACAGCCGGCTCTGATGTAAGAGACTGATATAGCAGTGAGCAGGTTCACTGTGACAGCTGCAGGTGGCTCCCAGGGGCCCAACATTTTGACTAGTTTTTTATCTTTATTTTAGTATTTTGTGTCAACAAGACAGAGTTATTTATGAGGATTGGATTATTGGAAACTATAGATAAAATTATAGATTGAAATGTTTGTCTGGCAGTTAGTCTGAGGCTCAGTCCAGGAGGTTAGGGTAAGAAATACAAATACACAGGTTACAGCCACAAATTCACCGAGACCCAAGTGTCAAACTTTTCCACCAGCACCAGAATTGTAGCCCTGACTAAACACAACTGGGTCATTATGGGTAAAACACTGTGTATTAACATGTTATAGATATTAGGTCTCAGGATGGATGGATGATAGCTAAAAGAAGGATGGATAGATGCATGGATGGAGAGATGGATAAATGACCAGTGAATGGATGGATGGATGATTGATGGATGACTGATGGATGGATGGATGGATGGATGGATGGATGATAGATGGATGGATGATGATAGCTAGAGGATGGATGGATGGATGGATGGATGAATGGATGGATGATAGCTAGAAGATGGATGATGGATGAATGACTGATGGATGCCTGCTGAATGAATAGATGGATGGATGGATGGATGGATGGATGGATGGATGGATGGATAATATTAGAGCACAGTAACTCACAGCAGTGAGAGTCCTCAGTCTGTTCTGGTCTCAGGTTTTAAATCTAAATCCTCTTCAGTTTCAGTCTCTGACGACTGGATTTAAAAATATTCTGCTGACTGAAACTGAACAAGGAGACCAAACAAAGATCCTAAAATCCAGTTCATGAACCCTTTGAACCTGAAGAGGGGTTCCCCAAAACCATTAGAACTCAAAACTCTCTCCACTCTCCCTTCACCACAGGACTGGACTCTCACAGTTTACAAAATCCTGGCCGAGAACCTGCTGTCTGAATCCCCATCAGCAGAGAGCACAGGCCTGCAGTTAGATTCCACAACAGGAGAAACCAGAGACCTTCAGTCTGGAACCAGAGCAGAGGAGACCACAAACTTTGAGTCAGAATCCAGATCAGATCTAGATCCTGAATCCATGTCAGATCTGAAGCCAGGATCCAAATTAGATGTGAAGCCTGGGTTGAGATCAGAGAAAACCAGACACCTTCAGCCTGGATCCAGAGAAGATGTGAGGCCTGGATCTAGATCAGAGACCAGAATCTTTGAGTCAGAATCAGAATCAGATCTAAAGCCTGATTCCAGATTGGATCTGAAGCCTGGAATCAAATTAGATATGAAGTCTGGATTTAGATTACAACAAACCACAGATGTGGAGCCTGGTCTCATGCCAGAAGACGCCAGAAATTCAAAATCACAAAGCAGATCAGACCTGCAACATGAATCAAAATCAGATGTTCAATCTGGATCCAGGTCAGATCTGCAGGCTGGACTCAGATTAGAGCCAAAGCCTGGATCCATTTCAGTTCTGTTGCTTGGATGTAGGTCAAGAGAAACCAGAGATCTTCAGCCTGAATCCACATCTGATTCGAAGTCTGAACCTAAATTAGACACCAGAAACCTCCAGCCAGGATCCAGATCAGATGCAAAGCCTGAATCCAAATCCAATCTGAAGTCTAGATCTAGATCAGAGGAAAACAGAGACCTGAAGTCTGAATCTAAATCAGCTGTCCAGTCTGGATCCAGGTCAGACATGCAGCCTGGTTTCAGATTAGAGTCAAAGCATGGATCTAGACTAGAGGAAATCAGGAATCTGCAGTCTGGATTCAGATTAAACTTGAAGGCTGGATCCACATCAGACCTGAAGTCCGATTCCAAATCAGAAGAAACCAGAGATCTGCAACCTGGATCCACATCTGATGCAAAGTCTGAGTTCAAATCAGAGACCAGAAACCTCCAGTCAGGATCCAGATTAGATATAAAACCTGAATCCAGATCAGACCTTAAGTCTAAATCTAAATCAGAGGAAAACAAAGACCTGCAACCTGGATCCAGATCAGAGAAGACTGTGGAGATCCAGTTGGGATCCAGATCAGATGTGGAGAAGTGTGAATCCAGGTTAGATCTGAAGCCTGGATCCAATTCAGAAAAGACCATAAACCTGCAGCCTGGATCCAGATCAGATGCAAAGCCTGAATCCAAATCCAATCTGAAGTCTAGATCTAGGTCAGAGGAAAACAGAGACCTGCAGTCTGAATCTAAATCAGCTGTTCAGTCTGGATCCAGGTCAGACATGCAGCCTAAATCTAAATCAGAGGAAAACAAAGACCTGCAGCCTGGATCCAGATCAGAGGACACCATAGACCTTCAGTGTGGTACCATATCAGTTCTGAAGCCTGGATCCAAATCAGAGGATACTAGAAACCTGCTGCCTGCCTCTCCTTTTCCAGATAATGTGAGACTCAAACAGCTGCAAAGAGGGGCTTCAGCACATACACACAACTTCAAACAACTCCACACATTGTTTAATTCAGTTTAAGATACGACACAGACTCCACTATTCTGATGTAAACTACTTAACATCTGTTCAGATTTGTGATAAATACCAAACTGTGAGTGTCAAGGTCAGCAACAACTGATTCATTTATGAACCAAGCAGCTCAATAAATGTTTGCAGAACAGTAATTAGTTCATTCGTCACATTTAGTTTTTCTTTTTGATGAAAAATATAATTTTTTTTTTGTCATAGTCATTATTTTTATTCAGTTTTAGTTTTTTTATGCCATGAAATATTTTCTGTCATTTGTGTTGATGAAACTAACGTCGTGTGGTTTCTCTCTCAGCCTGAAGACGTCAGTTTGTCTGAACTGAGCAGGAAACAGGAAGAGACCGGAAAGCACCGTCCTGCGACTGCCAGGTGGGAAAATGTTCAGATACTGCTACGATCTCCATGTTCTCACCTCACCAACAAAACTATAATTTTCTTTTTTCAAACAATGACTGACTCTGATCCTGAATCCATTACCAGATTTAGTTTCAGTAAGACTCCAGATTAGTTTTAAATTCACCTTATCTACTCACAGCATCCAAACAGGTGAACATCAAGGTCATATTTTTTTGGCTGATTTACAGTTGTCCCGTAACATGTGATCTAGATCAGAGGCTTTTATTCACAGATGAGCCACAACACTGTGACCACCACAGAGAAGAAGAGAATAAGATTGATTACCTGATAATAACTGCAGCATCATGAGGCCAGTGGTCATGATGTTCAGGCTCATCAGTGCAGTGATGTCACAAAAATCACCTTCATTCACAAAAACAAGGAGAGAGCGGCGTTAGGTGAAGTTAAAGAAAGAGCTATGACGTTGTGTGCAGGTGCTTGGATCTGGTTTGATGTGAAGGATGATGAGCGACCTGTTCATAGTAATAATAATAATGATAATAATTATAACATCAGAATTTTATCATCTCACTGTTTGGTCACATTTGGCCACAGTGGGCAGGTGGAGAGCATGCTGGGAAAGGAGAGTCAAAGTGGAGAAGACCAGGCCCACCAAACCCTTCTGACCAATCAGATGCAACAGCTGCTATCGTCATGTGAACAGCTCGTTGACAAGGTGACATTTTCTTTTTCCTTCCTAATTTGGTGTCACAATAAGAAAGAAGCTTCGACTTCAACCACATGACACACTCAGTACCTGTGTGTGTGTGTGTGTGTGTGTGTGTGTGTGTGTGTGTGTGTGTGTGTGTGTGTGTGTGTGTGTGTGTTGCAGGTGGGGAGCTGGGTGCAGCAGGGCAGCAGTGTGTTGTCTAAGAGCTCTGAAGCAGGACGGCAGCTCCTTGAAGCCAAAGAAACTCTGAACACACACCTGCAGCTGCACACACAGGCTGAGGTAAACACACACACACACACACATTATTTATTTTGACTAAACATTTCATCCTGGTAAAGAAACTGCAGTAAAATTTGTGCAGCCGCTCTAATAAATAGACTCAGATAAAGTCAACAAGCTGCTGTTACTGTGGTGACATCTCACCTGTGAACTCACCTGTATCACTGCAGTGTATGTGAAGGTTCTCACTTTGTCAGGGCTTTAACAGTTCCACTTGTCCTCTCCCTACATGATGTTTGCTCACTGACAGTTGAGGCACTTTTAAGGCCTCAGTAACATGAAACTCTCCTGGTTGAATTATCAGTTCAAAAGATGAGCAGGTACAACTACGACTCCCAAGGTGCATTTCAGCGAGTTTATATTTCTGTTTGCTGCACAGTTTATGGTGGGTGGAGGCTAAAGATCATGTTGGTAAGAAAACTGAAAGCACACTGCATCTTCAATGAGCTGTTTTCAGGATGGAGTTCGATGACACAGACACACCTGGTGTCTGTTTCCACTGCAGTCATCATTTTTCTTGTCTCCAGTCTGCAGGTCACGATGCAGAGCACTTGAAGCAGGTCCTGGATCAGATTAAAGCTCTTCACACGGATCGGACCATCAGAACCAGTTCCAGCAGACAGCTGTCCCCCCTGAAGGCGCTGACAGAGCAGCTGAAGAGAGGTGGCACAGGAAGTCAGACCAGAGCCAAAGCTGCCTGCTCCAGTCCACCTGCTGCTGGTTCACTGAGTCCTGAACTTGGTGGTCGAGTCGATCTGGTCCTGAAGGAGCTGCAGAGTCTGAACAGGAAGATCAACTCAAACCTGCAGCTGCTACAACCCTACGTCACATTCCTCCAGATGGCACAGCAGGTTAGAGTCTCTTTGATTCTGTACAGTATCAACTTCACCCAGGACTAACGGGTTGTTCTGAGTTAGTCTTACTTCTTTTCATTGCTATTTAGTTCAAAATATGGTCATTTTGACCTAGTGTAATTTCTGCATGGTTATCTAACTCACTGTTTGCCACAGCAAGCCTAAGTGTGGTCAGACATTTATTGTTAGTTTTACACAGAACAGGTGACATTCAACACTGCAAGAAATACACACATCATTAACAGCCAGCAACAAAGAGTTCAAGAATTCAAAGTAATAACAGCAGTTTGTGTCTGTTCCCTTTATACCCGACAGTAAAATAAAGAGTAACAATAACACATAAGTTTAACTTTGTTTTGATGATTTATTGAGCCAAATTGGGTAAGCTTTGACGCACTCATATTTAATGTGTGTCCAGATGATGCAACAGCTAGTGTTATTGCTATTTGGGCATTAGCCTGTCCTCCTGGTCTCGTCTACAGCTGGTGCAGAACGCTGCAGCCAGACTGTTACCTGGTGCCAGAAGAGAGACAGCATTTCACCTGTGTCTGCATCCCTGAACTGGCTACCAGTCAAGAACCGACACAAGTTCTGGGTTAAAATAAAAATTTGTTTTTAAGGCTTTACACGGCCAAGGAATCTCTGAGCTTCTCTTCCCTGGCTCCATCCCCAGATCGCTCGGGCTCTCAGACCAGCTGCACCTCACTGTCCCTTGGTCCTGGCTAAGGGGAGAAAGAGATTCGCTGTAACTGCCCCAAAGCTTTGGAACAGTTTATCTCTGTTCCCCTCCATGGACATTTTTAAGGTTAAACTGAAAACCCCAGCCCCAATGTTTCTTCAGGCTTTTGAATGTCCATAAGGTTTTATTTTTTACTTTTAGCCTTTGTGTTTTCATTTCAAACTGGTCCCGGTGTGTCTCTGACTCTGGGACAGTTAGTCATCTCAAATGCTATCGTTACCATGTCATGTTATTTCTTTGTATTATATTGTACAGCACTTTGGTCACTATAGTTGTTTTAAATGTGCTTTGATTTGATTTTGTCTCAAACTCACAGTGTATGCCAAGTCCTGCATTCAACATTTTATTAGGAGTACAGTAGTATTAACAAATATGCAGAACAAGAGTAAAAAGGCACAGAGAGAAGCTAAATCATCAATGTGTTGTTTGGTTTGTGCAAGTCTTTTAATTCACTGTGCTGTACTTGTAGCCTTTAGGGGGCGATGGCAGGGTTAACCTGACCTGCTGAGAACTCTACAGTAACATTTAGCGTCTGTCAAAGGAGTCTATGATGAAGATGAAAGTACCTGTGCTGCCAACTGATGGTGCTCATGTTTTCCAGGTGGAGGAGGAGATGGAGGAACTGAGGGAGATCTACAGGAGGAAACCAGAGGCAGAGGAGGAGGGGGAGGAGCAAAGGCAGGAGGAGAAGGTTGCAGTTAGTAGTAACATCAGGACCACCACCAGCTCCAGGGCACCACTGAAGAAGAAGCAGGTCCACACCTTCTGGCAGGAAACACTGCAGAGACTCCACATTGCTCAGGAACTGGGAAACAACTACGTCAATACTGTTACCATGGTAACGAGGTCACCAGGAATTGGGGTTAAGATCGAATTGTTGAAATTAGGTCAGATCACATCAGATAAGATGGTGTGATGTGAGATGAGATTTTAGGCCATTAAATAACATAACATTAGGTGACATGGCCAGAGATTAAATGAGGTGGCATGAGATGACATGTTTTGACATGACATGGCATTAGATGACATAACATTTAATGAGATGAAATGAGAAAGAGGGGATGAGATTTAGAAATTAGATAAGAGTAACAATATTAGATGGGATGTCATGAGACATGACATGGTATAAAGTTAGATAAAATTACTTGAGATTAGATTAAATGAAATTATTTTATCTATTTTTATTTTGTTTAAAGAAATGAGATGAAATTTGACATTTGATGACATGGCACGAAAATGACAAGTTATGCATGTGTGTGTTATGTCAGGAGTCAGGTTCAGGGTTAAACCTGCAGTCTATGGTGTTGGTGGTCCGGCAGACAATCGAGCAACTCAACAGAACCAAACAGGAAGTGAATGAGCTGCAGAGACACCATCAAATCCAGGTCCAGCAGCAGCAGGAGGACATGAAGTACTACAGGAAGTACCAAGAAAGACTGCTGAAGGTACAAACTACACCGTGTCACAGAATTTACTCAAGATGTTACAAGAGGAGGTCTCTTATACTGCAATGTAACTATAGCTGCCAAGTAAATGTTGTGGAGTTTTATTAAAAAATGTACTTAATTAGATGGATAAACTATTCTAAAATACAAATACTCCAGCACTTGATCACTATATGTTTTCAGACCCTACAGGACTTGAACTCTGTTTCTGAGCTGCTGGACTCCTGTACTCTGTTGGATCTGGGCTCAGACCTTGAGACCTCCAGGCTGATGGAGCGCTTCAGCCAGGCCAGACCACATTTTAGTGTGAGTCTTGTGATTTGAGCTGCCAAGACATGGAGGACTATGAGGACTGTTAAGAGTACTATAATTTTTGGAGCATTGGGGTGTTTCGACTGCTGGACCTTTTAGACCATTGCAACATTTGCACTGTGGGAACTGTGGGAACTGAAATTTTTAGCTTCTATGATTGTTGGTATTAATTGACACTCCTGGGACTAATGGGACTTACAGAATGCAAGGATTGCAGT
The DNA here is from genome assembly GCF_046630095.1 of Trachinotus anak. Lineage (NCBI taxonomy): Eukaryota > Metazoa > Chordata > Actinopteri > Carangiformes > Carangidae > Trachinotus > Trachinotus anak. The sequence continues at coordinate 1,855,046 of NW_027273890.1, forward strand.
GACTATTGGATCTCATTTTGTACTTTAGATGACCGGAACTCCTCAGACCACTGGGAGACCTTTGGATTGGTGGCACTAGTAAGATGTCTGGGACTTTTGAGACTCCTTGATGTGTTTTTACTTATGGGAAATCAGGAACTCTTGGGACCATTTTGACTTCTTGATTGGGACATTTGGGCAGGTTGGACTTTGGTAACTTTGGGTTGCTAGGACTACTGGGTCATTTTGGGACCAATGGATCCTTTGAACTGCAGGCACTACTGGTAGTTGTGGAAGTCCCATTGGTTGTGGTACTAAACCATTGGGTCTCCTGGATCTACTTTGATTATTAGAACCATTCAAACTGTTGATACCACTGGGGAGGCTGGACTGTGGGGACTCTAGGAGTGCTAGCTCTGGGACTCCTGAGACTGTGACAGTTTTTTCACTCCAGGGGCTCTTGGGATTTTTGGGATCACTGGTTCTTCTGGATTCCGTCCTACTTGTAGGTGAGATTTTGAGAAAAATCGGGACTGCTGGCACTGCTACAGTTGGGACCGCTGGGACTTTTATGACTGACTCGCTTGGTCTCTCAACGTATTTTTGTAAGGACATTTCTTCCTAAATGATAAACTCTCTTCTTTTGTCCAGCAACTCGATGCTGAGGTGGAGCACATGATGAAGAGCTGGGGGACTCTGAGAGGAGTTCAGGACCGGCTGGACGTAAAGGAGGGAAAGGGAGGGACAGTGACAGAGGAGGATCTGTCAGAGCTCCTGAAGCTCCAGAAGAGAGTGAAAGACAAGATCCAGCAGAGCGAGTCTATCCTGAACCTGACCAGCAGCTTCCACCTCACAGTCAAACAGGTCAGTGGTGGTTGTTCTCCAATGATGCACCAATAAGGAACATATTTTTTTTTTTACAAGTATAGATCATTTTTAACATCACACAAAATCAAGAACATGAATGAGTAGAAAGAAGGGTTAGGGTTAGTTACTGGTTTCTGAGATCTGGTTCTAAAGATCAGATTTGTTTAGAGTCGTTCTGAATGGCCACAGTTGGAATGAACATCTGAATGTGACTAACTCTACTGTAATGTTGTTTTCTGTGTGTCCAGATGGAGGCGCTGCTCCACTCAGGCCCAGCAGACCCTTTAACTGGTTCAACTGCTTCACATGGATCTAGTGAGGCTGAGTTGAACCGACAAAAAGAGGAACAGCAGCAGATTCAGAGTCTGTTTAAAACTGCTTCAGCACTTAAGACAGACATCTGCACCACTGTCACCCACAGTGTATGAACACACACAAACATACACAAACACACAATTACAGTCCTGAACATGTATATGTACTCAAGTACTGGACAGCTCTTGTACTTAACTTAGATATTTCCTTTTGATGATACTTCATACTTCTACCCCTGTAGATTTTACTGCTCTGCATTTATCTAACAGTTTTAGTTACTAGTTACTTTAGAGTTCAAGATTTTACTTAAGAAAACATATGTTCAACATAAGTCCAGAAACTGAATCCAGATCAGTGAATCAGAACTTTGTTTCTTCTTCTTTCCTCTCCCACGAATCACCTGATGACCCCTCAGATTTATTTGATGATCCTTTGGAGGGGCCCAACCCCTAAGTTGGGAACCAGTGGACTAAAATATCTAAGTATATATGACGTAGTTATAGCAGCTCCACCTGCAGCAGCCACAACAGTAAAATGACTCAGGAACAATGATCTGATGATGTCAGAGAATCAGGAAGTACTTTTACTGTGATAGTGTAATTACAGGAAGTACTTTTACTGTGATACTGTCACTAACAGGAAGTACTTTTACTGTGATATTTCAATTACATTAATTACTTTTACTGTGATACTGTAAGTACAGGAGGTACTTTTACTGTGATACAGTAACTACTTTCACATGGTTGTAGTATTAATACTGAATACTTGTTCTTCCTCTGTCAGGGTTGGGCAGGTTTCAGACTGGAGCAGCTGGAGCATCGTCTTCTCTCTCTGGACTCTCTCTGTGTCTCGTGGCTGAGTGAGGCAGCGCAACGTGAGGAGAACCTCCGCAGAGAGCTGCTGACCCGACTGCTCAATGATGACATCAACCAGGTCAGGTCACAGGTCACAGAGTTATAGTACAGCAAGTCCCTGACACATCATCATAAATTCTGCTGGTGTTGTTTTGATTCATAGTTTAGCAAAAGACTGTTATTTGTCCCAGTTCAACTCAGTCTGATCACTTTGTGCTTCACTGAAACCAACATTAGTGATCTGTTATTAGTGATTAGTTTTTCTTATCAAAGTCTGAGGGTTTAGTTTTTATTTCTAGTTCTGGTCACGGGGTCTCCTCATGTTATTCAGAGCTGCAGTGATGAAGAAGAGTAAAAGCATCAAAACTGTGAATGGAAACTGGCATTAAAGGATCTTTGTCAAATAAAACTGGAGCTATAATCTACATTATGGATTTATTTATTGTGGTCAACTCTCCCTCTGTTCTGTCTAATCTGATTGGTCGGTAGTCGAGAGGTTTTGATCTGATCCTCTGAAGTTAACCTGCTCCAGAGCAGCGTCTGACCTGAGTTAAGACCAAAGAGGCGTTGTTATAGCAGATGTTGTTATTCATCAGTATGGCCAGCAGGGGGGACTGCTGCCAGTTGTCTGTCATCACACTATAAATACCCAGACTCTGCTCAGAACCAGTCTGAGTCTGGTTCCAGGTCCTTTGTAGTACAATCTGCCTACACTCAGATCAGTCAGATTTATCCTCGTTATTACTGATTCGTGAAACAGTCTCTAAGTTCCATATACTTTCCTAATAATTTCACAGGATGTTTCCTGCAAAAAATTGATGGAAAACTCAATTGAAATCGTAGTTAATATGAATTGTTTGTGTATGATTGGATACGTTATTCTTCATGCTGGTTGAATAGAGAATAAATTTGACATTTTTCCATAATCAGTGACCGCTGTGCTCCAATTAAATTCCCTTTTATTGGAATCAATTATTTTGAAATATACTAATTAAACACTGTCTCGGTTTTCCCTAAGATTAGTAACAAATTAATCTATTCTGTCCAGGGAATTAGTTTAGACTTTAAGGCTTATGAGCAAATGATTTTTACTCATACGTTTATTGATAATCTATTTTGGAACAAAATTTACCCTCCACATCTGATTTTAATTGAATCGGTTTAACTTGTTTCTCCAAATAGACTGATTTTTTTTAATTACTTTTTTAAATACAACTTTTCTTCCAGTCTTAACTTGGATGACTCTGATCTGAGGCAGCCACTCGCTCAGTTTTATCACAGTCTAAATATAACTGAAGTCAGCTGGGCACATTTGGATTTTATTGGAGTCCATAAAATCTCTCGGCTTGCTGCAGGAGTCAGTCTCTCCTCTGGATCATAAACTGGACCTGACTATTTTGCTACTATCACAGCAAAAATTATAGCAGAGTTGAGGTGGGGTAGTGCACCAAAAAACAACAAAAAAGGCAAGACTGAAATATGTGTTCATACATGGACTGTCTGGCATAAGAAAAAAACAACAACAAAGAGACATGAAATGACCGCAGAGTTGCACAACCACAAAAAACTCAAAACCAAACAAAGAGGCTCTTTTGCTGGCTTGAATAATGTGATGTGTGTGCTACAGTAGTTGTACACTGGTCTTGGGAGTAGTCACTACGTCACCAAGTTTCTACCACAGGATTAACTTTGCTGTACCACGTCCTGATGTATCCAGGCCTTCAGGCTTTTGATAATAATGTTCGGGTGTGTTTGTGTTGCCTGACACCCAGGCTGTGTACTTGCTCGAAAGAGGATTTTTTCTGGCTCCAGTAAAAGATGATTGTGAATGATATACATGTTGGCACCCTCTTCAGGTAAATCTGTGGAAATATAAAATGCTAAACTTTCACTGGTTTCATTGGTGTTACTGGTTCAGTCTGCTGTGTCACTGAACAGAAGAGCAGCAGCTGTTGTAGGAATGGCAGTGGGAGTGAGGGTAAGACAGGCTAAATACAGGGTGACTCAGCCAGCGGGTATTTCCCATCATGCACCTGGTGCTGCGTGTCATCAGCACATTGAAACCTGCAGGAGCAGCTCGGGTGGACAGAGACTCACTGCTACAAGCAAACAGAAAACACAAATACAATCTGTAAAACATTCATGTATGCACTAATGTTACTTTTAGTTAATGTTTCACTGAGTCAGTACGTCAACAACAGATGGATGAGGGGTGAGCTTGAGGGTAAAGGGAAGAGGTGAGACCCACATAGCTATGTCCCGTTGGACTTGTTTGTGTCCACGCTGCTAAAGGGGATCTACATGAATTTGTTGGTGGAAGGTGATGATTAAAAACATTATTTCCTGTTGAGAACTGGTTTTGTTTTTGTTCATTGGTGGAATGCTTATTGTCACCACATACATGTAGAGTATTTTTGGTTCTTGCTAAGGATCCCCAGAGGTAGAATGCTTCATCATGGAGTCTTCCAGCTGAACTCTAAAAGATATTTGAATTAAGTTTGTGTATAAAGTGTGGGTGTGGTAAAAAGGTATTCCATGGTACTTCATGGTTTAGTTATCTGAGGTACTACAGGGTACACTGTGTCAGTTCGTCCAGGTACTTCGTAGTATACTGGGGCTCATACCAGCTATCTCTTTGAGATATTACAGGGTACCATGATGTGCTATGCGGTTTTCTAGGTTAGGCTACTTCAGGGCTGTTAGGATAGTTTGTGGTACTTTTTAGTAATCTTTTTGGGGATCTTCATGGTCTACAGAACTTGGTTGATTTTCTTGATAACCTTTGCTATTTTCCAATTACTTGCTTAACCCAGGTCTTTCTAGATGATTCAGTGATTTGAAGTTTCTTGTGTACTTCATGTTACTGTGGGATAGTTTTTGATACTGTACTTCCTGAGACTCTCATCTCTTTGGGGGACCCTCAGAGGTAGTTCGTACTACTCAGTGCTCTTCTGGGTTAATTTGTGGTTCTCTGGCATAGTCCAAGATACTTTGTAGTACTTCTTAGTAATCTCTTTAGTGTATATCATGGTTCTCAGGCATAGTTTATGATACTTAATGGCTTTTGATATGTCCTGGTACTTCATGGTTAACACAATGTATTTCCTGGTATATCATGGTAGTTGTGGGCAATCATTTGTGTTGGATTTTCTATTTTAGTGCTCCAACCACTTGCTTAACCTGGTTTTCTGTCATGTTTCAGGGATTTCAACCAACAGTGTTTTGGGGTACTTCATCATACTCCTGGAATAGTTCATGATACTTTGCAGTACGTCTTTGTACTCTGCAGTAATCTCTTTGGGATATGTCATGGTCCTTAGGGGTAGTTCATTTCACTTTGTGGTCTTCTGGGATACTTCATGGGTACTTTATGGTATTAGCCTGGAACAGCTCTTGATACTTTGTGGTGGCTCTTACTGTATGGTAATTTCTTTGGGGGTCTCTTAGGCCTCGGCAATCTTTATGGTAATCTCTTCCAAGTACCTCATGGTTCTTGGTGTTAGTTTAGTCCCTTCATGGTAAACTCATTGTATTATCTTCTGATATGGATAATTTTTCATGTAACCTTTGTTACTCTAGTGCTCCTTTCTGTTACTCAACCCTGGTCTCCCCAGATGATTGAGGACTCTTAAGCAAAAACCTCACTCCCTCACCACCCCAGTGTTAGTCAGTCTCTGATGTCAACTTCTTCATCCATTTAACTAATGGACCACACTGTCTGTGTCTGCTGGGCTCTCTCTCAGCTGTCTTTAGCTGACAGATCAGTCATCTGACACTCCACCTGTCAGAAGCAGAAATGTTCTACTGGATTTAGACCCACCTGCTCTAAAAATAATTTTACCAAAGCTCCATCTACATGGATTTGTAACCACACCATGCTAAAACCCAGCTAGCACATCTTTGAACAAAGATAACATATAAAGGATATAATATACAATAAGATATTGTATAAATAACTATTTTAGCCATAGTACCAGCATGGCTTTGGAGATGGAAACATCTCAAAAACGATTGGATGGAGAATTCTCTCCAGATTTTACCTTTAGCCCCACCACCAGGTTGACATTTTTGGTTTTCTTATGGGGATGTGACTGTCATTAGATTTGCAGGTATTTGGTCATAAACCAAAGTACTACACAAATAAAACTGATTATGGATAAAAAGTCAGAGGATCACCAAAGTTATTACAGTTTACTCTGTGGGGATCATGAATGTCAAATTTCATGGTAATCTATCCAACAGTTTTTGAGATATTTCACTCAAAACCAAAAATGTCAGCTTCATTGTGTCGCTAGCAGAGAATTCAGGGCAATACCGAAGTCAGTAGGATTCATCCTGTGTGGACCCCGACTGTCAGTGGAAAAATTTCATGGCAAAACATCAAATGGTTGTTGAGATATTATAGCCTAGACCAAAATGGCGCACCAACCACCTGACTAAAAATAGGAAACCTTTGTTGGTTACGGCTTAAAAATGCTAAGATTGTTTCATATAACAATTGAATATGACATTGTGTGTTTGCTCTTATCGGACCAAGTGAGAAATCTTAAAATATAACTTTTGGCTTAAGAAAACTGTAATTGATCTAATTGTCTTTACCAATATTTGTATTGATATTATTTTGTGGAAAAACAAAATCCATCAACTCAACAATAGGGAAGTAATTTCTACGTAACTACATAACCAGCCAGTGGTTGACTGTCAACATAAAACTCTTGGGGCAGATGGATGTGTGATGTTTAACGACAGACCTTCCTCTTTATATAAAATGAGCTGATGGAATCTGGTGACTGATTTTTTTGATGTGTCATTTTTCAGCTTCGTGACTCCTTTAAGGAGCTGAAGAAGCGGTTCAGCAACCTGAAGTTTAACTACCTGAAGAGAAACGACAGGACCAGGAACATGAAGGCCGTCAGGAACCAGCTGCAGCAGGTGAAGCTGTACGAGGAGAAGCTGCAGGTATGTCCACCTTTCATGACAAACTTCCAAACTGTGTTGAATTGTGTGGCCCCTGGTCTGAGCCTGAGATGTGGAAACAGTGCAGCTACCCCTGTTTGGGGGTTGTTGGGATGCATGCCACATGCCAGCAGCATCCCTGGCTCGACTCCAGCCGGAGACCTTTGTTACACGTCATACCCTACTCTCTCCCCACGTTTCCTGTATAACTCATTCAACTTTGAGACTGTATTGTCTTTATGTTCATGTCACACAACTTGGCATGCATTTTCCTGAAAGATAGATCCCTGGTGACCTTTCAAAAGCCCAGAATGTTGTTTAACTGATGAAGCCAGAGAGGGAATCCTGAGGCTACCATACCAGATACTCCCCGCACCTTGACCATGCTTAGAGATTCAATCATCATTTTTTTTTTTTTTTTAAATTTGTGCCTTTATGATAGATCAGTGGAGACTGACAGGAAAGGGGGTTGAGAGAGGGGAAGGACATGCAGGAAAGAGTCGGACCGGTTGGGAGTCGAACCGGTGACTGCCTGCTAAGAGAGTGTCACACATGGTAAGCGCCCTAACCACTCGACTACCGGGCCGCCCTAAGAGATTCAATCATCATTAATGTAACACCAGGACATTAGACAATTTTACAATTTCATATAATGTGTTATTTCACATTTTCCACACAGTTTAATCCAGGTAATAATCTGACTGAGCACATATCTGATCTCAGGTCAGTTTGTATGTGCTGTGAGTTTGGTAGCTGTGTTTGCAATCCAGGTTTTTCTGGTCCCTGCAGGTGCAGGTCTCACAAATTATAGTTATTTGGGCCTTTACCAGCTCTAGTCATTGGTCTGTATTTTGTAATGTTGGACTGGAGGTGTGTAAAGGTGAGTGGCAACAGCACATGAATGTTTTGTCCAAAGCAGAAAAGAAACAGATATCGCAGTATGAAGGTATGTTAGAAAAATCTGTTTCCAGGTTTGTCACATCTGTGTCTGTATGATACAAGAATCTCAGCAAAGTGTGAAGCCTTCTTTGTGTTATCTGTTGACTTTCCTGTTTCCTCTCTGGTTTGTTGATGTATAAATTACAATATTGCATAAAAACCTCTGGATGAAAACACCTGACAACTGTGATTTTAACCCTCTGCATGTTATAAATAACATTAACTTAGATGTAGCAGTTGAGAAAAGAGGTGCATCTGTCATGCTCTGCTCTGTCTGATCCTGCAGGTGCTCAGGAAACGCCTGCAAGGTGTGACGGCCCGGCTTGGGTCAGAGGTTAAGGACGGGGTCATGACCCGGGAGGTGGAGGACGCCATCAACGAGCTGCAGAGACAGATGGGAGAGTTTGAGCGAAGCGTCCGTGAACATCAAAAAACACTGGACATGACCTGCAGACTACAACAAGCCATGGAGGAGGTGATTCACAGACATTAGCAATTATTGAACGACACCAACTTTAAAAATCTGTTGAAATAATTCAAATGTATGTTTGCGTGTTGTTTAATAGTATCAGTTCTGGTGTGAGGAGGCAAGCGCAACCATTGCTCGCGTTGGGAAGTTTTCATCAGAGTGTCGCAGCACAGAAGCCGTCTCTGTTCTCTACCGGCAGTTTGAGAAGTTCGTCTGGCCAACGGTTCCTCAGCAGGAGGAAAGGATCAGTCAGATCACTGAGCTGGCTGTCAGACTGCACGGTGAGGACCAACATACTGGCACTTTTATTCTGAGCAGGCAGCTGTGTCTGACAAATCCCCTCAGTTCTATCAGATGGATTTAGGAAACTCACTACTTAACATTGAGCTAATCATTCAAACGTTTTATTCATTACCTGAATGGATTTCTCTGCTTGCTTGCAAATAGATTTTTCCATACTGTTGATCCCAACATGTAATGTTCTGCATAAGGAAGTATTGTACTTTTAAGGCACTACAGTTATTTGACTTTTGACATTTATCTCTTTTTTATGTTACTTTTTATGTTAATATTTTACTTTACAAAGCTTTTGAATTATCTCTTTTAAATAATTCACATATTTTTACATTGCTTATTTGTGTTTCTGTTTTGTTTTGTCTGCATGTGTTTGTAGTTTGTTTTGCTATTTACTCTCCTGAAGCACTTTTTAATCTCTTTATTGCAATAAAAAAAATTTTTTTTTAATTATTACTCATAAAACTGAAGATAAAAATCAGTTCTGAACCTTTTAGTGTTGTCACCTAAAAAAATCGGTGTGTGGTTGTGTTTCTTGATCAAATCAGATTTTCTGTTATTTCAAATCAGCTGTTCCACTCTACAATGTTACAGTGTGTGTGTGTGTGTGTGTGTGTGTGTATCAGGGGCGGAGGAGGGGCGGCGGTACATAGAGAAGACAGTCAGTAAACACTCAGAGATGGTGGAGTCCATCAGAGGGCTGAGTGATGGACTGATGAAGCTGGAGGCCAAACTGAAGGTAACACAACACAAAACAAGCACACACTCCTTAGACGTTTTCATGTTTAGTGGTCTTAGAGTATTTTATCATTGATCAACAGATACAGGATATTAACATTGTTTTTGTTCAGATCTATGACTTCATGGAGTTAGGTTCAGATCCAGATACAAACCTGGATGTGTAGGATTGTTTGGCCTTGACAGGGGTATGTGCTCTACCAAGTGCCATTCTAATGTTTGTAATGAATTCAGATGACTTTATAGAGAGCAGCCACATTCAATCTTCTTTGATTCAATTTTCCAATAACAATAAAACAGGAAAACTTCTGGTCCAATAATGAAACAATCTGCAGATTATTGATTTTAATGAGTGTCGAAATGCACAGTAATATCACTGTGTTGTTTCCAGCTGGAGAGTCTCAAACAGAAGCAGAATGATGGAGAGAAAGATATAAAGGAAGAGGGAGAGATGGAGCAGAGGAGAGAGAGTGAGACAGAAGAGAAAGATGAAGAGAAAGAAAACAAGTTGAAGGAAAACAGAAAGAGGAAAAAGAAGCAGCAGACGGATAACCGCAGCACACAGGAGGCCACTGACATGGTAAAAATAATCACTTGAAGTTTTATTGAACGCAAAGAGTTCACGTTCTCTGGTTTAAAAAACAGATATAAACAGAAGAACGGAACTAAAAAAAAAATTATACTTATTATTTCATATTCTCATCATCTCATTATAGTTATATTGTAAGGCTGCAATAAAAATGTTAAATATTCTAAAATATTATTGAATTACTGAATCTGTCCTGTGCTTCCAGTATGAGCTGAAGGAGACAGGCCACACCCCTGAACTGACCGCTGAGCATGATGGGAAAGAAGTTCCTGCAAAGAGGCAGACTGCAGCCAGTAGGAAGCCTCCATTACAGAAGAACCGCAGTCAGGAGGCTGATAGACAGACGGTCACCTCAGAGAGCAGGTACACTGAATAAAGGTGCTGATATTCCTGCTCCCCAAAGGATAAACCACAGCTGGAGTACCAACCGTGCAAAGTGGGACACTGCCCTGCACCTGGGGCTTTTGGGGCCCCTCAGGCCTTGGTGCAGGGTTCAAAATTTTCCCATCAAATTTGCTCTAAGTTTATTTGGACAACAACATTGTAATTCAATGTAGTAATTTAATCTTTTATTTGTTTATGGAAGGGGAACCTTTGGCTCAAGTCTCAAGTCTATATCAAAACCTGAACTGTAAAAAATAAAGGTTTATTGTGTTTCTTTCTCCTCCAGCCACAGACAGCAGTTAAGTAGCGAGAAGTTAACTTCCTCCTACTGCTCCACCCACACCTTCAGCCTCTCCCGCTCCCCAGTGGACGTCAACAGACTAGTCCACACCATCCATAGCCAATTACAGCCTGTTGCCACTGACCCTCAGGCCACTCCCCCTCCTTCTGGTATTGGCCCATCATTCACTGACATCCAGAGGGATTTTCAGAGGAAAGAGGTGCAAGAAACAGGACAGGTAGAGTTCCCATCTTGGATAAAACATAACACTGCTACAGGTTACTTAAAAGAGTTAATCTCATGTAGTGTTCCCAAAGGATCAATTTTAGGTCCTTTTTTCCATTTACATGTTGCTACTGTGCTACATATTTCAAAAACACTGCTTTAATTTCATCTCTACGTTGATGATACACAACCATATGCTTCCCCTAAACCTGTTGAAATAAAACATTAAATATAGCCAAACTCATCAGCTATACCTCTAGGCTCAGAATTTCTGCAACTAAATGAATCAAATTCTGAAGTTATTTTTTTTTATTTGGGCTCTCGGCTTTGACAGTTCCTCTATCATCCCAGTGTGGTTGTCATCGTTTATAAATGTATTTGGTTGCAATCTAGGGATTATTTTTAAAATCACAAGGTAATAAAATGAAGCTTCCTTTAGTGGGAGTCAATGAACACAATATTCATCTCGTTACTGACAATACTCAACCGTATGTTTCCCTTAAACCTAAATATTGCCCAACTCATCAACTATACTTAAAGAGCTGTATGTGTCTGCAATTTTCTGTAACCAAATGAATCAAAACCTGACCTCTTTTTCTTCCTTTTATTTGGCCCCCATTTTTGACAACTTCTTTATGATCCCAGTGTGGTTGTTTATCATTTGCTATCAAGGAGTTCACTCTCAGACTAGCATCTTTGCACTGTTTTCCTGTGAGCTTTAGAATAGATTATTGATAATATTTTGATAACATTTAAGGCATTGCATGGTCAGGCTCATTTAGACAATTAAAATGTTAATCTCTTATGAGTACAGTGTCCCTCACCGTTGGACCTCCCTGTCTGAGCATCCGAGATAAAACCTGTATTATGTTTTAAATCACTTTTTAGAGGTCACTTCCACTTTATCTGAAAGGCTTTACTGAAATGTTAACAATTTCAACCTGTGAAGGTCTGCAGAAAACCTTTTTATGAGTTCTGATTAGCTTTTAGTTTTACTGTATAACAGCAGTGATTCATCAGTCTAATACTCAGTCCTTTTTACTCAGGATGCATCAACAGGAGGCTTGTCGGAGGCAGAGCTCCAGCAACAAGAAGTGATGACAGAGGACTCGTTGTCCAATGATGAATATGAGTGTGTGTCACCTGACGACATTTCCCTGCCACCACTGGCAGAGACACCAGAGTCCAGCATGGCCCAATCAGACATTGAGGAGGGTTATTGTTTCAGTTCCCACAGCATCCACATCAACCAGTACAGCCAACAGTACCATGTCCAGTCAGAGCACAGTGGGACTCTTACTGCTACTGGTGCAGTCCATCAAGAGAGAGAGTCCAGTCAGACAGAGGGTTATCCCACTCCTCCAGTCTCCAGTCTTCACAGCAGCACCAGGTCTGTTTTAGGAAGAATCGCAGTCACATCAGAAAACAGCAAGATCCCTTTGTATGTTGTTACAATTGTAGGCACAGCAGAAGCTGGCCACATCAATATGAAAGCTACACTAAGTGCACAAAAGTCTGTGGACACCTGAATATTCTCTCTGTATGTGACATTGAAACATGTCATTGCAACACAATGGACATTAGACTTTTAAACAAACGTTGAACCCAGCTGCAAGATTTACTCCCTTTAAGCCACAATAACAGGGGTCAAGGTTCTGTGCAGGGGACTGTTCAAGGCCCCCCACACCAAAAAACTTTATGGACTTGTTTTGGCCAAACCAGAAAAAGCCAACCTAGCCCTAGTCGAGTAATGTATGTTGACAGACTCATGACTGACTGCAAACCATGCTGCAGGAAGAACTTGATCAATTCAAGCTAAGAGGATAGCGTAACAGTATGATCATCCTTAATCAAAACAAATGCTTCATCTCAAACTTGACCATATGTGAACTTATACACAAGTGTCATGGACATTTTTGACAGCTCTACAAATAAATCCCTTAACTATCATAGCATCATTCATAAGTTGTTTCATGATTTTGGCAGACTAGTTTGCTCCATCCAAAATGGTTTGGCTCTTAGTGTAGGACTCTGAAGGTTAAGGATGTTTATACTCTACACTTCCTCTTAACACAAGCAGCCATATTTTCCCCAAACAAGCATGTTTTAAGTAATGTTTTCAGTAATGACCTGAGAAAGCATATAATAGCTTTTGGTACTTGACAGTTTGATACTCAGTGGTGCCAGGTTACGGTCAGTACTCAGAACATACACAGCCTTTCTAGGATAAGGACAATCTAATAGGACAGTGAGGACATGAAACAAATGTCACAGGATGCATTTGAAATCTGAAAGTGGCAGTTTCTCGATATGGGGTGTAGCCCACTAATTCACCAGGAAACCATCCAGATTTAAGATTTTGTTTCTCTGTGTCACAGGTTCAGATCAGAGTCCACCTTGTTTGTCCAGAGTCCACTGGCAGTTCCTGCTCCAAGCCTCCTCACCAGCACTCTGTGCACTATCCTGAGGACTGAAGAAACCAGCACAGCTAACATCTCCCAGATTGTTGACCTTTCTCTGGACAGCTCTAAAACAAACTTTGTCCCAGGATCTAACCCAGTCCACAACTGCAACACTACAGACAGTTGTTATAGCAAGGAAAATGATGTACCTGACAAGAGGACCCCCTCCAAGACTGAGCCCTTAAATGATCACAAGAGTCAGTATAACCAGCCTCAGAGGAGTACAGGTACTCAGGATAAGAGCACCCCAAATCTCACATATAAAAGTGAGACCTTTCCACAGACTGACGGCATTACCCATCCTGCAGAGCTTGATCAGTGCTCCACCCTCCCCAAGTCCAGCTACTGTCCTCAGCCCTTTAATGGCCCAGACTCTGATCTCCACATGGACAAGATCCCGCTGCAAAAAACTAGGATCCTCAAATGCGGAACTATTTTTCCTCAAATCAGAACTGTCAGTGGTGAAGACAAGAATTTTACACACTCCGTCTCTGACTCAAAAATTGGCTTCAATCTGGACATAAATTCCTGCCAAATAAGAGAGGAAACATCCCCAGTCTCCAAACCTCAAAGGGACAGTTTCACTAGCACGAGTAGAGTTACCCAGCAAACCATTTCCATGAAATCCTCCCTTGAAGACCCTTATTGCGATTTGCCACAGGCTAGCAGCAGCCTCAGTTCACCCCACGAAAGCCTGTTATTTCAGAGTAAGACGTTGCCACAGAACAATCTGGTCCCCCTGCCCAGAGGGTTTGCTCAAAGCCCCAGTTTCGCAGATTCTGCTGTCCACAAAGACAACAACCTTCCACGAGACACTTACCAAGATTCTAGGAGTGGCCTTGATCAGGGTTTATCTTCTTCCCAAACCAGCAAGGAAACATCTTCAGTGAACAAGCCCCAAAACAGCAACCATACCACAGCCACTACTATCACCCAACAATCTGTTAACTGCCAGTCCTCCCCTTCAGACAGTTGTGGCAAAGTGCCACAGGCTAGCAGCACTTTCAGGTCAAAAAAAGAAAGCCCATCCACTCAGGGTAGTGGTGATCTACCTGATGCCCATGCCCCCAATCTTCCAGAGCTAAACAACATTGACAACATTAGTATATCCAGCAGTACCATCACCAGCAGAGACCTCCATGAGTCCTTGACCTCGACCTGTACCCAGCAGTGTATGCATGACCATGGCATGACCCCCAGCAGCTCTGCCAAGCCCGCTGCTCCAGGTCAGCCTGGGGCACAGACCCAAGCTTTGGCTCTGCAGGCTAACCCGCATGTCACACCCCCTTCCTCTCCACCTCATCTACTAACTTCAGACCAAGACCCAGACATTTGTCAGCCCATGGCCATCCGTGAGGAGATCAGGCTTACTCCTCAGATCCAAGGGCCTCCCCTCCCTGCTCTTCCTCTTCCCCGGGCCCAGACAGAGTCTCTTCCCCAGGGAAAAGCCTCTAAAGCTGGCCCTCCCTGCTTCACCAGGCCCCTGTCTAGAGCTACTGTCATGGAGGGCTCTCCAGTGACGCTAGAGGTGGAGGTGACGAGACACCCAGAGCCCACACTCACCTGGTGGGTAGCATACAACCAGCTCCACAATAACACAAGCTAATTCAATAACAGTCTTTGCGAGAGTTGTAGAACAGTTTTTTTTTTTTACAATTTTGGCGCTTTCCTGTTGTCTGTCGTGCATTGGTGATGTAAACCTACACTATGTTTTGGTTATAACCCACCTTGAGTCTATCCTTATGAGCAACAACGCTGTTCAGTAAAGACTCTTGTTAATGCAGGTGTAAGTAATCGAGACATCTGTCCCCTATCATCTGTATGGTAATACTTATAGGATAATTGGACTATTTGGACCACTACTCACGGGTGGTGCTAACTTTGGTCTTGCCACCTCTATTTTACATTTGGGGAAACAAGGACTCACGGAAAACAAGGTATACCAGGGCAAGCAGCACAAGCCTCCTACAGCTTTCCAAATAAACGTGAGGTAAAGACTTAGGGCCAAACATTTGAAATGATTCATGACTCCTTTTTTTCCCTAAATCTCTACAACAGAGGTGGCAAGACCAAAGTTAGCACAACTTATAGACCCACAATAGCCACACAAGTGAACTGTGCATATCTTCCTCAACACCTGACCATGCTATAAACCTACTTTAAAGATTAAATATATTTTTAGTTTTGACTAGCTCAGATGGAGAGGTTATGACCTGAACAGTTGTGCCTCTCTACGGCTTTCCATCAGTTAAGAAGACAATGTAAACATCCTAACAAGCTATATAGCCCTGCTGTTCCTTGGAAGTTGCACATTAGCTAGCAAGTATCGTGTTAGCTTTCACACCAAGTGAAATTTGTATTCGAGGGGTAGCAACTTATATTCAGCAACATGCTGCATGTAAAACAAACTGATTGGTTGATGGTCAGGAGGAGAATTCAAAACATTTACAATAAGCAAATCTGTATAACATATAACTGTTACATCAATGTCTCTGAATGATACTTGTGCAAGCTGACAGAGAAGCATGTTCAAGCCCTCATTTGATGCTTGGAGCACTGGATGCACCCTTCAGACATCAGGTAGAGACACTGGGAGCTGTTGAGGGGAGCCAATGTGGTAAAACAGTTGTTGCTGGGGGTGTTGATGTATCCTGACACATTGGGATGTTGCTGGCTTGCATAGATAATTGTTAACATGAGCCTTTTCATGTGCATCACACACCAATGTTGTGTGTTGGCACTAACTTTTAACACATCAAGCACCAATTCAGCTCAAAATGTCACCACCATGGAGCTGGTTTAAACCCCTTCTCTACTCCTGTGTAGTTTTACGTAGGCATTTACGTGAGGCTTGGAAGTGAAGTGACAATTTAATTCAATTCAATTCAATTTTATTTGTATAGCGCCAAATCATAATATACATTATCTCAAGGCACTTTACAGGGTCAGGTCAAGACCTTACTTTGTTACAGAGAAAAACCCAACAGTTCCCACAAAGAGCAGCACTTGGCGACAGGGGGGAGGAAAAACTCCCTTTTAACAGGAAAAAACCTCCAACAGAACCGGGCTCAGGGTGGGGGGGTCTGCCTCGACCGGTTGGGTTTAGGAGGAGATAAAAAAGGGGGGGTGGGGGGAGGAGAGAGGAGAAAAGAGAGAGAGAGAGACCAGGAACAGCTGTGTAGGTAATGGTGTTATCAATAATAATGACAGCTAACAGTGGTTAATAGTAAAGATGAGTAGTGGTGGATCTGGATCCTGCTGCTCCCGAGGCAGAGAGACCTGCAGAATGAGGACAGAGAGAGGGAGAGAGAGGAGAAGCACAAACTACGGGAGAGAAAAAACAACAAAGTTAATGGCATAAAGTAGTTGAGAGAGAGAGAGAGAGAGAGAGAGAGAGAGAGAGAGAGCCCAGTGAATCATGGGAATCCCCCAGCAGTCTATCTCTTAATGTGTGTTAATGTTATATTGCAGTTTGATAATAACATTACATTATCCTTAGACACTCTTTTGCTTTCTGATTTTCACTTGAGTAATTAATTACTGATTAACATAAGTTTGCTAGTTAACTGTGTGTTGTGATTCCTAAGGGTGGTTTTATTCTGTTTGTGATGCAGTAACAAAACAAACACAGTGAAACTAACACTGAGCACTGAAATACAAACCAACACCGCTTCAAAATAAGGGTTGAATTTTACACATCACATTATTACTCACACATTTTTGCAACACAACAAGATTTAGAGTATAAATATGTATTGTATCAGAGCTGTTGTCAGCCCTCCACTGGCTCTGAGTGAGGCTATGTGCTGTCTGACCTCCTGTCATCGTGATCGCTCCAGGTTTAAAGATGGAGGTGTGTCAGCCACCAGCCCAGTCCCAGCGGGAGTCTGCAAGGATGGGAAACACTTCCTGTTTGTCACAAAGTCATCCAACTCAGACGACGGGATACACGAGGCGCATGTTGCCAACCATCATGACTCGCAACGGACAGCTGGTAACAGCAGCAGCAGCAGTGATAAGTGGCTGATGGCCGAAGTGTTTGACATCATCAGTGCAGACTGGCAGACCTGGTTTGGTACACTGTGTGTTCTCCTGTGGCTTCTCTACCTGATTGTACTCTAATGACTCTTTCCCACCATGGGACCTGAATGACCTGTAGCCTGGAACTCCATGACCGGAACTTATAAGAATCTTGTGCTTCCACTGTGTGTTTTGGATATACAGTACTGAAAGTTTAGACACTAAAAGTGAGGATGTTTTTAAAAAAATTACACATAGTTTCTATTTCTCTTTGAACTACATTCAAAGTGAAGCAAAGAAAAGAACCCTAAATCAGATCAGTATTTGCTTTGACCCCCTTTTAACCAGCACCAGTTCTCCTCAGTACACCTGCACGCAGTACTTAGCAGGTAGGTTGTTCCAGCATCTTGGAGAACCTGCCACAGTTTCACATGTGAGTTGACTGATTGTTCATTTCCTGTAGTGGAAAAGGACTATAATAAAACTCCTTCTCAACCTTGGGTCTGGACTCCAGATTTGTAGGGTTGATAATATTTATATTTATTTGAAACATATGTAATGAAAATCTAAATGTTCATAATTTAAAAATTTTAAGGAGAATTTAGGGACCTAAAAACAGAGTGGAAAGCCAGACAAAGGTTGAGAAACCCCATGAAATCTCTGTGTAATCATTGTCTTCCATGTTATATTTTATTGTTGCCTTATGTTTATTCGATATATTTGAGTTGAAATGAATTTTTCAGTCATTCTGTTGCTAAAGCAGATGAAAAAAAATTAAGCAGAAATGTCAGATGATGATGAAGCTACGACATTTTTGTATGGAAGCTTATTTCTGTCAAGACAATAAACAAAAGAAACAACCAAAAAAAGGAGAAGACATAAAGAACACATTCATGACACAAAACTTTAGTACAGTAAGTAGTAAGTTACATGATTAGTAACTAGTGATCAGTCATTTTCCCTTTATGATTTTCACATTCTGTCAGTTATATTAAGCAATTATCTTGAGACAGAAAATTGAACTAGTTATAATTTTAAGGACAAAATTATCAGGTAATAAATTTTTTAGGTAATTCCAAATTTTGACCTGTAAGACTTTCTTAGTCTAGATTTAAATAGTGAAAATTATAAGATACAAAATCATTACACCGTCATGTAAATTGTGAAATAAGTCATAATGTCAATTTCACTTTGTCAAAATGTTATTAAGTCATAATCCTGAGATAGCAGGTCACTCTAGGTCAGTTTTTTTTTTTAAGAAAAGCCAAAATTATTAATCAGTATAGTCTGAAAAAAATCAGAAGTATTTAAATATCTCAAAATCTTGAGTGTAATTTTGACTTTCTACATATAAGTTTGTCTTAAAATTAAGACTTAATGTCTTCACAATTTTGATGTCTAAGTGCTAAATAATTAAGAACTCAGAATATTATTAGATATTAATTGAGTCAAAGTTTTAACTTGTTCTTTTAGATTTTCTTTTTCTATTCTTGGCAGAAGTAGGCTTCCATATTATTCAAAAGAAGAAGGTAAATTATCTCCTCAGATAATGACTTTATGTTGGGGTCTTTACTACAGCCAGCGTCATCACTTATCACATTAATGCTGTCTATGTATGTGAATAGAGCACTGAAGATGAATCCTTTAATAACTGACATTGGTAGTAGTTGGTGTTAATGAAGATATAAATGATAAGTTTTTGCTTGTGCCCTCAAAATCTCACCTTGCCTAATAAATAAATGTCATCTTGCTTCAAACCTGTACACCATGTGTATAACAGACTTCAGTACAATATAACTGTGTTTCTGTTGTGCGCCTCTATTATCACTGACTCAACAGGTCAGTGTCTCAACTGAATCCACGTGAATTCTTATTGAAACACAGATTCACTCTAGTAATTAGGGTTAATAATGGATAATTAATGTCGATTTTAATTAGATTCAACCAAAGCTCTATGTTCGCTGTTACTTGGTTATTCGGGTTAAGCACATCTGTCTGCGGGAGAAGGAAGTGTCGCGGTAAATCTACGTCATCCACGTCATGTCGCAGCCTGCTGAGGGCGCAGCGGAGTAATTCAGAGCATGGCGGGAAAGTGAGAAATGTCCGCTGTTATGTCATTAATTGGCGCGCTGCTCCCGTCCCGCCGTGCGCAGGTAGACAGGTGTGCGAGGGAGGAACTATGGTAACAGCGGCGCATGATTCAATCACAGGTTTTTAGGTTAGTTTGTGCGCAAGTTGAGTCAAAATTACACTGTCATCATTTGACTTTGGATTAAAAGTGAGTTAAATATTTCTGATTGGCCATCGACACGCTGGACTGCGACGGCAGGAAGTGTCGCGGTGAATCTACGTCATAACGTCATGTCGTAGCGTCGCCTGTCTCATCCAGCAGCGATGCTCTTCACCCTCCACTTTCTACCTGTGTCTCTAATTAAAATGAGCAGAAACCACAGGGAGGAGAAGGAACATGTTTAGTTCTCCAAGGAAACAGCTTAGGAACTCTATGAAATGTTGGCTAAGTCGGAAGTGAACTTTTGAAAAGTGAAACGATGCTGTTTGCGCCGTGAGACTGTGCAGCCTGATGATGACGTATGTTCCTGATGATGTCTGATTACACTGGGGAACAATTTGAAAAAACTTTCTGTTGAGTTAGATTTTTACGCTGATTGAAACTAAAACTGGCAGCTGATTCCAAAACTGCAGTCAGTTTTTTCCTAGCACGTCCAGTTTTCCTCCGCAGCTCAGCCTCCAGATGAGCAAAGCTCCACTGATCAGCTGTAGAAAGACCTGCCAGCTGATCACGACTGGACTCATCAGCGACCTGGCGACTTGTCTGTGCAGTCACAACGGGTCAGGACCATCAACATCTGTTCAACAGGTCAGTACCATCAATATCTGCCCAACGGGTCAGTACCATCAATATCTGTTCAACAGGTCAGCACCATCAATATCTGCCCAACGGGTCAGCACCATCAATATCTGCCCAACGGGTCAGCACCATCAATATCTGCCCAACAGGTCAGCACCATCAATATCTGCCCAACAGGTCAGCACCATCAATATCTGTTCAACAGGTCAGTACCATCAATATCTGCCCAACGGGTCAGCACCATCAATATCTGCCCAACGGGTCAGCACCATCAATATCTGCCCAACGGGTCAGCACCATCAATATCTGTTCAACGGGTCAGGACCATCAATATCTGCCCAACAGGTCAGCACCATCAATATCTGTTCAACAGGTCAGTACCATCAATATCTGCCCAACAGGTCAGCACCATCAATATCTGCCCAACGGGTCAGCACCATCAATATCTGTTCAACGGGTCAGCACCATCAATATCTGTTCAACGGGTCAGCACCATCAATATCTGTTCAACGGGTCAGGACCATCAACATCTGTTCAACAGGTCAGTACCATCAATATCTGTTCAACAGGTCAGCACCATCAATATCTGTTCAACAGGTCAGTACCATCAATATCTGCCCAACATGTCAGCACCATCAATATCTGCCCAACGGGTCAGCACCATCAATATCTGTTCAACGGGTCAGCACCATCAATATCTGCCCAACGGGTCAGCACCATCAATATCTGTTCAACGGGTCAGGACCATCAATATCTGCCCAACGGGTCAGCACCATCAATATCTGTTCAACGGGTCAGCACCATCAATATCTGCCCAACGGGTCAGCACCATCAATATCTGCCCAACAGGTCAGCACCATCAATATCTGCCCAACGGGTGAGCACCATCAATATCTGCCCAACGGGTCAGCACCATCAATATCTGTTCAACGGGTCAGCACCATCAATATCTGTTCAACGGGTCAGGACCATCAATATCTGCCCAACGGGTCAGCACCATCAATATCTGCCCAACGGGTCAGCACCATCAATATCTGTTCAACGGGTCAGGACCATCAATATCTGCTCAACAGGTCAGGACCATCAATATCTGCTCAACAGGTCAGTACCATCAATATCTGCCCAACGGGTCAGTACCATCAATATCTGCTCAACGGGTCAGGACCATCAATATCTGCTCAACGGGTCAGGACCATCAATATCTGCAAACAGAAAGCTGGCATAGAAGGAAGTAAGAGGATTCGTGCTGGCTTTTCTCTTAACCTTGTAACCATGGGTATACCGTTGTAAGTTATATTTCATTTTATGCTGTTTTTTTTTAGTTTTCAAAGCTTGTAACTATTCCATCTTAGTACAGTATTTTTCATATGTTTTAAGAAAACGGGGATCCTATAGTTCAAAAACTTGACGTGATAGAGAAAAACTGAGATCAGTTTTGGATTCCGCGCCCAAAAATGAGTTAAAAACAGCTGTCAGACCTAACTCAACAAAAACTGTGTTCCCCAGTGTTACTGATACGAGTAACCAATACAACTTGTTGTTAGCGTTGGTTCGGTGTAGAAATCACCTCAAATCTTTCTCTGTGTAGCGAATTACTCATTAAGCCCCATGTGCAGTTTGGCACATCAGTGGATTAAAAATAAATACAAGTTACAAGAGTGATATAATTTTGGAGGAGGCGCCTCCTCCCGTCTGATTTTGAATCTCTTGTGCCTTTATTCCTCTGTAGAAAATCATCCAGGTCTCAAACAGGCTGGTTTACTAATGTGATTCTGCTCTACACATTAACTATGCAAAAAGTGAAGAAAGAAAGTATTTAGCCTGCATGAACCAGGTTAAATAAAATTATTTTTTCTTTTCTCCACCTCTTGTTTTCCACTTTACTGAAAACATAGTCTCGGACTTCATGGGCTGCATATATATTGTATGTTCCTGTAAATGTAATGATTATAATTGTAAAAAGTTTCTGTTTAGTTATCAGGTTTGCTCTCAGCATGGTCCTCTGTGACATCGCGCTCACAAATCGTAGTGTAAACAGTAAAAACGTTATTTTTCCACTGTTATCCAGCAGCAGTCCATGTCCTCAGGGATCTGTACCTGACACCACACCTGTCTGCACCTGTCTGGATGTCTACACACCGCGCAGTCCGCGCTGTTCTCCGGGAACCAGCTGCCTGTCTCCGGGAACTTTGGATGCGGTCACTCCGGGCAGAGAGAAGAGGTCTGTGGAGTGACTGTGAACCTGTGGATGCTGGACATCATGCACACAGACAAGTGAAAAAGAAAGTTTCTTTCCAAAAAATCAGGGTAAGTTGTGTCGAAGTTACAAATGGAGCTAGCTTAAACTGCAGGCTAAAGTTAGCCAACAAACAAGGTGAGGAACTGACAGGTGAGAAGGGTTACCTGTGTAAAGTCTACTACTCCATCTGTATTATCAGCTTCGTTTTAAGTAACAGCGGTAAAAGTACACAAGTATTTTCAGCTTCGTTTTAAGTAACAGCATTAAAAGTACACAGATATTATGAGGTTCATTTAAAGTATCAATAATAAAAGACCACAAGTATTACTAGCGTCATTTTAAGTATCAGCCGTAAAGGTATCATCAGCTTCATGTGAGTAAAGTGTCACAGTAGAAGTACACAAGTATCATCAGCTTCATGTGAGTAAGGTGTCACAGTAGAAGTACACAAGTATCATCAGCTTCATGTGAGTAAGGTGTCACAGTAGAATTACACAAGTATTATCAGCTATCACAGTGATTTTCTTATACATGAAGCTCAATAAACAGATGTGAAATCACTAATAGTGTAGTTTATATGCTCATCATATGTTTTTATGTAAATATCTGATGAAGTAACCATTGCCAATAGCTGTCAAATCAATAACAAAACTGATGGATGATTTGAAAAGTGATCAGTGGTTGAGCTGAGTCATGGTGTAACTGTCCTTATGTGTCTTTCTGAGGTCGTGATTGGTTACTTTGATTGACAGGGAAACCTCTAAAGCTCAGCACTGATCTGATTGGCTGGACTGGGGTTATGAAACGCATACAGAGAGATAAAGGGAGCCACTTTCGGCTGCTACATGCATGCTGGGAAACGGAGTGAGTCTGATTTCAGAGCTGGGACCTGTATCATGAAGCTCCATTCAGATGGGTGGACATCACATGGGGAGGATGAAACCTTCACTGTGCTCCTTGGTAATTTAACTCATCGTTCAAGATGACAACTTAACCAACTTAACTGAGTCAGATATACAACACATGTTGATCTGATTAAGTGTGACTTAAATTCCTGAGGATGTCATTATCTCTGATGTCCATCCAGAATAAAACTCCAGAAATCCACTTCGAAACTAGAGGAAAAATAGACTGTAGAACTTCATTCACAATCCTCCCGTTTTTAAGTTTCCCTCAGTATCACAGTGATCCAGGGGCAGTTGTGTGAACATGATGATACACTGCAGACAGGAGCTGATCACAGCTGATTCATCTGCTGTTCATGGGAACAATTTGGGCTGCAATAAACATTTATGTTCATTAGTGATTATTTTTATTAATCATTTAGTTGCTGAGCCAATCAACTAATTGTATCATCTGTAGAGCCAGTTTGACAACATCAAAAACATTAGATTGTCCCCATTTTTACACAAAAGTCAAATTTAACACTGAGCTGATGAAATGAAGCAGAGAGATCCATCACAACATGAATTGAATAGTATAAGAAGCTATAGAATAATATCCACTGTTCAGTGAATGCTCTCATGATGAACAAAATATCCTGAATATATTAGTGAAAAATATTAGTATTAAGGCAGTTTCTGCTGCTGCAGAGAAGAGGTTTGACTTTAGGATTTTTATTTTATTGTTTTTTATGATACATAAATACAGCAACATTGTAGAATAAAAGGCATTTTCTTTGTGTTTGATCCATAAAATGTCAAAAAATGGTGACAAATTTTTCAGAGTCCAAGCTGACGTCCTCAGATGTATTTTTCTGTCCAAACGACTGAAAACCTGAACATACTCAGTTAAGTGTCACAGAGGACTAACAAAACATTCACATCTGAGGAGCTGGAATCAGTGAATTTATGACATTCTTCTTAAAAACAATACATTTCTTGTCAAATTTGTTGCCGAAAAAGTTTTTGTGAATCACTTCAGGTCTACACACAAAACCCAGTGTATTTTATGACATTTTATAATTCGATCAGATCAGCTGAGTTAATAATTGCTGGATTAACCAATGATTGAAAGAAGTCGGTGTTATAATGTGAACTCTTCAGACGTGTCACTCTTCTACATTTTGTGTAAATCAGGAAACATCTCTCGTCTGTCTCTTTGTTAGGTAAACCAGCTGACAGGTGTGACAACTTGCATAAAATGGCTCCCCTGCCCTCCCATGATTCCCTGCAGTGCCGGGCGAGGCCGACCAATGGCGCAGCTTGTCCTTTGTGATGTCACAGCGGTATAAAGCCCCCCGCTGCCCGGCTGCCTGCTCTGAGCAGAGTCAGCGTTCCCGGCCTGGACGCCTCGGCTGGAGGGACTGCTGTCAGGAGGAAAAACAAAACTACACGGCGCTGACAGCCTGTAGTTTTGTTTTTTTTGGGGTTCCTTTGAGGCTCAGCTGTTCTCACTTTGGATTTTCTGACTGAATTTTCTGGATAAAGAGGTTTTTGATCTTTCGCAGACAGCCCGACTGTGGGCATCCCAGGCATCCTTGTGCAGACAAGTAAGTGTCTTTAAAGTTTTCAAGAGTGTGATTGACAAACTGCAGCTGACTGACACCTGCTGGATTTACACTTTAACACCTAGACCTTTGTCGTCTAACACACACAGGCCTGACTCAACATTTCCTGCCAGACTTTATTTTATTTTTAGTCACTTTTTTTTAAATGACACTGCCGTATTATAGACTTTCTGCTGCTTTTCCCTGTTGAAGGTTATAATGGGACGTCCCAGAATAGCTGCTGATACCATCAGAGTGGACTGTCAGCTGGGCGGCTGATGGCTTTTTAAGGGAATCAGCAGTAGGGCTATCAGTTGCTCCTCCAGCTATGTGCCACATGGTGGCTGTCAATCAAATGGAGGTGTGGTGGAGGGGAGGGGGCTGTGGGGTGACTGTTATTTATAGTGCTTGGTGTCCTGTCTTGTCCCCACCCCCGTTGTTACATTACAGCTTTGTGCCTTAAGCGTCTGACTGAGAGCAGGGACACTTCAGTGAGCTTTTATTGTGGAGGAGAGGGAACAGCTGTTGATCTATCCTTAAGGGTTTATACTGTTTTTATTGTAAAAATGAGAGTGTGGGCTGGAGGGAGGCTCTGGCTGATCTGTAGTACTTTTTAACAAAGTTAAAAGTCTATGTTAATGTCTCAGTAGTTTGATCATTGCTATTCTAACTGTTGTTTGAGCAGAGTAGATTTTCAGCCAAGTACTTGTATATTCTGTTCTTATATTTTTGTATTTAGGGTTTCTTCCTGTCAAAGGTCTGCGTTGAAATAAGAGCAAACTAAATTTAAAATGTGCTGATGTGTCTCCAGACATGAATCCTGTTTGTGATGCTGAATCTGATTTCACAGTTTGAGGCGATGCTTTGAGAATAACCAGAGTGGGGTTTAAGGGGCAGCCCAGTTATTATGAATATTTTATAAATTAAATCTGTTTTTAATTTAAAAATATATCTCCCGGGGGAGGACAGAGGTAGAAAGGCAAAATTATTTGACTCTGAATTTTAAAGTTAAAAAGAGGAAGAGAAACATGAATAATTAAATAAATATAAGTCAATTTAATTAAATTAAAATCAAGTTGAGAAGCTTCTAAGACAAAATACAAAGCAAACAACACAAATGATATTGTCACATAAAATGTTTTGTATTGTATCAGAAAAGTAGAGGATAAAAGCTGACAACAAAATAAAATAATAAAACTTCACAAACCATTAGAAAAAGAAGACACGAGAAACAGATAAATTAACAAAATGGCATTTTTTATGTTTTATTTTGGTTTGGTTTGACAGCAGATAATAGAATAAAGATTTATATCCTTTACTAAGTAAAAGAATTGATAACACATTGTAAAAATACTAAAGTACAAGTTACTGCTTTCAAAAGTCCTGAAGTATCATCAGAAAGATAAAGGAATGAATCATTGGCATTAATCTGTGTTTTATTATTACTGATGCATTAATGTGTTCGCATTTTAATGTTTAAACTTTGAACTACAACAATTCATTATATTTATTAAGATGATTGTATGTGACTGATAA
Organism: Trachinotus anak; assembly: GCF_046630095.1. NCBI lineage: Eukaryota > Metazoa > Chordata > Actinopteri > Carangiformes > Carangidae > Trachinotus > Trachinotus anak. Next base: position 1,881,549 of record NW_027273890.1, read on the forward strand.
AAAATCCTGCTCTGTAAAGTAAGTCAAATGAATGCAGTGAAAATGTAAATATTGCTCAGTCAAAGTATAAATAAATTAACTTTACACAGTCATTTTCAGCTCCTTTGACCCTGTGAGAAACATGCTGGCTTCTTCTCTGACTCACTTCTCATTAGTTTAAGATGACTTACATCCATTCACTTTGATAACATGTGGTTGGGTCATCAGATTAAGTTTAGCTGTAACCAGATCTTTTCTGCTTGGGGTTCAGGAATTCACTGAAACCTGATTTAACTTCTGTACAGACCTGGTTATTTCCCCACAATCTGAAAACCCCTCACCAGGTTTTAAGGGTTTGTGCAGTGAGAAAAAAACTTAACTAAACTAATTGAATTAAATTAAACTAAATTAAATTAGTCCAAACAAGGTTCAAATTCTGTATGTATGTTAGACAACTGAAAATTGTTAAAACTTTATAAAATAAAGTTTAAATGTTGGCTGGAGTTTAACATATTAAACATAATTTACCTCTGAAAATACATCAAAAAGGTTTTCGTGAGGGGCAGAATTTGAAAACCTCTTAAAAACAACCTGATTTTCAAAAGCCCTTAATTAACTTAATGGAAAAATAAGTGGATTTTAATCTGAAAAGAAAACAAATTTACAAAATGCAGATTTGTAAACAAAATTAAGATGAACAAATACCATTACAAGTATCTCTATAATATATCTATATCTATAATTCTAATCTTTAAATTAAATAAATTTTTTGTAATTTCAGAAATTTTGACATTTCAGATTTTGAGTTAATTAGTGGTTAAATTAACAGATCATAATATATTAAGGTTTTTTTCTCCATAGTTGAAAGGTTTTATATTGTAGAAGTTGAAGAAAACAAGAACAGAGATCATTTCTACTTTAAAATGACTTTAACAATTAATTAATTAAGAAAATTACCTGATGGTTAACTAATTGATTGATAGACTAATTATGTTAACTTTGGAGATAAATTTAAGAGTGAATACTTTTCATTTATAATGCATAAAATTATGAGATAATAAACATGATTTGGTCTGCAAGAATAAAATGTTTAAAACAGAGAAATATAACTTTGTTAACATAACGATCTTGTGTAAAATGTGATTTTTGTTCATTTTTACATTCAGGTTTCACTGTTTAGTTTTGATTCATATTTTTTTAGCTGAAATTAGTTTAATAAATTTAATTCAATTTAATTTAATAAATGTATTCATATTTATCATATATTTATTTTCTGTTGGATTTTGTTCTTCATGAATTCACTGCAGAGCATTGAGTTCATGGCTCAGATCCTGGTTCAGATCCTGGTTCAGATTATGGTCCAGATCTGACAGACCAGATGTGTTTTTAGGACCAGAGTGTAAAGGTGCTGTGACGTTTCCTGCAGGTCGTCACTTTAAAGTGACGTGTTGTCAAACAGGAGCAGCTGTCACTGTTTGTTTCATCAAGTGTTGGGAGAATGACAGAAACTCACAGCTGGTCCTCCCTGTCTGTCAGTAGACCTGGACCAAGACCAGGAGGACCTGCTGCCAGCACAGAGACACCAGGGACAAGCAGGGCCAATCATAACCAGACAGGGAGAGTGTGAGCCAACCAGGGCCAGTGAAGGCAGGGCTAATTAGGGTTTAGTCTGGGCCAGCTGAAGCTAGTCGGGGGCCATCCAGGGCCAATCTGTGCCCAAAGTAGAGTCATAATGGACCAACAAGGGCCAATTATAACTCTACATGACCAATCAGGGATAAACAGTGTTGGACTGGAGTCAGTTAGAACCAAACCAGAACAAATGAAAGCAAACCTGGTCCACAAAGGACTGTACAGGCTGAAGTAGGTCAAACCAGGGCCAGAGCCTATCAGAGCCTATCAGAGCCAGGGCCAGTAAGAGTGAACCAGAGCCACCCAGGACCAGGCAGGGCCAATTAAGTCTGATCTGAGTGCAAACCAGGGCCAACAAGAGACAAAACAAACTAAAGGCAGGGGCAGTAGGAGCCAAATGTGTTGAATTGGAGCCAAAACCATGAGACAAAGGGGGACAGTTAGGGCCAAATTGGATGAATCAAAGCCAGACCAGTTTAGCCAGGGCCAAATAGGGCAAAGCAGCTTCATCAAGAGCACGTAACCTTTAGCTTCTGACATAACTACAACCACTTTAACGTGACTCCTCTGATATCGCCTTGTGTCATAATGAACTTGTCAGTGTTCTCTGGTGGACGATATCTGTTTGTCATAATTAATGTGAGGAGAATGAAAATTAGGGTTGGAGAAAGAAATCTAAAATAATTTATATTAGATAGAATATATCTACTCATGTGAGTGTGAAATCTTTTGCTCTGTAAAGACTGAAATTTCTATTCCTCTGCCACATTCTGTCTGCAAGGATTTTAGTGAAGATGGGAAGGGTTAGATCTATAGTCAGATCTTTCAACGTACCACGGCTCAGTTCTAAAACCAAATCCTCATCCAGGTCAGAACATGCTGTTCAGGAGTGTTCATTAAATTGAAATAAACCATAGATACATTGAGGCCTCCAGTTTTTAATAAAATCTGATTGTTATGAGGTTGGAGTGTGAGAAACCTTTCAAAGAATAATGAAGAATTTCAGAAATCCACTAACTGGTAAAAGTTATTTTTAAACCACAAATGGAAGAAATTTACTTACAGTTTGTTACAACTTCTTAAATGTCCATGTTATTTATTTATTTTTAACTCCACCAGGGACGTTGTGTCTGTCTGTTTGTTCGTTTGTCAGCAGTATTTGACAAAAAGAACTGATTTGCATGAAATTTGGTAGAGGGATGAGGGAGGGGCCAGTGACACATCCATTAAATTCTGGTGCTGATCCAGTTTAAGAGGCTGATGTGGGATTTAAAAAAAAAATTTTTTTTAAGAAATCATTTTCCTTAATATTCGAGAAAGAGCATTTTTTGGGTATGTCAGGAAATATTTGGCAATCCTGCAATCTCACAGATGTGCAGGATTGTTTGACTTTAGGAGGACTACTGCCATTCTACTTTTCTGACATGCCGATAATAAACTGAATCTGAATCTCTTTTTTACTTTTGATTGGACAAAATGAGACATCTGCATTTTACAACTTTCTGACATTTCATCAACCAAACAATTACCGGTAATCAGTTAACTGAGAAAATAACCACAGCAACCTAACGAGTTTTCACACATGTGACTTCACCTTATTTTAACAAGGAAATTGTAGCAAATAAGAAACATGACAGATGAATTCAAAGAAAAAATGCATTTAAAGAAAGAAACCAAATGAAAAAAAACACACGCACCATGGACCTGCAACGTCCCTGGTTCGATCTGGTGGGGACCCCACACTTTCTGTCTGTCTCTACTCTCAACTATCAAACAGAGCGGAGTGAAGTATTGCTTAAGGACACTTCAGCGGAAGAAACCTGCTGCCATTTGATTGTATTTTATTGTGAAATTACGACACAAACAGTCACATTTAATTGTTTTACACAGATTCACTTAATCTTAACTAAACCTGATGGTTAATAAGCTCGTACATGAGCTTAGGCCAAATTCAGTTCTCAAAAAGAAATATGAACAGATCCAATCAGCTTTTCTCCTTCATTGAAAATGTGAACGTATTGTGTGTGCTTTTTTCAATCATAACATTCATGTTTTAATAAAATGTCACCAATTTTTGTTTCAATCATCAGTAAGATTACCTAAAACTAGACTGGGACTGAAACCTAAGACCAGTTCCCCCGGCATTAAACAGGTGTCTAATCTGCTGTGAGCTCTGCAGTGGATCGGTTGGTGGTATATCAGCCAGACCCCGCGGAGCCTTGACCACCTCCAGGGACAGAGCTCCTAAAAATAAACCCTGAGGGGGGTCAAACCCACGATCTGAGCTGCTGCTGCTGCTGCTGCTTTATCACATCCTGAGTCTTGCTGTCAGCAGGTCAAGTGTCAAAGAAAAAACATGAAGCACAGCAGGAAGTCAGATGTAGGTTTTAATATATTTCTTGACATTTTAAAACACTGTTATGTTTATTTTATACATATTTGAGACATGTAACTGCAATAGTGTCTTAGAGCTTCATGAAGGGAACGGGACCTGCTTGAGGTTCTGGAAGACATATCACCTCTCATCAGTAACAGAACTTATGATGACAATACAGTAAAACACAACAGGAATAACATAAAATATGTCTTCACTGGAGAGGTTAACACTTAAAAATGTTCTTAGATCTGTTCACAACTACAGTCTATGTCTTAACATCTTGTTAATTGTAGTCAACGAACATTACTTGGTTAAGGTAAGTTCTTCACGTTGTCCAAGCGTCAACCTGCCTCAGTCCTCATGTCTTTTCATGTGTTCCAGACTGAGTCCATGATGCTGAGATCAGGGCTCTGTGGGGGCCAGACCATCTGTTGCAGAGCTCCTTGTTCTTCTGGTCTCTGAAGATAGTTCTTAATGACTCTGGCTATATGTTTGGACTTGTTGTCTTGCTGCAGGACTAATCTGGACCAATCAGACGCCTCCTGATGGGTCTGATGATGGAGACAAATCTAAACATCTAAGACTTTTACACTGGACAGTCAGAGTGACTTCTATCTTCATGAGCAGATATTGATTTTGTGGATAGTGTGTAGAATAAGCAGTGTGACTGGTTGAAAATCTTTTGTTTTACTTGTCTCTGTTTGTCTTTGTTGTCTTTGCAGGGTGCCAACCAACATGTCAACACAGGCGCCAACATTCACACAGCCGCTGCAGAGCGTCGTGGCACTTGAGGGTAGTGCTGCGACGTTCGAGGCTCAAGTTAGTGGTAAGGAAACTTTCTCACTGAACTGACTATCTGTGGGGAATCTTCGATAAGCAGTGTAACTGTAAAAGAAGATTTCCTAAATAAAGTCGAGGGTGCTGCTGTTCCTTTGAGTCTTACCCTGTAAGATTTTGATTGCAGGATATTTTTGCTTAAAGTCTCATAAGGTACTGGATCTGCTAAAGCCTGCATTAACACACAAGCTAAATTCAGTGTGAAAGTATTTTTGATGAAGCTGCAGTTTCCCTCTGCTTCCAGTCTTTGTGCTAACCTAGTCTGGTCTGGACTGGACTGGATTGGAATGATAATCTCACCATCTCATCAGTCAGTAAGGGTGTCTGGATCCTCTGGTTCTTCTCTCCTCTGCAGGTTCTCCAGTTCCTGAGGTGAGCTGGTTCCGTGATGGCCAGGTTCTTTCCGCCGCCGCTCTGCCCGGCATTCAGATCTCGTTCAGCGACGGCCGCGCTGTTCTGAGGATCCCTGCTGTGACCGCCGCACACAGCGGAAGATTTTCTGTCAGAGCCACCAACGGCGCTGGACAAGCCACAAGCACCGCCGAACTCCTCGTTACAGGTGAGAGTACAGGTAGACTTAAACCCTGGGTACAGGTGAGACTTCTCACTGTGGATAACATTTATTCATGGATAGATTAGTGATCTAGCCTCCCAGGCACAGGCCCAGGGCCCCAAGGATTTGTGGCCTGGGGCCAGAACCTTTGTGAAAGAGACTGATCTCCTGACCCCAAAGAGACACCAAACAACCACAAAGCAATAGAGTTGGAGTCTATATTTATCTGCTGTGGCCTGTTACTTTATCCAGGGATAAAACCGATATAGATGCAGCTGTTGCAGCATAACTTTCCTTAAGAGGGACCTTGAGTTTATTAAGCGATTAACAACTTGAACCTGAACCAGTGAGGATCTTGTGTCCACATGTCAACTAGATGGTGATAAACCAGCTTGAATATGTGAAAGAGAGTTCATAGGTCAAAGTTCATCTCATGTATTCTTACATGTTCTATTTATGTCATTCACTTAGTTTTCCACCTGCATTTTCTGCTGTGTTCATGTTATTCTTATAAAGCTCAAATTTAAATGCAGAGACATCTAATTACACAGTGTTGTCTACATTTGCTGTTTTTGATTTGATTTGTTGCCTGACTGTAAACAGTTTTTCTTTTCAGGCCTCTCTTGAAAAAAATATCTTGATCCCAATGAGGAGAGTGCACATTAACCATATCCTCATTAAATCTGGACTAATGAGACACATTTTCTGTCTGCAGCGGAGACGGCGCCTCCTAACTTCCTTCAGAGACTGCAGAGCTCCACAGTGAGACAGGGCAGCCAGGTGAGGCTGGATGTCCGAGTCACAGGTATCCCTGCACCTGTGGTGAAGTTCTACAGAGAGGGAGCCGAGATCCAGAGCTCAGCTGACTTCAGGATCCTCCAGGAGGGTGACCTGTACAGTCTGCTGATTGCTGAGGCCTTCCCAGAGGATTCTGGGACATATTCTGTGACAGCTACCAACAGCAGTGGACGGGCCACTTCCACCGCAGAACTGCTGGTTCAGGGTGAGGACCTCAGACCAGCAAACTTAAGATCCAGTCATTATTTTTAAACATGAATTGAAACAACTATACATTAAGAGACATGATCAAAAGTTCTAAATAGACAATGAGCATTTGTATTTTAAAAATACACCTTCAGCAGCATCAGCGAACGATCTTAATGTAGTTGCCTACATTAAGATCAGCCTAAACCTCCATGTGTATCTGCTGCAGGTGAGGAAGCAGTGCCCACCAAGAAAACCAAGACTATTGTGTCCACATCCCAGATGGCAACTTCCCAGACCAGAGTGCAGAGGGTGAGACATCTACATATGTAAAATAAACTGTTCTCACAGTTTTCTGCAGATAACTGAGTAAAACCTGATTCAGGTTAACTACACAGGCCTGGAAAAGCTGGAAATGTTTGGACTTTTGTCATTTCATTCATAGCCTTGTTTCTCTGTTTTCTAATTATTGTGAAATTGTCATTTAGGATTTTTCCAAAATCCTCTGTGACGCTGTGTCATCTCACAGATTATAATATCTGCAGCTGACAACTCTCTGTGTAAATTGTAACCACAGTGTGGAGTCTCAAGAAAATATGTCCCTCAATAAGTAATTTCCTCCCCTCAGAAGGTGGAGGCGAGTTTCCAGGCCACCACAATGATGGAGATGCATGCAGAAGGAGGAATGATGACTCAGCATTTGGCTCACAAAACCCCCCCGCGGGTTCCCCCAAAGCCCACCTCCAAGTCCCCGCCCTCCTTTGTTTCCAAGGTGTCAGGAGGGCGCCAGCAGTCACCTTCACCTGTCAGACACGTGAAAGGACCGACACCCACACCTGTCAGGTACGACACAACCACCAAGCATAATGACAGAATCATCGCAGAATCACTGAAGCAACACGCAACACAAACCAGACATGATCAGAGTATTTCCTGCTTCATTGTGAAACATGTTTAGATTTTACAAATGGAAAATGTATAAACTCCCTGTAACCCCCTAACTTATATTGTGTGTTGTTTTGCTGTATTGTAATCTGCATCGTGTGTCGTCTGCAGACCTGTTTCTCCCTCCACCAGACTGTCCGTCTCCCCCATCAGACCAGTCAAGTCTCCTGTGATGACCAGGAAACAGGTGAGGACATGCACATATCAGATAAGACATATATACAGTCCATAGCACTGTAAGCATCCAACCTTTTCATTTATCTCTGGGCTTTTACTGGACTCCTAAACATTACAAGAGAGTTAAAGGAGAGGAAACTGCCAATAGTTTCATGCTTCCTAACGTAGTGCATGACTGTTAAAAATGGATCGATTGGGAGCGAAGGAGCGAAGGATGGAAGACTGCAGTTGATCAGAGTAAGAAATTGAAAGATGAGCAGAGGATATTTCTGGAAACATTTTTTGTTTGTCCTCAATGGATTCATCCCTTAGTGCTTAATATGCAACCAAACAGTTTCAAGTGAATTTAGAAGGCACACAACCCAAAACAACAGTTTCACGGTAAAAGTCTCCTGTTGATTGTGTCTTGCTCTCGAAATATTGCAAAAAGTTTTTATGCTTGTTGGCATGTTAAATTTGGTGTATTGATAAAAGCAAACTGTATCAGTGAAAGTATGTGACTTCTAAACAACAGATCTGACTGATCTTCCTCAAATTAAGACAAGGAGTGAACATAAGTGACACATTTCCATCATGTGTTTAATCTTTGCAGGTTTGACTGGATCTTTTAATTGTGTCGTCGTCTTCTGCAACGGTTCAATGGCACCTGAAACTGGAAAACTAGTGCCACCAGCTGTTTATCTGGATGAACCGACTCATAATCTCTGCGTAAGAGTGGATGGAAAAGTATGTTCATTTGCATTTTGTTTTGCGCTTCTTCTCACAGGTATCAGCTGCTGCAGAGGTGCTGCCACCCTGGAAGCAGGGAGACTACGTGGCTGAAGCTGGCTACACCAGTATGACCAGCATGACCAGTGTCAGCAGCGCCACCCAGGTGCATATGGAGAAGCACTGGGAGCAGCAGGTTACCGCTACCCGAGAGGTGAGGATGGAGGAGTTGAGCTATTTGTAGAAGCATGCAGCCTGATGAAAACATGAAGAATATGAAGCAGTTGAGTATGAATGTGAACGTGTGACTTCATGAATGTGTTTTGAGCTTTACTTGTGCCTGCAGGATGAAGGGAGAGAGTATTTGACTTGGATGAATTCACTTTCCCTTTAAATCTAAATTGTACAGCTGGAGCAGTGTTCAGTGAATGCATCATCAGCAGAATACATTTAGAGTAACTAAAGTAACGGTGAAGGTTGTGAGGTGAAATGTGCCTTGGCCGTGCTCTGTGGTGTGAACGTGTGTTCATTTGTCGATGTGCTGTGAATGCGTCAGGACAAGCATGTTTCCCAGGACGATAAGAGTGTGGCGGTGGCTACTGTGGTGGCAGCTGTGGATCAGGCTCGTAGCCGGGGGCCGTCTGAGGCCGGAGAGCAGGTAGACACCCCGCTGTCTGCTACCATCACTCCACCTGCTGCTTAAAATGTCACTTCATTTCTCTTTTTTCACTCTTTCTTCATTGTTCACTGGATGTTTTTGTCACTTCAGTCATTACTGAGCACATTTCTGCTCACCAGAGGATGAACCTTTGTCACTGTAACAACCCACTGACCGTCCCTCTCTTCAGGACAACTTTACATTTTAGCCCCACTCATGGAAATACTAAACCATTACATATTTAAATGTCATCAGATCATATTTACAGAATGTACAGAACTTGTCCCAGAAAACTGGAAATCAATATTTATATATTTAATGTAAGATTTTACAAAAAGTTTATTGTTTATTGTTGTTTATTGTTTCTTTTGGTTTTACTTCAATAGTATTTTCCAGACACGTCTACCCTACCCCCTGATGATGATTTTAAAATCAAACCTATAGCATATAGAAACTAAATGAAAACAGACCAAGAATCGAACCTTGTGGGACACCACGCTGTGTAAGAGCTGAAGAAGGGACAAAGCAGCTTCACTAAATACTTTGATTGATCATTTAACAGGTGTAAACATTAATAATACAAAATAAAAATGATAATTAATCTAATTTTCACAAAAAAATAGTTTCCTCTTGCCTGAGGTTTAAAATTAGTTATAAATAAACGCTGACATACATGAAGCATGGAGAGGAAAACATCAGCTGAGTGTGGAGTGATGATGAGGAGGCTGAACCTTCCTCACATTCACACATTAAACAAACCGAAATGTCAGATCTCCATCGTGTTCTTCACATGGTTTTCATCATCTGAGGCATGACTACATTCTTTTTATGACCTCATCTTCTTGGTGGTGGTGGTTTAATGGCAGCAACAGGAGAATCAGCTCCACTCCCGTTTATTTCCATCAACCAGTCGACTCATATTTACACAGCAGTAGAGGAGGAAAAAAGACTTCAGTCAGGGTTTACTTTTCTGGAAATTCAACTAAAATTTGCACCAAATTTTGATGGAAACTTGGTTTTATCAGCAATTAGCAATGGAGCTATTTGTTGACCTACAACCACAGCGAATGGAAATCTTGAGTTTGTTATTTTTATTTAGTTTGTTGCTTTTTAACACTTTCTGTCATCAGACTCTAGATTTGAAAAACTGTGTTAATATGAAAATTTTGGTGTGAATTTCTTCACTGTTATTGGAGCAGCTGTTGGAGTTGCCATCACTCAGCATCTCCTCTTGACCTTTTGTCCTCTGTACCTCCTCTTTTTAATGAAATCCCAAGTTTAAGTCCATCTTCTCTTTGCTTCACTCTGAACGAGAGTAAAGTGCATGTCTCACTCTAATGTTGCATGGTGCCCTCAATTCAGTAACGCTGATTGTTTCAGTCTGAATATTCTTCGACTTGTTTATCTATAATCTGTAAATTTGTTCTCTTCATCTTTGGGGCTTTTGGTCGAGTTTCTTCCTCCTGTCATGTTGCCATGGATGTCCTGAGATCTATGTGCTGCTTGTTGTGTCTCCAGGCTGAGGGAGGGAAAAAAGCTGGGGCGGTGGCCACAGTGTTGGCTGCCGTTGACCTCGCTCGTGTCCGCCAGCCTGTGCATGCAGAGGGTGGTCAAGCTGAAGAGGAGGAGGCTGTAGAGGTGTCGATGAAGCAGCAGGTAGCAGCGACAGCAGAGAAACAAATTGTTACAGCTTCAAAAGTGACTGCTGAACCACCAGCTGCTGTCGCCATGACCTCAGAACAGCACAGAGTCCAGGTCTCCCAGGTCGGGAGAGTTTACTCAATTCATATCAGCCATGATGTGATATCTGATAATAACAATAGAGTCTCAGCTTTCTTAACCGCTCATTAAATTCTGTTGGTTGCTCCAGATTCAGAGAACAACAGAAATCTCCTCCCATGTGGACACTGGTGTCACCCCATCCTCAGTACCACATTTCACAGTTTCTAAAGTTTCTGTTCCTAAACATGAATCTAGCCACGAGGTAAGGAGAGGACCAGCTGGCCCGCCGTCGTCATCCAAAAACCTCCATATCATCTTTAACACACACACACATCTTAACATACAGTCTCTACCTTTTTGTTATGTGGTGTGATTCACTCTGACTTGCTCCTCACAGTGTCACCCATCCTAAAATATATTTCATCATCTACCACAGCATCAATTGCAGACGCCGTACATTTCCCTGTTTTCCCTACAAATTTCTAGTTTTATCAACTTTAGGTTCAGTCTTTTGGGGGGGTTGAAGTTTCAGTCTCACCCACTGAGGGAAACCCACTGTTAATCAAATAATCATTTCAGTCACAGTGAATATTTTTGGGTTTTGACTGTTGGTCGTGAAACAAGCAATTTGAATGACTGAAAATTATAATAGAGACCTTACTCTTTTCTGACATTTTATAGACAAGATGATTAATTGATTAACTGAAAAAATAATCAGCAAATTAACTCCCACTTCTACTCAGAGTCACTCTTCACACTTGTTCCCACTAACTCGCCCCCCACTGATCGTCGGCTTTGGAGGCTGTGTTTTGTCTGTGACGGTGGCTAACGCTGTTTTCGTTGGCTCGGTCAGGTGTCCATCGCTGGCTCGGCCATCGCCACTCTGCACAAAGAGTTATCTTCCCCCACCTCTCCCAGAAAGATCATCAAGCCTGTCAAGTCTCCCAGTCCATCTCGCAGGGCGGTGGTGGAGGTGCGAGTGATGCCAGAACCCCTCCCCCCGCCATTTAAAGACGTCAGATATCAGAGTCAGGTTGAGTTACGGCAGGGTGGGGCTTACACAATGAGTGAAGAGGAGTTTGAGGATTGGGAGCCTCAGGTTGGTCCAACGCCCCTTTGCTGTTGTCCTACCTTCACTTCCCCCAATTTAACCCTGTGTGGACTGTCACCTGCGTTCCCCCTCTTCACCGCAGCCAATCACACGCTGCCCCTCACCTGCCTCATGAAGAGTCCTCTTATTCTTCTTCTTACTGTCTTCATCTGTTGATCCCTCCATTCTCTCTGCAGGGTTTTTATCTGTTCTAACTGGCTTCCACCCCTCCATCCTCACAGAACGCCTCAGCTGAGAAACACTGCTGTTTTATGTGTTCGATGATGTTTGACTCATGTTGTTTTTCTTCAGGAGGCGGCTGCAGTGCCCACAAGAGCCCAGGAGCCTGTTGTCCCTCCCACTCTTATCGCTGTAAGTACTTTTCCCTGTCTATTTCCTGTTTCCTTCCTTTAAAATGTAACTGCTGTAGTAGTCAATGTGGAGTCATCCACAGCTAGGTGTGCTGTGTGTGTTCTGAGCCTCTGTGGATGGTCACTTTGATCCTGACTGAACTATTCAACAAGTACTAGCTGGTTTTCTATAAAATTTTGTACAGACAGTCGTGTTTCCCAGAGGATGAATCCTACTGACTTTGGTGATCCTCTGACTTTTTCTCTGGCTCCATCATGAGTTTGATATTTGTGGGTTTCAGTAAAATATCTAAATAGCTACTGGATGGATTGTGATGAAATGTGGTTCAGATGTTCTTGGTCCCTTCAGGATGAACTGTAATAACTTTGATGATCATCTAACTTGTCTTTTAGCGCCATCATTAGGTCAACATTTTAAGTTGTCCAATACTTTGGTTTATGATCAAATACCTGCAGAATTAATGACGTTCCCATCAGCCTCAGCTGTACTTTGTGATTAGTGCTGTTAATAAATGTTAGCATGCACAGAACATCTATTTAATTTGGGGATAATGTTTTGATGGTGTTCATTTTTAGCTGCTTGTTGCCTTTCAGATTTTACCAATAAAATTTTGTAAGATTGTGCATAAAGGGCATATGATACGCTTGTAAAATATATTACTTTATATGACATAGTTAAAGCAGCTACACCTGGAGCAGCTTCAATAGTAAAATACTGCTGAAGCATTGATGACTCAGGATTAATGATCTGATAAAATAAACTTTTATTTATGATACTTTAACTTCACTGATAATACTTGAGTACCTTTACTCAAACTTCTGAATACTTATTACACCATTGTTAGTTGGGGTCCTTTGAACACACTAAACACAAAATACAACAAAACAAATCAAAACATGTTCTTTAGTCGTGACTTACCTCTGAAGAGTTTGAACAAACTGTCAGCATTAGTCTCTCCAGGTCTCTGAAGGTGTCACTGTTTTCTGCTCAGGGCCTGAAGAACCTGACAGTGACAGAAGGCGAGTCTGTGACCCTGGAGTGCCAGATCAGTGGTCACCCTGCTCCAGTCATCATGTGGTTCAGAGAGGACTACAAGATTGAGAGCTCCATTGATTTCCAGATCACCTACGAGAACAGATTCGCCAGGTTGGTGATCCGTGAAGCGTTCGCTGAAGACAGCGGACGCTTCACCTGCACCGCCACCAGCGAGGCAGGAACCGTCAGCACCTCCTGCTACCTGCTCGTCAAAGGTAATGATGGTAGCATAATGAACAAAGGCCTTTTGAGTTGTAGTAACTAAAGTGAAATGTATTTCAAAAAATACTGTTAAACAGTTAAATTTGACTCAACTTTAACTAATGACTCATATGTTTCTAATTTAGTTTTGGTCTTTTGGCAAAATGTTAATTAGTTTTAGGATAATTTTCTCATTAAAATAAATCTCAGGTTTTATAATTCAACTTTTACCCTCTTTTATAGTATCAGAAGAAATTGAGAGCAGAGAGGAGATGACTGTCACTGAAATTGGAATCACACAAGAGAAAACGTGAGTAAAGGTCATATTTGTATAACTACCCAACAGTCTTAATCAGCCACTGTACAGTTATGTAGGTTTCTACAGTTGTAGTATTTGATCGAGCTGTTGGTTCCCTTCAGTGTTGCTTTTGAGACAAAGGAACAGATGGTGGCAGAGGTGACTACAGGAGAGTCTGCTGCTCCCTTCTTCATCAAGAAACCGACCGTTCAGAAGCTGGTGGAGGGAGGAAGCGTAGTCTTCGAATGCCAGATTGGAGGAATCCCAAAACCTCACATCATCTGGAAGAAGAGTGGTGTGCCACTCACTACTGGATACAGGTTTAAATCTCCCAATAGTTTCTGTTCAGACCTGTCTGTTTGTTATTTTCATAGCCTGATTCCAACCCCTAAGTTTCCAGCTCAGGTTCAGGTTTGGCCTCGTGACCCAGAGATCTGGTATTTCTTTGTTAGTTGAGTTTCTGGTTAGTAAAACAACTTATTCAACAAAACTTAAGTTTGTGATGTTATGTAAGCGATAAAGTACATTTAACTACACCAAAAAACTAAATTCAATATTTTTTTTTTCCAAGAAAAACTGTGTTTATTACTCATGCAATTTCAGCTCAAGCTGCATCGATTTGATGGATTAATCAAGTTGAATATTAATAAAAAAACATTTTGATTATCAATTAATTGTTTGAATAATTTCATGAAGTAAAAAATGCCAGATGTTCCCTGGTTCCAGGTTATTTTTTAAATAACATCAGAGTGGCTTGACAGGATAAAGCAATTACTTCTGATTGGTGAGAGACAAATCAAATCGGTGAACAAGAGAGCAACGTCAAATTTCAGGTTTAGATCTCTTTGTTTATAGATCACAACTTTAACTATTATTTTGTTTTTTGGTATCAGATACAAAGTTGCCTACAAAAAGGAGACTGGAGAATGCAGACTGGAGATTTCCATGACTTTTGCTGATGATGCTGGAGAATACTCCATCTTTGTCAAGAATCCTCATGGGGAAGCCTCAGCCTCCGCCAGCCTGCTGGAGGAAGGTATTGGCATCCTTTTTGTGTCTCCATCCAGAGATTTTTATCATATCCGAATGCCTGACTTCAGAAGCCATTATCTGTTTCATAAATAAATCTGACATGCTTTGTTGGACCAGTGGCTCACAGTGTTTATGCATCTATTTTTACAGAGGAATACGAAGCCCATATGAAGCAGCATGACGTGACATATAAAACTGAAGTAACGACAACAGTGATTCAGGAGCCCTCTGTGGTCGTGAGTCAATACGAGCTGGAACAGAAGAGGGTGACAACCCCCATGAGCTTTGTCTCAGAAACGGTACATTCTTGCTAAAGATCCATAGTTCCATGATGACAAGATTTAAAAGAAGTCTCCGTAATCCCAGTTAATTTTTGATATTAAACATTAAAAAACTTTTTGGCAGGAATTCCTTATTTCAGCCTTTGAAGAAAGGATCATCCAGGAGATTGAACTCCGTATCATGAGGATTACCTACAGAGAGCTGGTGACAGAGGATGGAGAGCTGATGGTGACTGCAGCAGAAGAGGAGGCAGTACAGCCGGCCTTTGACACACCAGTCAAAAACTACAGGATCATGGATGGAATGGGTGTTACTTTCCACTGCAAGATGGGTGGAAAGCCGCTGCCAAAGGTACTAAGTTGAAAATGTTGCAGGAAAATATTATCTACATGTTAAAAGTCTAAAATTAGTAAACTAGTTTCATAATTTATTTTTGGCCTAGGGCTAACCCTAACCCTATTTTTGGTGCATTTACAAAATTTAATGTGACTATGATTCACCAAGTTGATAAAACAGCAAAAGACATACATTATATCATAGTAATTGAAGCTGAGTTGAGGCTTAGCTCTAACTAATTTTTGAGTCTTCAACCTTTAGTGAACAGTTGCCATAAGCAGTTGCAAAGCAGATGTCACTATAACTATGTGTTTAAAAAGTTTTTTTCAATGTTAAAGAGGATGCTTTGACTAACAAGATTCTTACAACTTCTGTAGTACCTTATACTGAGAAATTATGTTGGTGTGTAAAATTATTTTCTGTCATTTGCCAGATTGCTTGGTACAAAGATGGCCAGCGCATCAGGGCTGGTGGCCGTTACCAGATGGAGGTTCTTCAGGATGGACGAGCCAGCCTTCGTTTGCCTGTAGTGCAACCAGAGGATGAGGGCGTGTACACCGCTTTCGCCACCAACATGAAGGGAAATGCTGTCAGCTCTGGGAAGCTCTATGTGGAACCGTCCGGAGCTGTAACACCTCAGAGATACACACCACAGCCAGCAATGCAGAGGATCCGGTAAGATTTAATGTTTGCCAACAGCTGAGAATAGTTTAAACAAGTGAGAAATAGGAACCTTCACACCAACACTAGTACTACAAAAAGTTCTAATCGTTACTAAAATGACATTTTTATGTTCGCAATAGATAACATTACTATTTGTAAAATGAATGGGTGATAATGAGCCAGCTGTGTGTTCATAGCTTGTTTCTGCTGCTTCACCTCTCCTAAAAGGTTTAGACAGCTGAAAAGGACCCATTGACACTTGTGAGATGCTACTGGTCCCAGTAACACATGTCGCCTACAATGCAGACTCCTCTGTTACTGTATCAGATAGCACATTTTAAACTGAAAACACCTTGAAACTGATGACTCTGTGCCTTTCTCAGGTCCTCATCTCCTCGGTCTCTAAGCCGCTCACCTGGGCGTTCTTCCAGCCGTTCTCCTGCACGTTCTCCCGCCCGCAGGCTTGAAGAGACAGATGAGGCTCAACTGGAAAGACTTTACAAACCTGTGTTTGTCATGAAGCCTTCTTCAATAAAATGCTCTGAGGGGCAAACTGCCAGATTTGACTTGAAGGTTGTTGGCAGACCCATGCCCGACACATACTGGTTCCACAATGGTAAGACAAACAAATTTCAACATATTCCCAGAAATGCACCTTTATCTGTTGCCACTGTCAGTTGTAAAACCATTTATTCTTTGCCCAGGACAACAAGTGGTCAATGACTACACCCACAAGATAGTGATTAAAGAGGACGGTATTCAGTCTCTGATCATTGTCCCAGCCATGCCGCAAGACTCTGGAGAATGGACAGTTGTTGCTCAGAACAGAGCTGGACGGACCTCAGTTTCTGTAAATCTCACTGTTGATGGTAAGTCTGTATCACAGATTTATTAGACTGGTTCAGATTACTTGAAACTTTGTGCTTTATGCTTTGATATCTGAAGTATCTGTTCTTAAAACCTGTATTGTTCTTTGTCATATTTTACCATCTGCAGCTCGAGAAAGCGTAGCACGCCCTCAGTTTGTTGAAAAGTTGAGGAACATCACTGTAAAGCAGGGCACTCTGGTTGAACTGGCTGTCAAAGCCATTGGAAATCCCCTGCCTGATATTGTCTGGCTGAAAAATAGTGACATTATCACACCACAAAAGCACCCACATATCAGGTATGTATCTTAAATTTCAGCTCTGAATTATTTTCTGATCTTTTGAAACAGCTATGTAAAACTGTGGAGTAGTGAGTTATTATCAATATATTTGATTCATTTGATTGATTTCAGGATTGATGGTACTAAAGGAGAGGCCAAATTCCAGATCCCATCTGCTTCAGGCTCAGACAGTGCCTGGTACACAGCTACAGCCATTAACAAGGCTGGTAGAGACACCACTCGCTGCAGAGTCAATGTTGAAGTGGACTTTACTGCCCCTCAAGCTGAGAGAAAGCTCATTATTCCCAAAGGAACCTACAAGGCCAAGGAGATTGCAGCTCCAGAGTTGGAGCCCCTTCATATGCGATATGGTCAAGAGCAGTGGGAGGAGGGTGACCTTTACGACAAAGAGAAGCAACAGAAACCACTGTTCAAGAAGAAGCTGACCTCTATCAGAATGAAGCGTTTTGGTCCAGCTCATTTTGAGTGCAGACTGACCCCTATTGGTGACCCCACCATGGTAGTAGAGTGGCTGCATGATGGCAAACCCCTGGCAGCTGCTAACAGATTGCGTATGGTCAATGAATTTGGCTACTGCAGCCTTGACTATGAAGTTGCTTATGCTAGAGACAGTGGCGTTATCACCTGCAGAGCCACAAACAAGTTTGGAGTTGACCAGACCTCAGCCACCCTGATTGTCAAGGATGAGAAGGGTCTTGTTGAGGAAACACAGCTTCCTGAAGGCAGGAAGGGAGCACACAGAATTGATGAGATCGAGCGCATGGCTCAGGAGGGAGGACCTACAGGAGTCAGTACTGACGAGGAATCTGAAAAGACCAAACCTGAAATTGTCCTGCTTCCCGAGTCAGCCAGAGTGCTGGAAGGTGACATTGCACGATATCGCTGCAGAGTGACCGGTTATCCAGCACCTAAGGTTAACTGGTACCTAAATGGACAACTTATCCGTAAAAGCAAGAGATACAGACTTCGTTATGACGGTATTTACTATTTAGAGATTGTCGACATTAAGTCCTATGACGCAGGAGAGGTCAGGGTGGTTGCAGACAATCCCTTGGGCACAACTGAGCACACTGTCAAGCTGGAGATCCAACAGAAAGAGGACTTTAGATCTGTCCTCCGTCGTGCTCCTGAAGCAAAGGCTGCAGAAGCTGCACATGAGCCTGGCAGAGTTGGATTTGATGTTGTGAAGGTTGACCGACCTGCCGAGGCCACACAGGACAGGGAAGTTGTTAAGCTTCGTAAGACACACAGAATTGTTCACGAGAAGACCTCAGAGGAGTCAGAGGAGCTGAAGAGCAAGTTCAAGCGTAGGACAGAGGAAGGTTTCTATGAGTCCATCTCTGCTGTTGAGTTCAAGTCTCGTAAGAGGGATGACTCTTATGAGGATCTCCTGAAGAAGACTAAGGAGGAGCTGCTTCATCATATGAAAGAGAAAGAAGAGGCTGAGAGGAGGAAGATGGAGGAACAGGGCAAAGTAACCATCCCCACAATCAAACCAGAGAGAGTCCAGCTCTCCCCCAGCATGGAAGCACCCAAGATCCTGGAACGCATTGCTAGCAAAACTGTTGCTCCAATGGATGAGGTCCGTTTCCGACTCAGAGTCGTGGGCAGACCAGAACCTGAGTGCCAGTGGTTCAAGAATGGCATTCAGATGGAAAAGTCAGACCGTATTTACTGGTACTGGCCTGAGGACCATGTGTGTGAACTGGTGATCAGAGATGTCACAGTAGAGGATTCTGCTAGCATCATGGTTAAAGCCATGAATGTTGCTGGGGAATCCTCGAGCCATGCCTTCCTGCTTGTGCAAGGTATACCCACTTTATACCAGATTACTCTAGTAAACGTCTCATTGCCTTTGTCTAGATAAACTTCAAAGTTTCATGTCATATTTTTTCATTGCAGCCAAGACAGCAGTTAGCTTTACCCAAAACCTGGAGGATGCCAGTGCCAGTGAGAAGGACACAATGGTGACCTTTGAATGTGAAACTAATGAACCTTTCGTCAAGGTCAAGTGGCTCAAGAACAACATGGAGATCTTTTCCGGAGACAAATACAGAATGCACTCAGACAGAAAGGTCCACTTCCTGTCTGTGCTGATGATTGAAATGAGGGATGATGCCGAATACACATGTGTGCTTGTAGATGACGAGAGTGTCAGGACAAGCGCAAGGCTTCATGTAGAAGGTAATCTTTACACCGAGATTCTTCCTATCCGCTGTGTTTTATGGTCTTATTTGGGTGGACTGTAGATAATGGCTAATGATACTGTTTTGTATCCAGGCGCTGCCCTGGAGCTCATCAAACACTTGGAGAACATTGAGGTACCAGAGACCTATGCTGGAGAGTTTGAGGTTGAGCTCTCTCGTGAAGATGCTGAGGGCAGCTGGTTCTTTGGAGACAAGGAACTCTCTCCCAGCAGTAAATATGTCATGTCCTCCCGCCGCGGAAGACACACCCTGTCTGTCAAAGATGTCAGGAAAGAGGACCAGGGGAAATATACCTTTGTATGTGGAGATCTGAGGACCAGTGCCGCACTGAAGATGAAATGTGAGCAACTTTACTGAGTAACCTCAGATCTGGGACTCATAAATAACTTAAAGTTTTCAGAACAAAATATGGCAGTATGATAGTAGCTGTAGGTTGCATGTTGTATTTCAGTTATTGGTGAAGGTGATGTAATGTGATCATAATGAGGTTTCTCCACCTTTAGTGCGCCCAGTAACCCTGATGCAGCCCCTGACCGATCTCACAGTCTGTGAGGGTGATATCGCACAGTTGGAGGTTAGGTTCTCCCAGGAGAACGTTGAGGGAACCTGGATGAAGAATGGCCAGGCTATCTCCGCCTCGGACTGTGTCCACATTGTAATTGACAAACTGGTTCACAAGCTTCTGGTTGAAAATGTCAGCAGAGAAGATGCTGCTTCCTACTCTTTTGTGGTTCCTGCCCAAGACATTTCCACTTCAGGCAAACTCCATGTTCAAAGTAAGAGTCAAAATTAGTGTCAGAATTCTGGTTGTAGGGACACCCAACTGCAGCCATCATCAGAATACTTTGAACGTCTCTGATCATCATTTTATTGTATTTCCTCATAGCTATTGATATTGTGGTGCCACTGAAGGACGTGTCCTCCATTGAGGGCACCAAAGCTGTTCTTGAGGCCAAGATCTCCGCTCAGGACATCAGCTCAGTCAAATGGTACCACAACGAAAAACTGCTGATGCCCAGTGACCGAATCCAGATGGTGGCAAAGGGAGCCAAGCAACGTCTGGTCTTCACCAGGACCTACGCCTCAGATGGAGGACACTACAAACTGGTGGTCGGCAAGGTCGACACCAGCTGCAACCTGACTGTCGAAGGTAAGACAAATTTTATTTTCATGTCATACTGTTTTTAGGTTCCATTTCCAGTTTCATGTTCTAACCATGTTGCTGTTGTTACAGAGGTACACATTGTGAAGCACATGGAGGACAAAGTGTGCTCGGAGTCCCAGAACGTCACCTTTAATGTTGAAGTTTCTCACCCTGGTATTGACCCAGTCTGGACGTTCAGGAACCAGCAGCTCAAACGTGGACCCAAACATAAGATAGAGTCAAAGGGCAAGGCTCACTCTCTGACTGTCATTGACACCATGAAGGATGAGGAGGGCCAGTACATGTTCCACGCTGGTGAAAAGACGTCCAGTGCCAGGCTCACTGTTTCTGGTATGTCCAAACTCTTTAAAAGGTTATTTAGGTGTGTGCTCAGATGATGTTCAAATGAACTAACACCATCGCTGACTGTCAGAAACCACTGGAACCAGGTGGCTGATAAACATTTCCATTCATTTCAAAATCTAAAAGTTTGATATAGGCTTTGGGCCTGGGATAGAGCCGCTCTGTTGCCCATGAATCATAAAACAAACCGTTTCCTTGTCCTGCCACCAGGTGGAGCCATCACACGGCCCCTGCAGGATGTGACCGTGGTGGAGTCTCAGACAGCTGAGCTGGAGTGTGAAGTTGCCAATGCCGACACTGAAGGGAAGTGGCTTAAGGAGGGTCACCCTGTGGACTTCAATGAGAATGTGGTAAGTGAGGTGAAGGGAGCTGTCAGGCGCCTTGTCATTGTCATCACCAGACCTCAGGACGTCGGAGAGTACACCTACCAGGTGGCCAACTCCAAAACCACTGCTAACCTCAGAGTGGAGGGTAAGTGCCAGCATCTCACCATACATATTCAGCATCTATGTTATTATATGTTATCTGATTGAATTTTATTGTACACACTGAGTTCTTTGTTTTGATTTTGTAGCGGTGAAAATCAAGAAAACTCTCAGGAACCAGACTGTGACAGAAACCCAGGAGGCAGTGTTCACGCTCGAGCTCACCCACCTGGATGTGAAAGGATCCCAGTGGATCAAGAATGGAGTGGAGCTGCAGAACAGTGATAAATACGAGATCACCTCTGAAGGCATGGTCCACACCCTGAAGGTCAAGAACTGCAACACACAGGATGAGTCTGTTTATTCCTTCAAACTGGGAAAACTGTCCGCCAATGCCAGACTCAACGTAGAGAGTGAGTATCACTGATGAACTGTAAAATTAAAAAAACCTCTCTGCAGGTTCATTTTTTATATTTTTTTAATCAGTTTTGTATGCATTATTGTTTTAAAATGTCCTTGCCCACATGCATGGTATCTTTTTTAAGAACAAACTCAGCTGTTAGTCAGACTTATCTCTTTAGTAATTTGACAGATTGTAAAGTTAGCAGAACCTCTTAATACAAGAAGATGGTCCAGATGCTCTAGAAATGTACAAATATTTAGTCAAAATCACTTGAAATATTATTATAGAACAATGAAAGTTGTAAAAAATATTAACTATTTATTGACACATGTAAGGAGAAAACCATAGTGCATTCTATTTATACATTAAGTGATTTTGTAACAACTCATTTTGATAGCATTTTTATTGAAATCTTTCCCAAAAATATGAATTGTCTGCAGACATAAATGAGATAATGTGTGAAAGTCACATTATCACTTTTAACTGATTTCCTCAGATTGCCTCTACAGTATATTACTGACATACGACATGATCACAGGGAGTGGCCTAATTCTGCCCAATAATCTATAATTATTCAATATAATGATCATCCTGGAACTTGGATTTTTTACAGTTTAGCATTTTACTATTTTAACTTTTGATAACTTTATTGGCTACTTGTTCCTGCAGCGATCAAGATTGTGAAGAAGATAAAGGACATGACATCACTGTTGGACAGCACCGCCTCCTTTGAGATGAGCTTGTCACATGACAACATCCCCGTCAAGTGGATGTTTAAAGGTGTGGAGCTGAAGTCGAGCGAAAAGTGTAAGATTCTGTCAGAGAGGAAAGCTCACAAGCTGATCCTGCAAAACGTTGACAGCAGCAATGCAGGAGAGTACACCGCTGTGGTTGGACACCTGCAGTGCAGCGCCATGCTTACTGTGGAGGGTACGTGACACTTTAATATGAAATATTACATCTAAAGGTTACAATAAAACAGTAAATAAAAAAGAATAAATGGATTTCAATTTATTTTGTAATTTAGAAATGTTGTGCAATTACCAATTTTGTAAAATGTTTAAAATTACAAATTTCTAGGTGTGCACTTAAATCACACAAATTTATTAAATGGAATTTGTAATGTTTGGAAATTTCTCTAAATCTTATATATTTTTGTTTTGTCATTAAAATAGATATTTTCTAATTTGTACAATGTACATTTTTGTGAGAAGCTGTTATTACGCTCTAACTCTAATATTTCGTCTAACTGTTTTAATTTCTTAAATTGATTTGTTCCTTGCAGCTCTGCGAGTTACCAAACCCATGAAGAGTGTGGAGGTCCCAGAGACTCAGGTAGCCACATTTGAGTGTGAAGTCTCTCACTTCAATGTACCATCCACCTGGCTGAAGGATGGCGTGGAGATTGAAATGAGTGAGAAGTTCAGGATCGTGGTTCAAGGAAAACTCCACCAGCTGAAGATCATGAACACCAGCAGGGACGACTCTGCAGAGTACACCTTCATCTGCGGGAATGACAGAGTCTCCGCTACGCTCACCGTTAGCCGTAAGACCACGTTCAAATCATAACCAGTCAAGTCACATCAAAATACTGGCTCATAATGTGACACAAACACTGTTGAATTTTTCGCAGTAGTCCTAAAATCTTTCTGCATGTTTCCCCCCAAAACTTAAGGTTCTAAGATGCATATCATAATTTCAGAGCACATAAAAACGATTAATAAAGTGGAATTTGTAATTATAATAAGTTGCTTTCATTCTTAGTTTTCAGTTGTGTTTCACCCAACCTGTACTTCCCCCTGCAGCCATCCTGATCACCTCCATGCTGAAGGATCTGAATGCTCAGGAGAGAGACACCATCACCTTTGAGGTCACTGTCAACTACGAGGGCATCACCTACAAATGGCTGAAGAACGGTGTGGAGGTGAAGTCATCGGACAGATGTCAGGTCCGCAGCCGGCAGCTCACACACTCACTCACCATCCGAAATGTTCACTTTGGAGACGGAGGAGAGTACCAGTTTGTGGCTGGCTCTGCCGCCACCGCTGCTAACCTGTTTGTCGAAGGTAATGTCACGTTGTGTACGTTTACTGTTTTTTCTAAACTGGTAAATATTTTATCTGTCCTTCAGCATTGTCTGAAAAATAACTTAATATGCAACATATAAGAGAGTAGGCTCTATGAGGAGTATACTGGACATAAATGGCATTGCTTTTATTTGTACTTTTGATTGATTTACTCATTTTATTTCCTGCATACCAAAGTTCTAACACTCAAACAATGCATGCTGGGAAGTTAATATTATGATACTTCTTTAAAAACTCAACCTCTTAAGTCAACTTTGAGATGTACATTCATTTAACTTATTATTATAAATTGTGTTTAGAAGTTCTAAATTCTAAGACATTTATGTTGAATCAGCTTCATAAATAAAACTAAATATTTATATTAAAGACAAAAGATTAGTTGATTCCACAAAATTCCTGTATGATTTTTTGCATTGTACATTCATACAGTATGACTGCCTTACAGAGAGAGGCTTTTCTATTACTCTACCCCTTACTCATATGAATGAGGTGTAAAAAAATATTAGTATAATGTAATATACTGTATGTCAGTATTATACAATGCAGTTCAACAGCAGCCTTCAAATGATCGCCTATCTCTGAAAACAGTTTCAACACAGACTTCATGAATGAGCATGATGATGAATGAATCAGACTGTGTTAGCTTTAGCTGGGTGGGCCTGATAAAGTGGACCCTGAGAGTGCGCGTCCACAGAGAAACAGGAAAGCTCAAAGTGATACTCAGAGTCTTGATTCATCACCTTAGAGTTAAACAGCAGAAGACTGAACATAGAAAAACACTGGGGGTCTCTTCTTTGCTTCTGTGGATTATTATATTTGATTAAATTGAGCCATATTTGTTTTGTGTGATGGACAAATGACAAATGTCCATAACACTGCTAACAATACTATATGGTACTAATATCTTAGTATCAGTTGTCAAATTTATATAATTCTTTTTGTTGCTTTCAGCTCGAGTGATTGAATTCACCAAGAAAATCAAGGACATAAAGATCACAGAGAAGAAGAAGGCAATTTTTGAATGTGAAGTTTCAGAGCCAAATATCCAGGTGATGTGGATGAAGGACGGCCAGGAGCTGGATATGTCTGAGGAGCGGTATGTCAGTCTTCATGAACATGTACTCAAATTTTTTAACACTTGAATGAGCGGAAGCATTTTAAGAGGTTAAATATGACTGTTGTGTTCACAGGTACACTGTGACAACAGAAAAGTACGTTCACCGTCTGATGATCCAGACAGTTCGCATGTCCGATACTGGAGAGTACTCTGTGGTGGCTGGATCAAGCGTCTCCAAAGCACAGCTGAATGTGGAGGGTCGTGACATCCGGATCTCTGAACCTGCCGAGCGGGAAATCACGGTGAGATGGACGTCAGCTTTAACCAAAATAATCAATGTGCAGGTTTTAAAGTTGATTCACATATGAACTGACTATAAAAATGACAATAGAAAGGAAAATTTAAAGCCAGTGTTTTTAAAAATCCAAATCAGTTGTAAAATTTTGAGATAACACTTCTGTCTTGATATGTGGCAGTAAGCATTTAAGCTGTTTAACTGAAACCTTTTCATTTCCATGAAGACCATTAATTGTACTTAACCTTTTCAGTCCCAGGTCAAAAAATAGGATTTTACAAAATGTTGAACTATTTCTTTAAATGACAATAAATAACTATTCCTCTAAATAACTGAACACATTCATGGGTAAATTTCATATGATTCATGAGATTTATGTTGCATGGAATATGAAGAAGAGACCAGAAATCTAACTCCTGCCTTCCTCTCTCTCAGGTTTTGGAGAAACACAGAGCGACCTTTGAGTTTGAGGTGAACGAGGACGATGTGGAGGGTCGCTGGCTGAAGAATGGGGTGGAAATCCAGTTCTCAGCAGAGGAGAGGTTCAACTATGTGACCATCAGGAAGATGCACCGCCTCACAATCTCTGAGACCTACAGGAGTGATGCCGGGGAGTACACCTTCATCGCTGGCAAAAACAGGAGCACTATGCACCTTCGAGTCAACAGTAAGTCCAGCAGGAAGGTGAATGATGGAAATAATGTGACAGAATAAAATCAAAGGGATCATATTTTAAGTCCAACTGCATAAACATCCGCTCTGTAAGTTTACTTTGAGACAAAATCAGAGGCCAAAGGGAGACTTTGCATTTTTTGGTTTCATGATGCCACCCCTAGTGTTATGAAACTATAATCTAAACTAAAGAAAAACATCATCAAGTGACCCAAAAAAACATCCTTTCAGCTTCTGATGAAAACTTGTAGAATTTGATAACAGTTATCTTCTGTCTCGACTCACCACGTCTTTTATTCTCATTTAGTCCCAGAGCCTCCTCAGATCCTCCGCCACATGGAGCCCCAGTCGGTGGAGGCCGGTAAACCAGCTCGCTTCTCAGTGCAGGTGAGCGGCGTTCCTCAGCCTCAGGTCTTCTGGTACAAAGACTCCCAGGCTCTTTCACCGGGCTTCAAGTGCAAGTTCCTCCACGACGGCAACGAGCACACACTGCTGCTGATCGAAGTCTTCCCTGAGGACGCCGCCGTCTACAACTGCGAGGCCAAGAATGAATACGGCACCGCCACAAGCACCGCATCGCTCAATGTGGAAGGTACAACAAGATGTTACAACTGTGAAACAAACATGAATAGGGACATATCTCAGACAGGACATGTATAGACGCAGGTTTGTGTGTATGTGTGTTGTAGTCTCAGAGGTGGTTTCTCCAGACTCGGCTGCTCCTGTTGCTCCTCCGGTCATCATCCTGCCTATTGCCAGCACCTCGGCCCACGAGGGAGAGCCAGCTCGCTTCCAATGCAGAGTCCGTGGAGATGGTAAGAAATTTAAAGTCTTAACTGTAATAATAAATATTATGATATTTTGTTGGGATATATCATTATTATAAATGCTGGTGTAATAAAACGTTAAAGATGAAGGCTGCATACATTTCCATCCGACACCATCCTGCAACCGCAAACCTTTTATATCCATCTAGATGTGAAGATCAGCTGGTTCCACAAGGAGAAGGAGATCAAGCAGTCAGACTTCTTCAGGATGTCTCAGTTTGATGACAGCTGTCAGCTGGAGATCTCCAAGGTTTACCCGGAGGACGAAGGCGAGTACACCTGCATAGCCACAAACAACGCTGGGACTGCCTCCTGCTCTGCCACTCTCACACTTGATGGTAAGTTTGTTACCTGATAAAATAAAGAATGCATAGGAAAATAAAGAATGCACAGGAAAATAACAGAAGCAGCCGTTATCATCTTAACATGCTAAGTCTTCTCTCTAGATATTACCTGGAGAAAACAAATATTTTTTTGCATATATTTGTTTTACATATATTTTGTTTTTGCATTTATTTAGTTTTTTAATCCTGTTATGCTGAGATGAGGATCTAACGATCTAAACCTGAACAGATGGGTGAGCAACTGAATAGAAAAACCTGAAAAACATGAGTGTAGATATGATTGCAGCTTCCATAAAGTTCAAGGTAGACTGAATACCTTTAGACTCTTTAGACTCTCATCAAAATGACAAATGACACAATATCTTTATGTTGTTAAGACTCATATTTGAACCCTGGGTTTTGCCAACTTTAAATTATCAATAGTTACATCGTATTCAGTGTCATTAATTTGCAAAATAAGCAACTTTAAGATTCTAATATGAAGTAATATCAAGAAAAAGATATTTGCAAACTCAAAATACCCAACAGCCACAGACAGATTATCAGTCAACACACCCCTGAATTCAGGTTGAATCTCTTTATGGTGGTTTTGTGTCTCCTTGTGGTTTCCTAGTGGGTACAGTCTCTGAGTAGCAGAATTAGTAAAAACAATCTTTCCATCAAACGCAGACTGGTTTTTCAAACTGAAAATCTACCAAACTTTGCGACTGGGATGAATGTAAATCTAATAAACCACATGAAGTCAACAAACATGCTTCTTTTCAGGGCAAATACAAACAGTGGACAGTCCTGCTGAGACTCAGTGGCATATCTCCTCCAACCTCACCAGTACAAACAAACCATCCATTGGTCAAAAGCCTGTTTTCATCCAGCCAATCACAAGCTGCATGGTCCCACATGGGGAGGTGGCCCGCTTCCATGCATTTGTGTCGGGCATGCCGAAGCCAGAGATAAGCTGGTTCCATAACCGGCAGCCAGTTCAGCCCACTAAGAATGTGGTGTTTCATTTTGATGAGGTGACGAACACTGCCACGCTCATCATAGTCGATGCTTTCTCTGAGCATGCGGGGCAGTACACCTGCAGGGCAGCCAATAACGCTGGAGAGACTACATGTTCAGCCACCCTCACCATTACCAAAGAAGAAGAAGAAGGTAACTTCTGGATCCGTCGGCTGTGGCCAGATTCCCTCTGACATCACCCATTTCTTTTCCTGCAAGATTAATTCACCCTCCTCAAACACCTTTACTGTCTCTATACAAAACACAAAGGGATGTCCCAAACCAATCCACAAAATCACTTTTAGATTTTTAAACCCACGAAAAAATATGAGCAATATTGTTTTATTTTTTGTAAACAATTAATATGAATATAGAATCAAAAAAAAAATAAAAATTGTTGACGGAAGTTGAATAGAATGGTGGATGGAGGGCATTGTTCTTTATGTCACTAATTCTGTTTAGCTTGACTGGTGGTGTAGCAGCCAACATTGCAACAGATCGTCCTCCCATCGCTCAGTAGTAGAACCCCAAGGGACGATCACATCATTAATTTTCTGAAAATCTCTAAGAACAAAAAAAGAGAACGAGAGACCTGTAGCATTCCGCTAACTCTCACAAATGCACGTGAAGAGAAAGTAATTTATGGAAGCTGTACCCTTAATTCACATAAGGTGTCATGGGACCAGGAATAAAATGGCGAGCATCTGTCACCACTAGAGCCTGATCAGTATTAATTTCTAAGCTACACAGAATTGATAGGGACATCCCTCAGCCCTCCTCCGGGTCTGACTAACCCCACTGTTCCAGAGAGACATACCGTCTCGTTCATGAGTCCACCAGTTTAAATCCTTGGATTATCACCTTCCTCCTCCCTTTCCTCCTCACTCCTCACAGGAACAGACTCATCTCTCCACCTTCCTTTATCCTTTCCATACTCCTCACCCTCCTCCTTTCTCCTGCACAGGAAAACTCTGGGGAATGCATGAAACTCACAACCTCTTTGTTGTACCATCATCCTCCAGGAAACTCAGACCTTTCTTTGTCTGATTCATTTGGTGCCTCTTGGTCATGTAATGTCTGCATTACTTGTTTTTTTTCCTTGTCACTGTTTTTCACCTTGTTCTTACATATGTCCTGTGTTTACATTGTTTGACTTCGCACCTCAAAATTTATGTAGCCTCTGTAAAAATATCACTCAGACAAAATGGACTCAAATCTATTTTTTTTTCTTATGCATTTGTGTCCCATCATTTTTTGTTCGTTGACAGACTGAATTGAAAATGAAAATATCCTGTAGAAACCAGTTTAAGGCAATTAAAAGAAGAGAAGGAGCTCTGCAATACTGCAACAGTATTGTTATATGAGCAAGAAAGACTCATGGTTTTAATTATAGCTTAAGTTTCCTCAGAGTACAACCTTGATGCAACCCAAACACAGAAGGTAAATACATTCAGTCCAGCAAAGAAAAACTGAGAGGTGGATGTCCTGTCTTTGTGAGAGCATACTTCATGTGTGAAGGAACGGTTTGAAAACCCTCACTGGACCTGTCCTGCATAGTAATAGTGTGCTAAAAGTGTTTTGGTGAAATCTTTACCATCCTCTCTTTCCTTCACAGTGACTCGCATGAGAGAGCAGATTGAAGCCAAGATTGAGGAAGAAGTCAAAGGTAAGGTCACATCCGATTTCTGACCATCTTATGTCAGAAACACCAGATTATTACCATACACGAGAAACAGGCAGAGTGGAAAAGAGACAGTTTGACCAGATTTCTGTTTCATTTAATTTTTTTGCTGTGAAAGTAGTCTGTCAGTGGTTAACTTTGATCCAAGCTTTTACTCATCGAACATGTTTTTTAAATGGTGACACTTTTGAGAAAATAAATAAAGAAACAGATGTGTGGGTGCATGTATTATGGATTATTTGGATTACAGTTGGCCTGCATCCACAGACTACTTTTAAAGTTCGTAAATATGTCTTTATGTTGAACTGTCCCTTTAAATGATCTTTGAATTTCCACAGCTGCATGTCATCTTTATGTCTTGACAAAAAATGTCTGTTGTCTGTATTATTCTATCTGCTCTACTTTGATCATATTCCGTGGTTTCCCCCAGACGAATACTGTTACAACTTGCTTGTACCGGTCTTTGACACTTGCGGTTTGCATCCAAACATCCGTTTTATTTTGGCATGAAGGTTCCTTTGATCTTTTCCCAGAAAAGGCGCAGGATATGTATCTTTTAAAGCTTCCGGATTTGAAATGACCTTTAAAAGATATGGAGGTTTACTGCATCTGGAACTGATACCTTCCTCCTGCAAAATATTTCTTAGCCTGGCTTGCAGATAGTGGGATGTGATTCCTGTGGTTTGCATTCTAAATAACACCAGTAAACTATATTAGTTCGAATAAACGCCTTCTCACCCAATTTTACAGCTTCATTTGTTTAAATTTTGGAATATTATTTATGTTCTGGAGAACTTTGCTTCTTATTGATACTTGTGCATCACTTATTTCCTTTTAAGTTTAAGGATTAGAAAGGGCGTTTATTCTCCTGTCTGCAAGTCAGGTAAGGAATATTCTAGTAAAAAGCCAAAGCAATTATCAAAAAGTTAAATGAGCGAATGTTAGCCGCCCATCTTGGAATTATGCATTTTTTTAATAATAATAAAATAATTTATGTTTTGAAGAAATTTCCACAGACGAAGGATCAAAACTTCCTGCAGGTTCTTAATAAAAAGAATCAAGTCTTGCGTTTATTCGAACAAATATGGTGAGTGAAATTATTTCTTATAGCATTGTGACTCCCAGCATGCATTTAATATTTCCTTTAATGATTCATTCAAATCCTTTTCTCTTTTTTACCCCTGGAGGCTGTGATGTTCTGACAGTTGTCTGTTTCTTTATGCAGAGCTGTTTTATCACGAAAGCAAAGAAGGAACACTGCAGAGCAGCACAGAAGTCACCGGCACTCGACAGCTGAGAGGAGCCTTCTCCGACACTGAAGACTTCCTGGATCATGGCCTAGTGTCAGCCAATCGCTGTTCCAGCAGAACCTCCTCCATCAGCTCATGGACGGACAACATCAAACCATCTTTTACCAAGAAACTCAAGTTCCAATCAGTCCTGGAGGGGAAACCAGTTGAGTTAACGTGTAAACTAATTGCTTGCCCTCCACCTACTATCCTCTGGTTTCATAATAACAGATCTATTCCTAAAGAACGTAGACGTAGGATCTGTACTGACAGCAGAATGCACATGCACACGACCAGTCTGGTTATTGATAATGTCAAAGAAAAGGACTCGGGCAGTTATAAGGTAATGGCAATAAACACAGAGGGTTCTGCCGAGTCCACAGCATCACTTTTGGTGTCACTTAGGGAAGAGCAGTCCGCTAACTACTTGGGCTTTATTAAACGGTCTGCCAAAGCCCATGAAAGCGTAGACACCATTGCAGAGCAGAGGAAAGAGAGGAAGTTTAGGGTCGACCTCAGGTGTGTAGGGTCTCCTTTTGACAAGATGTCCAAAGTCCATCAGGGAAGATCTAGGTCTAAGAGCTCTTTGGTGCGTACTGTGTACTTTCGGTCTGGTTCCCATTCAAAAGAAAAAGAGTCAGAGAAAGAGTCTAAACATTTGGAAACTGCCTCTGAGCGAGCACCGTCCCCTCCCCTTATGTTTGACAGGTCTGAACGGTTTAATGACAGATTCAGTGATATCTATTGTGACCGACGCACTGGTGCTAGGTTCAGTGACAAGTTTAGTGACAGGTGCAGTGACAGGTACAGTGAAAGGTTCAGTGACACTGAGAGCCTTCACAACGAGGTAAGAACAAAACTTACCACACTCCAAAAAGCTGTAAAACAAAAGAAGAGGCTGTCTATTTGTACCATGTCCTCCTCTGAGTTTGAGTTAGAATCTGTTGCAAGCGAGTCAAGCTACGCAGATTATGTTGAGAGGCTCCGGGTCAAGCCTGCCTCTCTGCCTGATGTCCAGCATTTCAATCGACCTTTAGATTTGAGGGAGACCAATAGGGAGTTTCAAGGTAAAACCTCAAGTGGGCATCCCTCTCAGCCACGTGTGAGGCATTCATTTGAGCCTCAGTCCAGAACCAGGGCCATTCAGATCATGAGAGGTGAGTTGGTTGATACATTTGTGCCACAGACAGAAAGGAAATCAGGTGAAAAATATTCACAGTCACTGGAGGATAAAGATGTTGAGAATTTTAATCAGGCAGATGTTAGATTGAAGGAGAAGGTATTTGAGCATCACAGTGCTGTTGCTGACCACAAGATGGAGGCTACAAAGCCTGAAGCACCATACTCTGAAACAACAGCATATCCAGAAACTACAGCATACAGTGAAAGCAGGGAACATCTAGTCACATCTACCAGGGAGAAGTTCCATAGAGAAGCACTAACACCAGAAGACATAGTAAAAACAGAAACAGTTGAGCCATATGAAGAGGAGTGTGCAGGGGAGTCTTTGAGGGCTCAGTATGAGAAGAGCCTGGAAGCTGAACGGATGGAGTGTGAGGAGAAACTCCTTGCCCTGCGAATCAGGAAATGGCAGCAAGGGAATAGGGCATCAGAGGAGGAGACATTTCACCCTGAAACTGATCTACCCATGCCAACAGAGACACAGTACATGGAGCCTGAGGGGCACATTTACACTCAACAGGAAGTGATAGAGAAAAGTGCAATTGTAGTGCCCTCCTCATTCCTTAAATCAGCCATAATGAAGGCAAGGTTGATAGAGCCAGAAGCTGCAATTGCATCAACACCCAAGTCACCTAAACTAAAAGCCAGAGGAGAAGTGGAAACACCCTCCTTGCCTGCAAAGTCAGCTAGAGCTGCAGATGTAGAAGCAGAGTTATCACCCAGAGCAAAAGCCAGGACAAAGGAGGGACTCAGAGAGTCACCCAGACCACGGCCAGTCAGATCTGTCAAAGGAAAGTTACTCAGTGAAGTTGTAACACCACATGGCATAGCAACAGAAACAGTTGAGCCATACGAAGAGGAGTGTACAGGGGAGTCCTTGAGGGCTCACTATGAGGAGAGCCTAGAAGCTGAACTGATGGAATGTGAGGAGAAACTTCTCGCCCTGCGTATCAGGAAATGGCAGCAAGGCATGCAAATGTCGGAAGAGGAGACATTCCACCCTGAAACGGATCTACCAATGGTTGCAGAGACTCCGTATATGGCACCTGGGGGGAACATTTACACCTTCCAACAGGAGGTCGTGGAAAAAATAGCAGATGTAGGCCATGCTACCACGTCAACCCCTAAGTCACCTAAAGTAAAAAGTAGAGTGGAACAGGATAAAACCACAGTCATGCTGGCACAGAAATCACCCAGAGTAAATGCTAGAGCAGCAGAAGTAAAAGCTGAATCATCACCTGGAACAAAAGCTAGAGCAGAGAAGTTGTTGTTTGAGAGAACAAGAGAAGACCGTGAGCTCCAGCTGTCAAGGGAGAACATCTCCGAACTGAAGAATGAGAGTGAAAAGTTTGTCAGTGAAGAGGAGGCCTTAGCTCAGCGGATATTGAAATGGCAACAGGATGTTCTGATGGAGCAAGAGCAAGCTGTGAAGCTAGAGTCTGACTGGGTGGATGGTTACTCAACGATACAGGCAGAGAGAACCACTGAGGCTGGAAGAAATGTTGCAGAGGCGTCTGCTTTAGAATCTATTCTACAACCTGAAGTGATCTGCGGCAGAAAAACTTCCCCAAAGAAAACAGCCAAAGAGAAGTTCCTTTTGAGTGAGTCAGTTCCTGCTGGTTTCCAAGATCAGCAGGGTGAGACCCTGCAGTGGCCACCTGCTGGCGAGCTCCCAACAGAGGGGCGTGAAACCAGGTTGCAAAGAGACAGTGAGTACTTTGTAAGTGAGGAGGAAGCACTGGCTCAGCGCATCCTGAAATGGCAGCAAGATGTTGTTGAACAAGAGGAGGTAGCTGAACTTGAGTCTGAGTGGGCTTTGGATAGCCAGTGCAAACAATCTGGATCTAGGTTGCCATTTGAGACCATTTCACCGTTTGATAGTGAACCCCATCATGTTGGCATTTCTCATGAAACTCATCCCACTGACCCTCGAGCTTCACATACATCAATTCCTGGTGAAGTCTTACAAACAAAAAAATCTTCATCTCCTCAATATACTGCTGGGTATGAATCATCTCCTCCTCATGAGTCTTCTTTTATAACAAGATATTCTCCTGCACATCCTGGTTTACCGCACCATGCAGGTGTGCCTGTTGAAAGATCCTGTGTTTTAAAAACTACTCCTGTCAAAGACACGATGGGTCTCGAAGCTTCATCTGTTCAGAGATACTCTCCAACCCAACTTACTGGTGTGCCTTTTGGGGGATATGAACTTGTTTCTGCTCAGGGTGAGAGCCCTCATGAGCCTTCCCAAGAATTTTCCTCAGTCAGGAGACGCTCACCATGCCGTAGTCCACCAGAGCATCTGCAAAGGGCGGCAGAGAGGAAGTGGAGCAGGGAAGAGTACACTGTGACTGTTGATAAATCCAGCAGTCAACGCTTCCAGTCAGAGATGAGAGAGCAGATGGGGATGAGAGAGGAATTAGGAACCACTAGAGAGAGCAGCGAATGGAGACAGCAGAAAGATTTTGCAGATGTGAGGAGAGAGGAAAGACGTGAAGATTTGATAAGATCACAACAAGGTGGTGAGATGAGCACGGAAAGCCAAGAACTCTGGGCTATAAAGAAGGATGAGGAGAGAGTCCAACAGGAGTCAAATTTAAAAGAGGGAGTGTACCAAAGTCAAGAGTCTAAGATGGTAAAAGAAGGGGATACAAGTGCCAGAGGCTCTCGTCCAGTATTTGTGAAAGAAATATCTTCAGTTAAAGTCAAAATTGGTGAGATGTCAGAGTT
The DNA here is from genome assembly GCF_046630095.1 of Trachinotus anak. NCBI lineage: Eukaryota > Metazoa > Chordata > Actinopteri > Carangiformes > Carangidae > Trachinotus > Trachinotus anak. The sequence goes on from NW_027273890.1 coordinate 1,916,306, forward strand.
TACTTGTCAGTTTAATGGTGCCCCTCTGCCCACAGTCACTTGGCTCAAAGATGGCCACCCATTAGCCCACAACCCTGACTATGATATCATAAGCAAATCTAACAAATCAAAGCTCACTATCTTCTATCCAACAACAGACCACGAGGGGACTTATGACTGTGTCATAGATAATAAACATGGCAAATCCATCTGCAGCGCCACTCTCGAAATCTCAGACAAAAAGATGAGAATGTCAGGTGTCAGACACGGGGTGGTAGTTACAGAGGAGCTAGAGACGGGTGAAGAAAACCAGGAGAGCCTGATGGAGGAGGAACTTCAGTCCTACATGGATTCAGGGAAGGCAACACTACAGGTGCCTCAGGCAGTGATCCACAGGCCTCACCGCTCGGATGAATCTCTCAGCTCCTCAGCTGTAGAAATCAGAATTACTGCTCCCACTCCTGTCCTTGAGGTGACAGAGGAAGGCATTGATGACAAACCTCAGGCTTTTACAGAGAAACCTTCAGGTGTGGCAAGTGACGAGGGAGCCTCTCAGACTGTCAAACATAAATTCACTTTCTCTTTTGATGTAGTCAGCGAAGGTCCTCATGTTATCAGTGAATTAGAGAACATCACCTGTTCTGAAGGCAACACTGCTGTATTAGAGTGTGTAATTACAGGTGAACCTGCTCCAAATGTTGAATGGTATTGTGATGATGTTTGCCTTGAAATCACAGGCGGAAAATACAGAGTTGAGGTAGATGATAAAGTGTACAGGCTGTGTATCAACAGTTTTACATATATTGATGCTGGAGTGTACAAATGTGTTGCTAGAAATAAGCTCGGAGAGGTAACAAGCATATCTGATGTGTCATTTCAAGTTGCAGAGCCTGTGCAGTTTTCCAAGGGTGGAGGTACTGTTGAGGATGATGTATTCCACAAAGCTGGAATCAGTCATACTAAGGATCATATCATTCATATGAAACATAAACCCATGAGCTCGCAAGCCCCCTCAGAGGCAGCAGCCGAAGCCACAAAATCCAGACCTGGCTTCTCTAGAGAGCCTCTGGCTTTATCCGGCTGTGGTCTGCAGGCTTCTGCCGCTGTGATAAAAGTTTCTCAGATTAAACAAGCTTTTGAGTCAGACTCTCCAGTTGCATTAATGACTCCCCCCTCTCCAGAGGAGCAGAGAAAAAAAGAGACACTTTTCCCTGAAGAGTTCATACCTGCAGTGGCCAATTCCCTTGACCAGCAGGAACAAGTAATTGCACCTAAACATGACTTCATATATGCAGAAGATGGTACAGCAGTAAATCCAGGTTCTCCCAAAGCTATACCTAATGTCACTCAAACTCTTCCTGTAGAAGCCAAATCTGTCTCTTCTAAAACCTCCCAGTTTACTACCTCCCATGAGGAAGACAGTGAGATCTGTGTGACACCCGGTGATGTTGAAGAGGGAGTTGTTTTGAAAGAAAGCCATAGTGCAGTTAAACAGTTTGTAGAGGTGGTTCAGGAATCTCCAGAGCTGGTCAGGCCCAAGCCACAGAAACCTGTTTGTTTGCCTGTCCAAAGGGAGGCAGGTGAAGGTGAAGGAAAGATGGTAAGAGAGGACCCTGTGCCTACACACTTTGACAGAACTAGCAGTTTCATTCAGTTCCAGTCAGAAAAAGTTCCAGCAGTAAAGCACTCCATCAGAACTTCAGCTCTACCTGAAGTTGTTAAGCCTAAAAGAATTTCTGAATCTCTCAAAACTGAGAAACAAAGTGCATCTGTAAGGCCCCCCTCTATTCATGATGAAGCAGAAATTTTTTGTGGGACTAGTGATGGGTTCACGGAAGTGGAAAAACAAGATATTAAAGTAAGTACTGAGGGATATGATCTTAATCTTGGATTGAAGCATGTGAGTGAGGATCTTGAACTTACTGGTGGGGAGCTGGTTTCAATCCCAGAGCTCTCTTTGGACAAACATGTCAGGAGTGAGCTGATTACCATCCCAGAGCCCTCTTTAGACAGTGGTGTCTTCCTTAGTATACCAGACTCCCAGGCTGACATAACAAAAGTGGCAGAGGGAATAGTGGCTGATGATGTAGTTGACCCTCATAGACAAAGCATGAGTGAAGATGTCCCTGTGAAGGCAGAACCTAAACCACTTACTGTCAAGCCTAAAGTAGACACAGTTGGCAGGTTTAAACCACTTGGTCTGCCTGTGAATGCTACTGCCCAGGGACAGGAAAGAGGTAGTTCAGGTAGGTCCTCAGCAACTGAAGCTGGGGGAGCAGCAGCGACAGTTGGCTCCATGGAGGAAGAGGAAGTAACTTTTGGTGCTGTGTATGACTACTACAACCCTCCAGCAGACTGGGGAAGGCCACTGTCCCCTGAGTCCGAGATGTCCATAGAGATTGGCAGCACTGTGAGCGAAGAGATAGCTGAGGTAGCTGAGAGGTTCTACACCCCAGGCTCATCTACTGAGGTCTCACAGCCAATTGCAGAGTCTTTCCACACTCCCAAGTCTCCAATGTCCTACCATACTCCCAGTTCTGATACACCAGGTGGGTTTATGACTCCTCAGGAATATCCCTTCTCCCCTGTAGAACACAAAAGACCCTCAACAGGAGACTCCAGTGAGAGGTTCTTCTCACCAGTTCAATTCCTAACATCTCCTGCTGACGAGGGCATTGAAACGACACCTCTTGGAATAAACATGGATGAGAGTCAATTCCTCACAAGGGGTAGAGGGTCTTTAGCTCTTCAGGAGAAAGTGCAGGGAATTCCTCCCGCCTTCCTCAAACCTCTCATTAAGAAAAGAGTGTTTGAAAATGACTCGCTAAAGTTCTGTGCTGAGGTGTTTGGCCTACCTTCCCCTGAAGTGAAGTGGTTCTGCAACAAAACCCAACTGGTGGCAGACGACAGAGTTAAAATAGAGAGAGATGCTGATACAATCTCACTAACAATTCACAATGTCAATAAAGCAGACCAGGGAGAGTATATCTGCGAGGCTGTGAACTATGTTGGGGAAGCCAGAAGTGTTGCTTTAGTGGTAGTTGTATCACAGGAAGTGAGGTTCATGCCTGCCCCTCCTGCTGTCACTCATCAGCATGTGATGGAGTTTGACGTGGAGGAAGATGATTCCTCCCGTTCTCCATCTCCCCAGGAGATTCTGCTTGAAGTAGAATTGGATGAAAACGAGGTGAAAGAATTTGAGAAACAGGTTAAGATCATCACCATTCCTGAGTATACAGCTGACAACAAGAGCATGATCATATCTTTGGATGTGTTACCGAGTATTTATGAGGAGAGTGCTGTGGACTTTGTCACCCAGGAGCATGATGATTTGAAAATAGCTTTTGAGGTCACTGAGATGCCTCCAAGATTCATTAATCCCATCTGTGACATGGAAACCCCAGAGGGAACTACTGTCATGTTTGAGTGCTCACTGATGGGAATTCCATCTCCAATTGTGTCATGGTTCAAAGGTGACAAAAAAATTCCTCACAATAACAAAAAATACTTGCACTCATCAGATGGAGATAACCACTTCCTGAAGATCTGTAAAGTGTCAACACAGGATAGCGGAGTGTACACCTGCAGAGCTATTAATGTTGTTGGAGAAACTCTGTGTAGGGCCTCCCTGGTGGTGTTAAACGCCAAGGCTTTCTCTGGAAAGACCAGAGGCAGGGAATTGACTGCCGTGTCTCTTGGAAGCGCAAAACTTCAGCCACAGAAGTTTGACTTAATGGTTGGCAACACGTCATTTGATGGTGAACAGGTGTCAGAAATTGAGCTTGAGTTTGAGTTTGAACAAGAGGCAGATGAGTCACAGCGGGCAGTCAGGCTGGTGGCCAACACTGACAACGAACTGAGTGAACAGGGAGATACATATGTTAGCATCAATTTTGATGTATTTGCTGAGCCAGCAAAAGATGACAAGATAGAGTTCAAAGGGAAGTCCTCTGATATGTGTAGCTTTCAGTTCCAGGTGACTGAGACACCTCCTAAATGTGTCATCCCACTGACTGACATTACAGCAGCAGCAGGAACACCTGTTATCCTCCAGTGTCTGGTTAGTGGTAAGCCGAACCCCACTGCAGAGTGGTACAAAGATGGAGATCATGTCGCAGACAGCAGGTGTATAATCCAGGAGAAAACTGCAGGTCATTTCAATCTGCTCATTACTAACGTGACCCAAAGTGATGCTGGCGAGTATAAGTGCATAATCAATAACACAGCTGGTTGCATTGAAACTACAGCATTGCTGAAGGTATTTTAGTGGTTGACAGTCTGGGGCTGGTTGCTTATATTGTTTAAATTGAGAACTTGAAAGTAACTTGGCTGACCAAGCAACGTCTACAAGCTTTAACTGCTTTACTGGGAAACATAGATAAGTGATGCAAAAACATAAAATAAACAGAAAGTATCTAAATTTAGAGGTGTCTAAAGTTTTCCTTGTTTTCTCAGTTTGCGACAGTTCTGGTTTATTGTTGCCACTGAAACACAACTTGTAGTTATGAGATAGCCTGGGGGGATGAGTGTCTAACTATTTCAGTTTGAATTAGTCATTATTTTTGCCTAATTAGGTAAGTCTAAGACTTGCCAAACTCAGTAGGAAAGATTAAGTTATCTTTGCGCAACCAGCCTAAAGTAATGTAACTGAAAACTTAGTGTGTACATGTTACATCATAGTTTGTCAGTCATGAAAAATATCCTCTTGAAAAAAAATGTTAAAAATAAATAAAACAATTTAATTCTGTAAGCAGATCTGTATGTGGCAAGTTTTTGTTGATTTATTGTAAGTTGTCTAAAACTTGACTCAACAGTTTTATTTAAAGTTTTAGCAGATAAACTATGTTTATGTTGGCTGCATCTGTTGTGTTTTATCCAAAGTTGTGCACTCAAATAAATATATTACCAGTCTGTTTTTAACATAGTGACATTAACATCAGTTTGCACCACAGGTGATAACTGCAACTTGGAATATTAGGTACGTGTGAAGCAAACATTCACAGAAATACATATTATTGACACTTTTTTGTTACAGTAGTGACAGTTAGTGTGAAGCTGCAAAGCCAAAGTAATTAATTCACTGAGAGCTAGCTTTAAAAAAAAAAAAAAAAAAAGATCCGTATTTAATGTGAAGTGAGAGAATACAATCAAAGTCATGTACCACCCCTAATAAAAGACTGTCAACCAAATGTATTACTAATGTCACCTGGGTGAAGAAGTTTGGTGTCAGTTCAGTCACTGCAGTAATTGAATAATAATAAAAAATAGATAACAAAAGTAGTAGGTATTTTACTTTTCATAATAATTATAAAATTAATATTTTTAGCTGTGATCCCATCAAAAATCTGGAAACTATTAAGAATATATTGTCATATTGCTTACTTGAAATGATTCAGTTGCTTGTGTGCCATTTATTTTGCCATATTTTGTTTTGGATTTGTTTGTGTGTGTGTGTGTGTGTGTGTGTGTGTGTGTGTGTGTGTGTGTGTTTAAGAGTTTTTGCTGTGTGTGAACAATATTTTTAGAATCTTAAAGAAAGTTTGTAATTCATAGTAGAGTAAGTTGATTGATGACTACTTTTGAAAATTGATAAAACTGTGAAACTTTTTTAAATTTAAATATAACTTTTAATGTCTTGTAAATATGTGTAATTTTAGGGGTTTATGAGAAGTGTGTATCAGTAAAATAAGACAAAAAAAAATCAGCATTCAGATAGAAATTCATAGTTCATTTGTACAGAGATCATGTTGGTTTGTCTCAGAGTTTATATAATAAAATATTTTAAGATCTAAAGTTGAAGTATGAGGTTTTTTTTTATCATTTACATGGTCCATTTGTCAGTTGTCAAATTTAAGGACAAAATACAGGTCTCAAAAAAACTACCTTTTTTGTGTAAAACCTAGTATCATTTGAATTTTTTAAAATACCAGTGCCAGTAAATTTCCTGGTTTTGGGATAGATACTGAACAAAACTCTTTTGGTCTTTTTTCAGCTTAATAGTTTAACTGAAATTGATGGGATGTACATTGATGCATGACATTAAGATACATCCCATCTATTTCACGTGTTCATGTGATAAGCATATGATAATGTCATGGTCATTTGTTCACTTCTGTATGAGATTCAAATGGTTATTTTGGTGGTAATAATAATAAAAGTAATAATGATAAAAATAATATTTAAATTGATCTTGAGGAAAGCTAAAAGCAAAACTCAAAAATAACACCAACCTTTCTAATTCTGAATATAATATCACAAAAAAATTAACATATAGCAAGAGAAATAAATCACTTTCTTCAGCTGTGAAAACGTCAAAGAATCATCTATTCTTTTGGGGGAATGCACTATTATTTTCTTTGTCCATGTTTGGGTCATTCTCTTGATTTTTAGCAAAAAGTTGTGCTTACATAAACTGATTCACTGTTAATATCAAGTAATTCACATTTTTGCCATGTATTTTAGTATATACAAGGGCTGTCCTTTTTAAGTCACTTAGTCGACAAATAGCTAATTTGGATTATTGTAATGTAATGTGTATTTTTCTGTAATGTAGATAAGAAATTAGCTGTTTGTCATTTGAATTGCCTGTAAAATGAAACATCTAAATTATATTTCACAAATATGCTCTTGCCTTTACTGAATGTCAGATTTCAAAAGACTTTGTTTGTAGCAATCAACTGCAAAGGGCCAATAATACTAATCAAAATTCTGAGTTTTTGAAAAAAAATTCTATCACTATTAGTCGACTACGAATTTATGTAGTAAAGGACAGCCCTAATATTTGCTGTTATAAATTCACTGTTAATATCGTAGCTTTTGTCTTGTGGATATTGTTATCAGTTTTGCTCAATATTTCCTGACAGAGCATTGTAGCACCACCATCACCACTGTCGAAGAACAAGAGGAAACCTACTACACTGATGTCCAGTTACCGCAGAAAACAAAAACACTTGAACTCAAGCCAGAGTCCAAACATTACTCTTCCACTTTAGAGAAGAAAAAAGAAAAGCCAGTTTTCCTCAGCCAGCTCTCCCCAGCAGCTGTAACCATTGGGGAAACAGCCAGGTTTAAGATCAAAGTGTCTGGAATTCCAAAGCCGACTGTTCAATGGTCTCACAATGGAAAAGTAATTGAGAGCTCCTCTATATACAAGCTGATAGAGGAGAAGGAGGAGTACTCTTTAGTAATCACCAAGGTCACATCTGAGGTTGAGGGCGAGTACTCTTGCACTGCCACCAACAGATTTGGCAAGACAACATGCACAATGTACCTTGAAGTGAAAAAGCCTGATGTTAGCCAGGCAGAGAAATGGGTTGAGAAGATGTTTAAGGTGACAGGTCAGCCTCCTACTTTCACAGTGCAGATCCAGCCAGTGAGGTGCTCAGAAGGAGGAGAGGTTTATTTTAATTATAAAGCCAGTGGTGATCCAATCCCTGATGTGAAGTGGTTCAAAGGTGCCTTCCAGATCCAGCCCAGTAGAAACTGTATCATTATAACCAACCCAGATGGATCTGGCTTCATCAATATTAAGAATGTCAAACAGGAAGACAGTGGCTTGTATACATGTAAAGCCTCCAATCCATTTGGAGAGGCATCCTGTGGTGCTGAGCTTATTGCGTTTAGGGAATCAGTCTCTGTTTCCCACAAACAGGAGCAGCTGACAGTTGTTCAGAAGAAAGGCTATAAGGTTTCAATGACAGAACAGGCAACTGAGTCTCGTTTGTACCAGGTCAGCCTCCCAGGCCAGGACAGGGCTAGATCAGATCAGATGGTTTATACCATTGGCACTGAGGACAGGCAGATAATTCCCAGTGAGCAAGTAGGCTCCCTTAGAGACCTGGATATCTCTGCTGCAACTGTTCATCGTGAGCAGCTGACCCAGCAGGCAGCGGTGCTTCAGTCTCATGAGATAGAGGAGAGGGTGTCTGTGGTTCCTACCCATCCACCTCAGGTTTCTGCAGTTCCTGCAAAACAGCTTCATATGGCAGCATTTACGTCGTCTGTCGAAGAGAGTCAAGACCTCACAGAACAGCACTGTGATCGCATCCAGAGCCCTGAGGTTCTTGAGCTTCAGGTAGCTAGAGAAAAAAGGTCAAAGGTGATGTCAGCTGTTGCTGAGGAGCTCACCCCACTCTCTAGTGTTAGCACAGAGCCTCTGGTGGACAGAAAGTCTGCTATGCTGAGGCCCACTTCAGAACCTAAACATCTCGTGAGTGGGCATCAAGTCGAGTCACAACTGTCCATCCTGAAAGAGCAGTCTCAGGACATACCAAAACCACAGGAGGAGAAAGGCTACAAGGTTAAGGAAGGAGTTAAGATTTTATATTCAGCCCAGTCTGCAGAAAAACAGGTGCTTGTAGAGGGCCACACAACTGAACTAGCTACAGCAGATTCTACTGTGAAGTCTTCCATTAGAAAAGAGGAGCACCAACCCATCTTGGCCTCGATCAGTGAGTCCAAACAGACTCTTTCCAAGGAGACTAAGTTCTCCATGCAGAGGCCTGCTGAGGAGACAGCCCATCTCTCTAAGGATGAAATGATGAAGGCAGCACTAATGGCTGAAGAGAAGCAAATGCTGCAGGCTGAGCCTACTCAGCAGCTGCCAAGTCTGGACAGTGCCATGTCCATTCAGTCACAGGTAGAAGGGGAGCAGGTGTTGCACCTGCAGGTTATCACAGACCAGGACCTCCTGCCATCTGAGGGGAGCTTCACCTGTGAAAAACCAGAACCAGAGCATGCAGGGACCCGGAAGAGTCCCACTCTGCTTCACACTGTTAGCCAGGATGAGCAAAGGACAGTAGTTTGTGAGGACACATCTGAGTTTGAGGCCAAGACTAGCACCATGACCATTCAGCCCCAGAAAGAAGCCCCTACTCTTCTGCATCTCCAGTCAACTCAACCTGTGGAGGTGTTACCCAAAGAGAGTATCCTGATTATTGAGAAGCCGGACCAGCAGATGGCAGCACAAAAACAACAAAAGACAAGGAGCCATGCAGCGATCTCTGAAGAGAGAAGGGAGCTCACAGCAGATTACCATACAGAGTTAGATTTGTCTGTGACTGGAGTTCAATCTCACCTTCGAACTGAGCCCAGGCCTCAAAATGTCCTCCAGCTCTCCTACCAGCCCATGCAGCTGCCAAAGGAGACGCCAGTTACAACTGATGTCAAACAGCAGCGGGCCTTGGTGCAGAAGGAGGATCGCTGGAACGTAATGCATGTCAGCAGCGTGACAGAAAGTCGGGCCTTAGAGGAGGGTCACACACGGAGTCTTACAGCTGTGGATAAATTTACCTGCCAAATGGCTATAGAGGCAAAAGTTCCCACTGAGCCAGTACAGATTGAGGAGAAGGAGATCTCCACTGAGAGTAGTGTCATTCTAGAGGCCGCAGAACAGGACTTTGCTGTTCAGATCCAAGAAGGCCAGTCAGTAAGGCAGTCAATAGTGATGGATGAAAAGAGAGTGCTCATGGGTGAGGTCTCTCAGGAGATCACCAAGTCTGACTCCACTAAAGTCATCATCACCACACAGCCAAAACTCTCCCTTATGGCATCAGAATCAAAAGACAGCACAGCTCTTCCCAAAGAGATGACTTTTGTGCTACAGATGCCTAAACCATCCAGTCTGAACATAAGGCGTCAGCTAAGAGATGCCCTACAGTCTGCTGTGGCCAGGGACCAGCCAGTGTTACTGGCTGATGTCATAGCCAGGTTACAGGCTGTAGAAGTACAGGAGGTCAAGGTTCAAAGAGAGCCCAAATTGGCAATGTTCACGTACCTCATCACAACAACAGGTGCCCCCATGGAGATCACTCTGGCTTTTGAGGGTGAATACCCTCAGACAGCTGACCTCAGAACTGAACTCCAGGCAGCTTTCCACTCCATAGTGTACCAGGAAGCCCATGTTCTTACTTCAGAACAGCCGGGCACTATGCAGCTAGACAAACCTCAAAGGGTGCAGGTCATTTCGGCCAGCTCTAAGCAAATGCTATCATCCATGGTAGAGACAGTGAACGTGACAGAGAGTACAATGGATTTCACTGCCATCAAATCTCATGCTGCTGCACTTAAGACAGAGTCTAAAATGGAAGTTGAACGTGCTACAGCAGGGCAACAGGTTGTGATGCAGGAATCCAAAGCAGCAAAGATGGAACAATCCATCTCATCTAAGATTAAAATTTCCACTGAGGCTCACATGGCTTTTGAGCAGTCTGTCCAGGTGTCAAGGCAGGAGGTGAGGTCAGTGACCCTGAACAGCCAAGAAAAAGATCTAGGAGCGATAATTGTTACCACTTCCCTGCCTCCTACCACAGTCCCTGCTGAACACGCAGTGGATGTCAGCATCCAGAAGGAGCACAGGGAGGAGATCTTCAAAGAGGAGATCACAGTTTCTAGGCCAGAACAGAGGGAATACCCTGTAATAGTCACCGCCCTCGAAGACTTATCTATGGAAGAAGATACTAAAGTAACCTTTAGCACTACCATTAAGTATGTTACAAAAGTAAACTGGTTTTTCAATGGACAATTGGTAAAATCTGGCAAAGAGTTCAAGTGTTCCAAAGACCACGACACATACACATTGGTTATCAACAAAATTGTCAAGGAGAGACATCAAGGAGAATATGTTTGTGAGGCTGAGAATGAAGCTGGCAGGACTACAACATCTTCAAGGCTCATTGTGGTCTCAAGAGGTTTGACAACAGGAAAAATTAATGTATCATTCATTCACTCACCCATTTTCTCTGAGAATAACTAATCATTCACATACATCGATTCATTCAAGACCTCTGTCCTCACATAAAATGATGCATTGTCACATTTGTCACTTTCGTCTCTATATTCATCTCATAGCTCAGCATTAGCAACCTTAGCAGGGCGCTGGATGGTACTAACTCACCATGTCTTGTTTGTTCCATATCACTTTATGGTCAGTAACTGCCTAAAGACCAGAATTGTTACAGTCATGCAAGTTTAGCTTAAGGGTCTGTACGTTTTTAGCTTCTTGCTGTAATGATTGTCATGATCCTGGCCTTCAGGCAACATTCATGGTCTTTCCATGAACACGTTGGCATGTAGGTGGCAACAGGTTTCTTTGTTTTAAACCCATGGTATGTCACATTCCCTTAGGTTCATTCTCATTGCATATCTGCAATGTCTCTCCGCATGCTTTCAGGGCTTCAACTTGACATTGCTTCATCTTTCACAAACCCTTTGTTTCTCCTCCTTTTAGCAGGAACTCTAGCCCCATGAGAATCATGTACAGTGATAGCATCTTCTTTCAGGAAACCTTTTGTGAAACCATGGGGCTAATGTTCTTGCTATTTTTCTCCTTCACAGTCACTCCTGACTTGCCTTCCACCATAGTTGTACATTCCACCATTTATGTTCTGTCATTTTTTATTTTTACCAAAGTTACATAGATTCAATTGCTAACATTTAACTTTTAATTTGTCTGCGTGTGCCTCAGTGCCACCTCTTTTCAGGCAGAAAATCACACCTCTGGAGATCAACATTGGAAGCCATGCCAAGTTCGAATGTGAGATTGATGATGCCCCAAATGTGACCTTCAAATGGTACAAGTCTGGCATTGAGATCAAACAGAGTGAGAAGTATCGGATCCTCAGCCGCCACACCAGTTCCTCTCTGGAGCTCCTGAACCCAATCAAAGCAGACAGCGGTGAATACACCTGCAAGGCTTCAAACCAGCATGGCACCGACAGCTGCACTGCCTCACTCATTGTCACTGGTAAGACCCCAGTGGGACCTCTTTTAAATTATTGTTTTACCTATATTTATGTTTGAGAGAGAGAGAATTATATACATATTTACATTTTATTTTACCCTGAATCATCATGGTGCAGTTTGGTAGTGATGGTTTGTTTAAAAACTGCATCTGGTGTCACATTTGGCAATATAATGATGTTGTGGATCAAATATTTGTATGTTTAAATCTACATTGATCAACAAGTTGGGATCGCACAGACTAGCTTATTTTGGTGTTGTATTTTTTCTCCTTTTAAAACATATGTTTTTTCATGTTTTACCTGCTCTCCATAGAAATGTACCCGCCAATATTTGTATCAAAACCAGACCCAATGACTTTATATGTGGGCAAACAAGCTGTGTTCCAGTGCACACTCACTGGATCCTCACCAATGGAAGTTGTCTGGCACAAGGACAACATAGCCATCTCCTCTGAAGGGAACTATATCATGAAATGTGAAAAGAACAAATATTCCCTTCACATTAAAAGTCTTGAGCTGACTGATCAGGGAGTGTTCCTGTGCAAGGCCTCCAACAGTGTCGGCACTGCTACATTCACCTCAGAACTCAAGGTTATCAACAAGCCCAGCTTTGTTAAGACCATTGAGCCAGCGTCAGCTGCTGTTAATGTCCCACTGAGGCTGGAGTGCCAGGTGGATGAGGACACTGGTGTGACCGTCACCTGGACCAGGGATGGCAAAAAAGTCCACCAGAGCATGGAATGTAAACTGTCCTTTGAGGACAAGGTGGCTGTTCTTGAGATACCTAAGTCCAAAGTGAAGGACTCTGGGAAATATGTGTGCACAGCCACTAATGAGGCTGGGAGCTCATCCTGTGAGGCTGTGATAACAGTTCAAGGTAAGATCTTAACAATGATCTTTCCATTAGCTTTGATGAAAATATATATCCCTTGAAATGAGCTGGTGGGTTATTGCTGACAGTTGTTTTCAGCCAACTGCAGGCTGATGCTAACACTATGCACTGCTATCTTCTTGCCTTGTCTTTTGCATCTCTTTTTTGGACTCTTCTGTCTACGTTATTTGCTTTATGACTGTCTTTCTTATGATAATGTTTGAAAATCATGGTGTTTTTGAACTAAACACTCCTTTCAGAGCCCCCTGCCTTTGTCAAGAAAATGGAACCTAAGATTACATGGAAACAGGGTATAGCTGCACGCTTACAATGCAGCATTAAAGGCTCGCCTGAACTTCGCATCCACTGGTTCTGGAATGAGAGAGAGCTCAGTGATGGAGAAAAATATAAAACCTCTTTCAAGAATGGAGTTGTTACTTTGGAGATAATGAATCTTTTGGTGACAGACAGTGGGAGTTACACCTGTGAGGTGTCAAATAATGCTGGCAGTGAGAGCTGCAACACCCTTATAGCTGTTAAAGGTTTGTCAAATTCGCATTTACTTTACACTCACTGTTAAGAAATTTTTTGGTACTAACTGCAAACACTTTACTTACCCTTTTGACACCCAGAACCACCGTCTATTAGAAAAGAGCTGCAGACACTAGAGACGGTGAAGGGAACAGCAGCTCAGCTGGAGTGCGAGATCACAGGAACAGCACCTTTTGAAATCAGCTGGTTAAAGAACAAGAAAGCCATCACCAGTGATCAGAAATATAAAATAATCTCCCAAGACTCCTTGTCAAGGCTGGAGATCCAGACCTTTGAAAGTGCAGATGTTGGAGATTATCAGTGTGTCATTTCCAATGATGTGGGAAAAGTCACCACTAAGGCCTTAGCAAAACTTAAAGGTTAGTAAACCTGAGCTTAATGAAACATTTATTAACTGAAGTTTAATCTTGTGCTTCAGACTCAGTTTTAACTCATAATGTATTTTTGTAGAGCCTCCAACTTTCTCTAAGAGGGTTGACAGTGCTACAGCAGTGGTGGGAAATACAGTAAAACTACAAGGAACCATTAAGGGCTCGGCTCCCATCACTGTTAAATGGATGAAAGACTCTGAGATACTGAGAGATGACGATCCAAATATCAAGGTGGTGTTTGAGAACAATGTTGCTAGCTTGTCAATAACAACAGTGGCAATCAGCCACAGTGGAAAGTATTTGTGCCAAGCTGAGAATGAGGCTGGGCAACAAAAGTGTGAAGCCACCTTGACTGTGCAAGGTCAGATGAAATCTTTGATGCAGACATATTTGTGGAGATTTTAGCTCCTATATCCAGTTTTTGTGTCCAAACTCTTATATCTTAACAACTAATGGGTTTATCTTATCCCAGAACCTGCCAGAATCGTAGAACCTACAGAATCCATTAGTGTGACTTCAGGGGATTCAGCCACATTGGAGTGCACACTTTCTGGAAGCCCAGATCTCAAAGTGAAATGGTTTAAAGAAGGGAAGGAGATGATCAGTGGCCGTAAATATAAGATGACTCTGAGGGACAATATTGCCACCATGAAGATTCTTACGGCAGAAAAAGGAGACACTTCAGAGTACAAGATAGAGGTGTCAAATAAAGTTGGGAAAGACCAGTGTACATGCTCAGTCACTGTCTTAGGTTAGCTCCCAGTTTCTGCTTCTTTAACATTACATTTTTTGCAGTTTTACAAATAAATGAAAATATTACAAGTATAAGTTACAAACAGTTTCCTCCAAAATCTATACTTGTTGATTATGTTTATAATTACAAAAATGCAAACATTACACTTTATTTATGTTTTGGGACATACATGAAGCTAAGGTCTTAAAAGTGAAACGTTGCAATAGATTTGATTGTAAGTAAAGACAGGAGATAGGTGACAGGTGTCATCTGCTTTTGAATTTTAACATAATATTTTTTTAAAAACAGTATGAAACAGTTAATGCATGAGATGTTTTTTCTTCAACAATCAGATCGGATAATGCCTCCAACTTTCACCAAGTCCCTGAAAAGAGTTGATGGTAACATTGGTAATGATGTCTCCATGGATTGTAAGGTGTCTGGGTCACAACCCATGACTGTAACTTGGTTCAAAGATGACCAGGAGATTGTGTCTGGATCCAAATTCCAGCCTGAATACAAAGACAGCTCTGCTACCCTGAGAGTTATTCGGCTGGAGAAAGCAGATTCTGGTGTTTACAAATGCAGAGCCACCAATTCAGCCGGCTTTAAAGAAACCAGCAGCACGCTCTATGTCAAAGGTTATGAATGCTTACCTTATATCATGTTTCTGTATTGTCTGCGATCCTTAAATGATTTCATGCTAATATGAAATGCAAATTTTGTTTTATTAATGGCCCCCAGAGCCCCCAGTGTTCACTGTGAAACCAGACAACCAGGATGTTATACCAGGAACCACTGTTTACTTCAAAGCAGCCTTCACTGGAACAGCTCCTTTGGCTATTAAGTGGTTCAGAGAGGAAAAAGAGATTATAACTGGAGGCACATGTTTCATAAAGAAAGATGTCTCCTCAAGCTCTTTGGAACTTCACTCTGTGAAACCCAGTGATTCCGCTAAATACACTTGCCAAGTATCCAATGATGCTGGAAAGGTGGATTGTACTACAGTGCTCTTTGTAAAAGGTGCCTGTCTTCAGTACTTTGTGCAGCTGCATGAAAATATCTTCATATTCTTGAGCAACATCAACATCTTTTGTTACTAACATAATGTCCTCTGAATGTTAACCTCTTCTCTCAGAACCTCCTGTGTTTGTGAGGAAGCTTGAAGTGACCAAGCTTGCCACCAGTGGTGACAATGCCAGACTGGAGTGCAAAGTGACGGGCAGTCCTGTTATCAGTTTCAAGTGGTTCAAAGATGAGATGGAGATCAGCTCCTGTGCTAAATACACAATGGCCATAACTGACTTAATGGTGACCCTGGAAATTGTCAGCTGTACAGTAGAAGATAGTGGAGATTATCTCTGTGTGGCATCCAGTGAGGCTGGTAGTGACCGCTGCAGCAGCACAGTTACAGTCAAAGGTTGGTTTAGTTTGCATTTACATATGCTTCTCACAATGGAACTTCACCTGCTTTTCTTGAATTTCCCAGTGATTACCATCAGTCTGAATTCACATACTCACATTGCAGATGCCTTGCCATCATTGAAATTACAATTCAGAAAAACACATCTTCAGCTTCCCAGTAAAACTACAGTGAATTGTTTTATTTTTAATTTTTGGCATTATCATATGTCATCATTATATACTTCTATGCTCCATTGTAAAGCGCTCACATGCCTGTTGTTTTCTCCTAGAACCACCATTGTTTGTGCGTAGCTTGGAGCCCAAAGATGTGGTGAAAGGTTCTGAGATGATGCTGGAAGGCCAAGTCACTGGTTCTGCCCCTTTCACTGTGTCATTTTATAAAAACACAAAGCTAATTAGGAATGACAAGAGACACAGGATCACTGTGGAAAATGACCTGGTAAACCTGCAGGTCCTGGCAGTAGAGGCAGGAGATGTTGGTTTGTACCAGTGTACTGTTGAGAATGAAGTGGGGAGGGCCTCCTGTGATTGTCAAGTAACACTAAAAGGTTGGTGTAGATGCTTTGGAATTATCTTTAAATCAACTTATTTCAGCTGTGCATTAGATGTTGTGTATATGTATAGGGTAGATAGCAGTGCCTCTCCTACACCTGACTGGACAAACATTGTTGATTGCTGGGTGGTCATTCAAAACATTGTGTGATTTGACTTAAATACTCCAACAAAATCAATTTCTTGATCAGTTTGAGGAAGAAATACATGTGCTAATTCGGGTTTCATTTTTTTATAGTGTATACAAAGCATAATTATTTCCTCATTGGATAAGGCGTTTGGAGACCAGGCATTGACTATATATATAAATTCTCACCAATGCTCTCTGTTTGGCCAAAAACATGTGAAGCTCAGCAGATCCTCATTAGATGGTTTCCAGACTTAAATTTCGTAGCAAAGACTGAATTTGCAGAATGAAGTCTGACTTTGAAAGGCTAACATTTCATAGAGGCCAATAACATCAAAAATTATTTTTTTCTTGTAGAACCACCGTCATTTGTGCAAAAGTTGGAGAACCTCAATTCGTTGGTGGGTGGTGAGGTGTCTCTGAAATGCACTCTGAAGGGCTCAGAGCCCATGACTGTGTCCTGGCTTAAAGACAACCATGAGCTCAAAGAGGCTGAAAACATTCAGATTACATATGAGGACAAGACTGCTCTGCTGCACATAACAAATTTACAGAGCAAACATGGTGGAAAATATTCTTGCCAGGCGCAAAATCAGGCTGGGAGCCAGACATGCTCTGCTGTGGTGACAGTCAAAGGTTGGTGAAAATCCTCAAGGATTCAAATTTGACAATAAAGTCTGTTTGTCCAATTTCCTGATCTTCCCTAATCTTTCCAATGGCACGTTCAGGTGATATTTATCAACTCATGAAGTCACACATTTCTAAGTTTACTAGCAGGAAGTTTCCAACAAATGACCGCCAAAGTGTTAAATCCCAGTGGTAAACTGGGACAAGTTCCAGACTCCCTAAGACAGCTCCCTAAGTTACCAAATTGTGACATTTGACTTAAACACTTGATTGACAGCTGCCAATTGAATTTTTATCGGTCCTTTTCATGTGATAGATTTAACATTGACCATTGATTGGTTTTTCACATGATAATTTAAAGACCTTATGAGTTGATAAAGACCAAATGCATCTTAACTGTGTAACTGATTTCAGTTCTTGGTCTGTCACTTTACTGTAGAACATCAGGTTTCAGATTCATTGCTGACTGTTTTGTTTGATGTCTCAGAGCCAGCTAAGGTCACAGAGGAGGCCAAGTCTATCAGTGTGACTCAGGGGGATCCAGCCACTCTGGAGGCCAGGTTTTCAGGCACAAAACCCCTGAAGGCCAGATGGCTAAAGGCTGGCAAGGAGCTAACTTCAGGCCAGAGATATAAAGTACAGAGCACAGACACCAGTTCTGTGCTCAAGATTATTAAAACTGAGAAAAGCGACGGTGGTGAATACACCTTTAATGTTTCAAATGATGTCGGCAAAAGTTCTTGTGAGGCCACACTCACTGTTCTTGGTTAGTTCGTAATTTATACCATAGAACTTAAAATTGGTTTTGCTTGATTTAATTTACTTTGAACATTGCTTCTCACCTTTTTCTTTCTTTTATTCTTTCTTTTACCAATTTTAGATCAAATAATTCCACCATCTTTTACACGAAAACTGAAGCAAACAGAAGGTATCAAAGGATCGTTTGCTCATCTGGATTGTCTTGTATCGGGTTCCCTGCCAATAACAATACAGTGGTACAAAGATAAGACAGAGATCCAGACCGATGAGAAACACAAATGCACATTCTTTGAGAATGTTGCTTTTCTAGAAATCTCTAATCTTGGCAGTAAAGATAGCGGCAGCTATACCTGCATTGCTAAAAACAAAGCAGGAATGGTCCAGTGCTCTGGGATCTTGTTTGTGAAAGGTTTGAACACAGTTTGTTTTTGTATCAGTAGGTGGATGTTTATACGTATAGCTACTCAACTATCAGGACCTTTGCCACATGTGCAGCTTTCACAAGCTCTGGCTTTTTCTCTTCCAGAACCACCATGCATTCTTGAAAAGCCTGAATCCATGAATGTTTTGCCGGGCTCAAAGGTTCAGTTAAATGTATTGATCTCTGGCACGCCGCCACTGACCATCAAATGGTTTAAAAACAAGAAAGAGATTTTATCCAGTGCAGACTGCTCTGTGACCAAAGACAACTCCTCAAGCTCATTGGAGCTCTTCTTTGCCAAAACATCTGATTCTGGAGACTATGTCTGTGAGATACAGAATGATGTCGGCTCCACTTCATGCCAGGCAACGCTCTTTGTCAAAGGTTATTAGTTTATATGAAACTGAGCTAATACAGATGTTTCCATCCATCTGCTCTGCATTAATGAATCCAGAATTTGAATTTGTTTCTGTCCTTTGGCATCACACTGACCCTCCACTTTCTGAGCATCCAATTTACTTAGTAGTGTTTCCATTCAAACCACTTACAAATGCCACAAGAAAAACAATGATGATAGGGGGCAATGGGAAAGTTCTGGCTTTCTTGAAATGTGATTAACATTTGGATGGAAACTTACACAGTGTTAAATTTATAGAAAACAAAGTTTTCCCCTCCTCATCTGATGTTTACATCTATCATTTTATTCTATTCCCCAGAGCCTCCTAAGTTCACGCGGACTCCAGCCCGTGCGTCCGTGGTCCGTCCCGGTCAGAGCAAAGTCTTTGAGTGCCAGGTGACTGGCACACCAGAGATAGATATCTACTGGTTCAGGGAAGGCTCTGAGATCAACCCAAGTGATCGGTATAAGATGACTTTTGTTAACTCTGTGGCCACTCTGGAAGTCTGTGGGGCTGATACCAAAGACAGTGGGATTTACTACTGTGAGGCTCGCAATGAGGCTGGCAGTGAGAGCTGCAGCATGGAGCTCAAAGTCAAAGGTTAGCTGTGTCAGAAGAAATTACGCTCATTGTGCAGGAGTTTTAAGAATATTGGATTGTGAGCAATGATTACCTTAACACTGGAGGCCACCTTTCCTAGATTGTATGACATTCTGCATGAAAGACTTATTTCGGTATTGATTTCCATTGAGTTTTATTGTTAAGGTTCATAAATTGAACAGATTATTTCAAATTGAGAACCACTATTTAAAACAAGTGACTCTTTCATAAATTAACTGGCCTGATTTTTTATTGGCCTTAAATGTTGCAAATTCCATCTCCAGCAAGAAACATTTTCAAAGGAAACTTTGCTTTCAAGCATACAGAAAATGTTGACGAGTCTGTGGCATAAAATGTCTAGAAAATAATGAATTCATGAGAAAATGTAGGTGACAGTTTGTTTTCTCTCATCTCAGAACCACCATCATTTATAAGAGAGCTGACTCCAACTGATGTTGTGAAGGGCTCCAGTGCCTGTTTTGAGTGTCAGGTTTCTGGGACGGGTCCATATGAGATAACATGGCACAAAGATGTAAAGCCGATCAAACCCAGTGCTAAACATGGCTTCTCCCAGACAAATGGAACTCTGGGTCTAGAGGTGCACAAATGCGACACTCTAGATGTTGGTGAATATCAGTGTACTGTTGCTAATGAGGTGGGAAGCTGTACTTGTAAGACTACACTAAACCTCAAAGGTTGGTCTAATTTGAATAAAAAAATCCACATTTTTATCTTTTAAGGTGATTACTGACTGTTTACATTAACATTTCACTGGTTTTCTCTAATAGAACCACCAACATTTACCAAGAGGATTGAGAACACTGCCACTGTCCTGGGTAAAATGGCAGAGTTTCAGTGTATTGTGAAGGGCTCACCCACTCTCTCTGTACAATGGCAAAAAGATGAGAACTGGATTTTGGAGGATGCAAAGCTTGAGAGAACATTTGAGAACAATGTAGCCACTCTCAGGATTCCTGCCTGTGAGGCAACACACAGCGGGAAATACACCTGCCAGGTGGTAAATGAGGCTGGGCAGGATAAGTGTTTTGCCATCCTCACAGTGCAAGGTATAATTGTACCTAAGTAATTGTGGCTATTAAATCTTTCCATGGTCCTAACTTGGTTAGACACTTTATATTTTCTTACTTTGTTTTGCATTGTAGAGCCTCCTGAAATCACAGAGAAACCTGAGGTGATAAGGGTTACAGTTGGAGATCCAGTTAGTCTGGACTGTAAGGTAACAGGGTCCCCTGAGCTCAAAGTGAAATGGATAAAAGATGGCAGGGAGCTTCAGTCCATCAGGCAGCATAAGCTGAGCTTTGAGAACAACATCAGCAGCCTAAGGATTCAGTCCGCTCAGAGACTGGATGAAGGAGAGTATGTCTTCGAGGTGGCAAACCACATCAGTAGCTGCACCTGCAAAGTCAAACTGATTGTACTAGGTTAGTGTAGAAATCATAAAAAATTCTATGGTACATAGTGACATGTTGAACAAATTGTAACTATTGTTTTATTATTCTTTTGGTAACAGAGCAAGTAATTCCTCCAAGCTTCATCAAACCCCTGGTAGACATGCAAGAGATATTGGGCTCCTTTGTTCAGCTATGTTGCAAAATATCTGGTTCCCTTCCCATCAGTGTGGAATGGCAGAAGGACAGGACTAAAATCTCTAGTGGTGGAAAACACAAACTCATTCAGCAGGACAATGCTGTGTCCATTGAAATTGAGCAGCTTGACAGATCTGACGCAGGATCCTACTCTTGCAAACTGACCAATGCAGCAGGAAGTTGTGAATGCAGTGGATCCCTCATGGTCAAAGGTTAGACACTGCTCTCCGATGTGACTAGTCATGTAATTCGAAAATAAAAGGTGAGTATCTCTTTAACCTGGTCCATCTTGTTCTCTTCAGAACCTCCAAGCTTTGTGACACTGCCTGAGTCCAAGGTGGCTCTACCCAGTGCCACTGTCCGCTTCAAAGGCTCATTTACGGGAACTCCTCCATTCACGGTCAAATGGTTCAAGGATGACACTGAGCTCATGACTGGGCCTACTTGTTTCACGGGGCTGGAGGGGATGTCTTGCTTCTTAGAGCTCTTTTCAGTGGGTGTCACCCAGAGCGGAGTTTACTCTTGCCAAATCAGCAATGATGCTGGCTCTGTACGCTCTAGTGCAGACTTGACAGTCAAAGGTTGGATTTTTATCTTTTAAATCAACTCTTGTGTGGCTGTATTCATCCCACCTCTCCATCACTGGCTAAAACTAGTGATTCTCTGACATTTTCCCAGCTTCACAGCACTTTCATTGTCATTGATTGAAGCTTCTCATCAAGAACTATGTGTTGCCTTT
This sequence comes from Trachinotus anak, assembly GCF_046630095.1. Taxonomy (NCBI): domain Eukaryota; kingdom Metazoa; phylum Chordata; class Actinopteri; order Carangiformes; family Carangidae; genus Trachinotus; species Trachinotus anak. Next base: position 1,937,808 of record NW_027273890.1, read on the forward strand.
TTGTTGCACCTGCATTTTCCAAGGCCATCCTGCCTCTGCTGCTAACCCCTCATTGTTAGCTCATCTCTTCAGCTTATCTCATGTGCTCCCTTCTTGCCTGCCGTACTATCTATCTAAAGTGTCCCTACATGCTTCCAGCAGCTAACCTGTCTATATTTTGGATTTCCAGAACCACCTGAGTTTGTGCTGAAACTCCCCGCCACTAAGTTTGTTAAACGGGGTGAGTCACTCCACCTGGAGTGCAAAGTCAGTGGCACAGCTCCTCTGAAAGTGACCTGGTACAAACACGACACAAAGGTCACAGACGGGGACAACTACAGGACCTCATTTGTTGACTCAGTAGCAGTCCTGGAACTGCTCTCCACCAGCTTTGATGATGATGGAGTTTACACCTGTGAAGCTCAGAATGATGCTGGCAGTGTCAGCTGCAGCAGCACAATAACCATTAAAGGTCAGCCTCTCACTGACTTCCTATTCATCATTCATTATTTTTGGTCTGATGCACTGGCTGTTCAGTGTGTTGTTTGGGTTTTAGTCAAAACATTTTTAGCTTAAAGCTGGCACCCGTAACATTTTTAAAAATCTCCATGTGGTTCAATGGAGTATTGTCAAATGGTCAGGCCAGCACCTTTACCGTGGCTTGAAGACCCCTTTTTCTGCTATTTAGAAATGTTTGTCAGCTCTTTTTTTTTTGCAGTGCAAATCTATTTTTTTCAATGTCAGAGCCAGTAGACTGTTGACAATATATTTCACATAATGTGTCACACCTAAAATCCTGGAACCTTTTCAGTTTTTGCAAATTCTGAGTCAAATCAACAGCTGCATACACAATTTTCCACAACCTACCACATGGAATTCATAGGTCTACCCTTGTAGCTGTAGTTCCATCAACCTTCCACAACTACACCATCTCAGCTGTAGTTTCAGTGCACTTCCATGACTCTGCCATCTTAGCTGTAGTTTTGACAGCCATTCACAAAATGCCACATTAGCTGTAGCACCATCAAACGCTCACAAGTTTGCCAACTGTACTGTAGGTCCAACAAACTCCACATCAATTCTGCTATCTTAGATGTAGTATATTCACAACTCAGCAGCCTTGACTGCAGTCCCAACAATCTTCCATCCTTCACAGCAACTCCACCATCTTAGTTGTGGTCCTGACAACCTTCCATCTTCCAAACCTTCAGATTAGCTTTAGTTCCAACCATCTTTCACAGCAACTCCAGTAGTTCCAACAACAGACCCGCAGCAAATTTCACCATCTTAGCTGTAGTTTTCACTTTTACAAAAATTACCCATTGTAGGTTGTAGTTGCACACACATTGACAACTCAGCCCTCTTAGCTGTGGGGCTTTTGCAACAATGAAGTGTGACAACACATGAAATGTTACAGGTCTCAGCTTTAAGACTTCGTCATGGATTCTTTTCCTGTGTATGCCTCATTAACAGTTTCCTGATGTTTTTTAGACGCGCCATCTTTTGTCAAAGTACCTCAGCCTCTTGAAGGGCTGAAGGGTAAGGACGTGAGTCTGTACTGCGAGATGAGCGGTACAGCTCCGTTCCAGGTCACCTGGTTCAAAGACAGGAAACCTCTGATGGAGAGCAGGAAGTATAAGATGGTGAGCGAGGGCAGCTCAGCAACGCTGCATATCATTGGGATAGAGCCCTCAGATGCCGGCGAATATGAGTGCAAAGTGTCAAACAGTGTAGGAACTGACACCTGCCAGACAACAGTTAAACTCAGAGGTCAGTAGATATTGCGATGTTCTCAAATGAAAATCATTAGTATTAGATTTTCTAATTACTTTTGTCACCTTGCTGACTTTCCCTTTTGCGCTGTTTTTCTCCTCTCTTCAGAGCCCCCATCATTTGTGAAGAAACTGTCAAACATGACAGTGATACTGGGAGAGGAGGTGACCCTTGTGGCCACTGTTAAAGGCTCTGAACCCATTACTGTGTCCTGGGTTCAAGACAAGGATCACATTCTCAGGGATGGTGACAACAGGAAAATCACCTTTGAGAACAACCAAGTCGCTCTAAAAGTCTTTAAGGCCGATGCAACCACGGCAGGCAAATACACCTGCCAACTCAGAAACGATGCTGGGAGTGTGGAGTGTTTCGCTAACTTGACTGTTCTAGGTTTGTAACCATATAATTCTCTCTTTCTCTTGCAGTTTTGTTTTTCAACTTTCCCTTGCAGGTTTGATTGAAAACATGTTCTCCTCCTTCTCTGTTGATTCCAGAACCTGCTAAGATAGTGGATAAGCCTGATGCTCTGAGTGTGACGGCAGGTGATATAGCCGCCCTCGAGGTCAAAGTGTGTGGAACCCCAGAGCTCGTACCTAAATGGTTCAAGGATGGCGTGGAGCTGGCCTCTGGGAGGAAATACAAGATCTCATTTTCTCGGATGATTTCCAGCCTAAACGTGCTCTCTGCAGAGAAACTGGACTCTGGAGAATATACATTTGAGGTTATGAACGAGGTTGGGAAGGACCTGAGTAAAATTAATCTCACTGTCTTAGGTTGGTGTCCTCTCTGTACCTGGAATTTGATGAGTAGGGCTGGGTATTGTCTCGTTGAAGTTAGTGACAATAACATAGTATAACATATATTTTTTAACATATATATTTTTTTAATCAATACTCATTGATACAAAAACTAAGTTTTATACAAAACCCCTTTTTTAAATTTTACAATAAGCAAAGTTCTCAAAAAATGCTGTCTAAACACAAGCAGTCTTATACAAACATATATAAAACTCAGTCTAAGGTTGACACATTTTGATTTAAATCAGAATCTATCTTAGTTTATTCATCTGACTAAACATTCAGTGTCAATTTTTAGTACTCAAGGATTTTAGGCACTTGGTGAAACACCTTCGGTCTACACCAAAAAACCAATGAGGTGTCATACCCAGCCCTGTTAATGAAAACACATTCACAATTTGTCCTGAAGCAGTACCTGATGCTTTTTTCCCTCCCTAACAGATAAGATCATACCTCCAACATTCTCACGAAAGTTAAGGGATTGTAACACAGTTGTTGGAAAAGCTGGAGAGATGGAGTGTAAAGTGTCAGGCTCCCCACCTTTTACCATCTCATGGTACCACAATGGGGAGGAGATACAGAGCGGGCCAAATTATGAGATTTCATTCAGCGACAACAGCTGCATGCTCAAAGTGCCCACACTGAGGCTGTCTGACTCTGGAGTGTATAAATGCAAAGCTGTCAACAAGGCAGGATCCAGTGAAACCACAGCCTCGTTGGTTGTCAAAGGTCAGTAACAACAGGAAGTATCTTATTAGGTAACCAGAACTTTTGATGTCGAAGAAGATTAATGATGGAATATGTATACATAGACTTTGGATTTGCCTATAAATGTTAAGTTACAAATATGCATTTTATTACAGTTCAGAATATGTTAAATATGATAGAGCATAACAGATGATTAACACAACTACTCAGTGATATATGAGGTTTTGGTGAAACTGGCAACAACCATGAACATACAACAGCCTCATAAGCAATCTAACTTGTCATAGGGAATTTTTTCCATTTTCACAAGAGATTCACACTGATGAGACAAAGCATTCTCACCACTCACAGATGAAGCAAATAGCATTAATGTACCTCATAGCAAATGCTCATGTCAAGGTGTGGGATATAGTAGATGGTAAGTCAACAGGTTGTTGGAGTTGGTGTGTTGGATACCATGGTGAGTACCCATCAACAGTGGTCAGAGGAGGGACAGACCACGAGCCAGCCACAGGGTGTTGGGGAATGTGCTGGAATAAGTCTTATCCACATCAGGTCCACCTCACAATTTACAGGACTTAAAGGATCTGCTGCGAAAGTCTTGGTGCTAGATACCACAGGGGTAGGTTGGAGGTGTTCTGGCAGTATGTGAAGGACCAACAGCATATTAGGCATTGGTGATCATCATGTTTTGGTTCATCCGTGTAGATTTCAAGTAAAAAAAAATTAGCTCCTGATTCTAGTGGTCTTAAGTATTATCTTGAAGGAAATATTCTGATTCCATTATGTTCAATCTCTGTACCCAGAACCTCCATCTTTTGTGGTAGCACCACAGCCAGTGGAGGCAATGCCAGGCTCTACCGTGACTTTCTCAGCCGTGGTGAAAGGCAGTGCTCCGCTAAAACTGAAGTGGTTCAGAGGAACAAAGGAGATCCTTGCTGGACAGGGCTGTGATTTCTCCCTGAAGGATAACCAAGTTCTTTTGGAGCTTTTCTGTGTGGACAGATCTCACGCTGGAGAGTACACCTGTCAGATCATTAATGATGCAGGAAAGGAAAGCTGCCCAGTTAATCTCACTGTCAAAGGTTGGTCTGACGTGAAATTATATTTTTTCTCTATTATCCTGTAAATTCAAGTTCAGTGTCTTTGCATTTGCACCACTATGTAGATCTACAAACTGTAATTCAGGTGAACGTGTGGTGAACATAGCAACAATTCAATCAAAAAGTACTTATTATATATTCTTGTTGGTTATTTTATCCTATATTACTACATAAATTTTCATTTGGTGCATTAATGTGTCAGAATGCTCACTACATAATTTGTAGGCTTTGTAGGTTTTTTTTTATTTTTTATTAATTGACTTGTATAAGTCTGCATTTGTGCTGGGTCCTGGATCAGGGCTGATCAATGGCAAGTGGTTGTAGTGTAAAAGTGGTCTTACAATGAGAAATAATGACCTTGTTGGTTCCACCTCGTGTCAAAAATACCTTTATATCAGATAACAACTGTCAACACTAACAAGTACTGACCTAAGATTTATCTCATCAGACTCAGAGTTTTTCTCTGATGGTGTCTGTGTTTTGATGCAAACTAAATACTGTGTTTGATCGCATCCCTCAGAGCCTGCAGCCTTCTCCAAAAAGCTGAAGGACATATCAGTTGAAAAGGGAAAACCATTAATGCTGGAGTGTACATACACTGGAACTCCAAAGATCACAGTGAACTGGTTCAAAGACGGACAACAGGTCTTTGCTTCTTACAAATACAATATCACCACGACTGAAAACTCCTGCATCCTGGAGTGTCTCAGCACTGACGACAAGGAAGCCGCAGGAAAATACAGCTGTGAAGTGTCCAACGATGCTGGAAAGGACACTTGTGAGGCAACCGTGTCCATCCTTGGTTAGTTCAACTTCTCTTTGCTGATAAACACTGAACTGGATCTCTTTTTCTTTATTCATTTAAATAATATTTCTTCAAAGGTCACCATCAGGTGCCAGTTTTCTGGTTTGTTTCAATCTTTTGTGTCTGTGCCTGCAGAGCCACCATACTTTGTTGAGTCTCTGGAGCCCATGGAGGTGACCGCTGGAGACGCTGTGTGTCTGAAGTGTCAGGTGGCGGGCACACCTGAGATTAAGGTGTCCTGGTTCAAGGCTGATGGCAAAGTCCGGTCCAGCCCCACCTGTAAGTTGGAGTACACAAAGGGTGTTGCCTGTCTGAAGCTCAGCAAAGCCACCAAGGCCGACATTGGAGAGTACACCTGCAAGGCAGAGAACCGGATCGGTTCCACCTCCTCCACCTGCAGACTCAATGTGCTAGGTGAACACCTGATTTTCCAACTCTGCAAACTACTGCATTTACATTTATGCTTATTATTTCATAATTGAAGATTATTTTTGACCCACACATGAATCTTAAGCAAAAATGAAAAAAGCATCAAGAAAAAAATTACTTCTTCACATACATATTTAACTCTTCAAAATACAAACGACTTCTGTCTAAAGCAGTTTTCATTTCTAAGATGGAGAACAAAATTTTCACTGTCATGTCTTTAACTTCCCCAGAGGCCAAAACGCCACCATCCTTCCCCAAGAAAATCACCAGCCTGCAGGAGACAGAGGGTCAGCCTGTCAGGTTTGAGTGCCGTGTTGCCGGCTCGTCACCCATTGAGGTGTCATGGCTGAAAAATGGCGAGCCTCTGAAGCAAGGAGACGAGTTCTCCATGCTGTATGATGACAACACGGCTGTGCTGGAGATCAGCTGTGGTGAGATGAAGCACGTTGGGGAGTACACCTGTGTGGCCACCAACAGCGTAGGCTCGGCCTCCTGCAGAGCCAAGCTCACCCTGCAAGGTCTGTGAAGTGTGAGAGCACAACTGATTAGTTTAGAGATTATGATATATATACTTTTGGATGTTTAAGAAATAAATAATGTGTCTGTCTGGGTTTACAGCCTTTATGTTTCTGAACACAAAAAGAATTTTAGTGTTTAGTTCTAGTTCTCTTCTGTTTAGTTTGAAGCAGAATTTCTTGAAGTTCTTTGGCCATTTTCATTGATGGAACTGGTTTTGGTACAGCATGTTTAGAAGGCAGTCAAGTAACGGAGTAGAATACAGTAAATGAACAGAGTGGAATGAAGTAAAGAGTTTGAGTAAAGTGCTGTAAAGTAACGTAGTACAGTGTAGTAAAGTAAGGATGAAAAAAACTAATGAACTGAGACATGATCATCTTAACAGAGCTTGGCAGTGTGAAGCTGTTTGATGCTCAAACTGTTGAAATGTTTCATATAAAGATTTGTTGTTGTGCTTCTTCTTCTTCTTCTTGTCGTTGTCGTCTTATCTTCTTCCCACTCTGTCATGGACCTGCAGAACCAAGATACCCTCCTGTCTTTGACAGGAAGTTGTCACCACAGGAGGTTACAGTGGGTGACAGCATTGAGCTGGAGTGTCACATGACTGGCTCTGGCCCCATAAAAGTCAAATGGTCCAAAGACCATAAAGATATTCGCTCTGGGGGGAATTATAAGATCAGCTGTGTGGAAAACACGCCCCACCTGACCATTCTGAAGGCAGATAAAGCAGACATGGGAAGATACTTCTGCCATGCCTCTAATGACATGGGGAAGGATTCTTGTTCCTCTGATATCACTGTCAAAGGTATTTTAACCTGGGCCAAACTCAGGTCATCTTGGCCTTCTCTTCTTAAACACTTAAGCCCCCTGCCAGGGCGTTTCTTTTTGTGGAAGAAAAACAACCTTCCTCTCCTCATGTCACTTCCTTATCTTGTTTTCAGAGCGTAAAAACCCTCCAGTGTTCACCAAAAAGCCCTCAGAGCAGATCGAGGACACAGAGGGCAAACTTGTGAAGATCGAGGGCCGAGTCTCCGGGTCACAGCCCATGTCTGTCAGCTGGTTCAAAGACAACACAGAGATCATCAGCTCAGACAAATATGACATCAGCTTTAAGAGTAATGTGGCCGTGCTGTGCATTAAGAGCAGCCAGGTGAGCGACAGTGGCAGGTACTCCTGCCAGGCCTCCAATGAAGCTGGAAGAGCCTCCTGTGACGTCACTGTGGGTATAACAGGTGGGTTTGATTTACAAAGTTTACATTGTGTAGGCCTCATTACAGCAGTAATTTGACTTAATATACAACTAATAATATATTGTAGTGGTGAAGGGATTAGTTGATTCATGAAGTTTTCAGTTTCTCCAAGACTCAGATTTGCTGCATTTTTCTTTTTACTATCTTGTTAACTGAACCTCTTTGAGTTTTTGATTCTTGGTCAGAAAAAATGTCACTGCAATGTGACACTGCGACGTCTATATTCTTCTGCTTTTAATCAATAAAAGTTATGTTTTTTAATGGTGAAATAAGACAAAATAACAAATGTTCAGACATGATCCACACGCTTGTTAAGACATAACTATGAGATCTTGATGAGCTATCTTACAGACAATAATATCTATGATAACTTTCAGTCTGGCTTCCACACGTTCCATGGCATAGAAACTGCCCCTCTAATGGTTGTTAATGACTGTGTTGGCATTCAAAGCAGTTGGGGATACTGCTGGAAAAACTAATTACCTGGGTGGGTCTGTCTGGTTGTTTGAATCCTACCTGCAGAAGTTTTCCAATGCAAAACATATGAACCAGTGTGTGGGGTCCCACAAGGCTCTCTTCTTTTTAACTTATGCATGCTTCTCCTGGCTATATTAGCAGAAAGCATAACATTAGCTACCACAATTACGGTGATGACACATTCTCATCTCATTATGCATTGATGACCCCCAGCCCATAAAGTCCCTACTCATCTGCCTGGAAGAAATCAACCACTGGATGGCAGCAAACATCCTTCAACTAAACAGGGAGAAAACTGAAATCTTGGTCATAGGTGCTAAACCCCAGAGACAACTGGGCCGTGAGAACCCTGGGTCTAGATCACGTAACACCAGCAAACATATTAAAAACCTAGAAGTAGACATCAGACATGCTGTCAGTCTGGTGAGGTGGTTTTCAGTATCTATGCAACAGAAGAAATGAACAGTTCGCTGCTGATCTTGGTCTTGCTGGATTCTTTTAAATCCAAACTAAAGACTTCTTTTTGAAGATATTTTCAGCTTTTTGTTAGTACAATTTGTTTGTATGTGTGTGTATTTACATGTATGTTTGCGTGGGTGTTTTGGTGTGTAAGCACATGTTTGCTTTTTTTTTGTTTTTATGTAAAACGCTTTGAACTTCTTTAGTATGAGAAGGTGCCATATAAATAAATCTGAATTTGAATTTGAATAAACTCTTATAATATATGATCTAATAATTTCAAGAAATAAAATGTCATAACAAAATTATTAGATATACAGTACTGTGCAAAAGTCTTAGGCCACTACTAGCTTTGTTGCTAAGTTAGCAAAGTTTTAATGACCATCCATATTTATGTTTTCGGTCCCTTTATTAAGATACAAACAGAAAATACAGGAAATATGTACACAAAATTAATAAAATTTTCAGAACAAAATGGATTCTGCAGGCAAAAGTCAGTATTCAGTTTGACCTCCCTTGGCACTAAGCATATCTTGAACTCTTTTGGGGAGACTGTCCTAAAGTTTTCTGAAGTAATCTTCTGATATATTACACCAGACTTCTTTCAGCATTTCCCAGAGTTCTTTAGATGTAGACTGTCTTTCATTTCTTTCTCTGTCCAGGTGATTCCATACTGCCTCTATAATATTCAGCTCTGGACTCTGTGGAGTCCAGTCCATGACTGTCAGTGTTTTATCAGCTGTCTCCAAATATGATTTCACTGCATTAGCAGTGTGCTTTGGATAATTATCATGCTGAAAAATAAAACCAATCCCAATCCGGCACTTTCCAGAAGGAATGGCATGATGAATTAAAACCTGTCTGTACTTTTCAGCATTCATGATCTCATCACCACTGGCAGAAATGCAGCCCCAAACCAGGACAGACCCTCCACCATGTTTCACTGAAGGTGGCAAGCACTCATTTTTCCATCCCTCTCCAACTCTTCTTCTCACATGTTGTTGACGATTGGACCCAAAAATTTCAAACTTGGATTCTTCACTCCATAATACTCTTTTCCACCGATCTTCATTCCGGTCTTTGTGAGCTTTAGCACCCCTCCACAAAGACCATTCCTGATCAAGCCTATTCTGACGTAGAAGGGTCAACTTGGCATCTCGATGAAACTGCCAGATGCTGAGCCAGGTCCTTGCTGAACTTCTTACAATCTCTCAAAGAAGAAACTCTGAGAAACTTCTCATTAGATTTTGAAAGTTTTCTTGACCTTCCAGTCTTTTTTCTTTGTAACAGCTTGAATACCACATCTTGAGTACCCAGTCTGATTTCTCTCTGAGAGTGGCCTTGCTGATGCAAAATTATGATTTTACGTCTGTCAAATTCTGTGATCTTTGGCATTTTGAATGGAATGATGTGATTGAAAGTTGGTCTCATACATATTAGCAAGCTTCCAATGATTTAAACTCATACAACATATGTATGTTATGCTCAAACATGTCTTGCACTAGACAAACTAGAAAACTAGAAAATAGTAGGACAAATACAGGTGTTAGTGGTGACATCAATTAGGGTTCCATTCCCTTTAGGTTTAAGAGAGCCAAGTTCCTATTGCTATTGCTCAAGTGTAAGGGGAGGTCACACTAAATACTTGCCACTACCAAAATTTATGACATCTTTACGAGATGAAGATTTTTTTTCTTTAGATGAAAAACAGTCTGAAAGTTTTTTTTACCCAAATAGTTGGGTGTGAATGTGAAGCTGGTTCATATTTGACCTGCAGTGTTAGCAGTTTTACAACTCACTTACTACAAAATTTTAGTCTTCAAATCACTGGTTTAGATATGTGCTTGTGAATCCTCCAGGACTAGTTTCTCTGCAATGTGTTTTTACCATAGTCTAATTCAGCAACTGCCACAGTACAGTCTGCTGAAATGAAACCGTCTCATCTCTCGTTCAGAAGCCAAGAAGCCTCCAGTCTTTGACGTCCCCCTCAAACCAGTGACTGTGGATGAGGGCGAGAAGCTGACCCTCAGGTGTCATGTCTGTGGGTCTCCTCCTCTGAAAATCCAGTGGATGAAAGACAGGAAGGACCTGACTTCAGCTGGCAGCACGAGGATCAGCTTCTCTGACGGGACGGCCTGCCTGGAGATCAGTCCGGCCTCCAGACACGACGCTGGCGATTACCTCTGCAAAGCCACCAACGACACCGGCAGCGAGTTCTGCAAGGCCAAAGTCATTGTGAAAGGTAAGAAGTGTGAAAACGTGTTGCACTTGATTTTCTTTTAACCACATTAATCAAGGTTATAACATGCAACATCACTGTATTTTAAAAAGCAGCTTTAATTTGTACCTGTTAAATAGAATGTGGTATTTATAAAGAAACTAATTAATAAATCCAAATGACATCCATCAGCTTATTAACTGACCAAGCCCTCTACTGTACAGTTATGTTTTCAAGTTGATTTCACACGAATCATGTCCCTGTTAAACATGTTTCTACTGGTTTGTTTCTTCCTGCCTTTCAGATAACAAACATCTCCCCCTAGTGGACAATTTACGTGACGAATTAACGTCAATTAACATTTCACTTTTCTTGCACTTAAAATTTTCTCATATGAACAAAATGTATGTATGTTTCAAACCTCACTATGAAGAGAACAGCGTTATTAGTCATTAAGTCATTGTGAAACTCACTTTAAACTGAAAACTAGAAACTAAATCTTTCTAGGACAGAACATTTTTGTGTTTTTGTTTGCGAATGAAAATGAATAGTTTTGTAAAGATGCACCGTGTTGTTGTGTTGCAGAGAAACCAGGAGCAGCTCCACCTCCTGCTGAGGCTCCAGCTGCAGCTCCGACTAAAAAACTGGACAACCTGTTCTTTATTGAGGAGCCCAAAACTGCCCATGTCACTGAGAGTGAGACACACAACTTAATACGCAACATACTGTATACTGTACACAACACACAGCTTGTTAAGTCGAATTTATAATCAGTATTGATTGTAATGTTGTCCTAACCCTCCACTTGTTGTTCCGCAGAGGGCACCGCCACCTTCATTGCCAAGGTGGGCGGCGACCCCATCCCCAGCGTGAAGTGGATGAAGGGGAAGTGGAGGCAGATCACGCATGGCGGCCGGATCTCCATTGAGCAGAAGGGTCAGGAGGCAAAACTGGAGATCAGAGAGGTGACCAAGTCGGACTCGGGTCAGTACAGGTGTGTCGCCTCCAACAAGCACGGAGAGATTGAGTGCAGCGCCGACATGCACGTGGACGAAAAGAAAGAGGTGGCCCAGCTTGAGGGAGACCTCCGAGCCAAACTGAAGAAGTGAGTTTTTTCAGTTGGCTGTCAGAAAATAATCTGACAGCACACAGTCATACATGGTTTGACATCTGTTCAAATATTGTTTAATCCATCTACACTTTTTTGTGTATTTGTCTAAATTGTGTGTATTTTGTCTAAATTTACATTAATTTTTAATCTCTAAACCCTTCTGGAACCTCCAGTGTCAAACCCAAAATGTCAAACCCATGATGTCTTCCTTGTTTTGTTCTCAGAACGCCATCAAAGCAGAAGAGTCCACAGGAGGAGAAGGATATCGACATTGTTGAACTACTGAGGAACGTGGACCCTAAAGAATATGAGAAGTACGCCCGAATGTACGGCATCACAGACTACCGCGGCCTGCTGCAGGCCATTGAGCAGCTGAAGAAGGAGAAAGCTGAAGAAAGTGGAAGACCGGTAACACTCTGCACAGTTTGCGCCTTTGATGTCATCACATGTGTAGATGTTGTGCTCAATACTGTTGTTGTTGTTGACAGGAACTGGAACGTGGAGATAGAGAGTCTGATGAGGACATGGCCCGACTGGTGGCCGATCTGCAGAAGAGGATGGAGCGGACAGAGGTCAGGATACATTCACTGTTTATCACGTGCAGACAGAACTCCAGTCTGAAACATTGGTGTTTGTGTCAGTAACATGGACTTTAGAGACTTAATTCTCTTGTTGCTCTTGTCACTGTAGCCTGTCACTGTGGTGAAGGATATCTCAGATCAGTCCGTCTTCACCAACAAAGAGGCAGTGTTTGAGTGTGAGGTAAAGATCAACTACCCAGAGATTACCCTATCCTGGTACAAGGGCACACAGAAACTGGACACCAGTAACAAGTATGACATCAGCATCAGTGGTGACCGCCACCTACTCAAGATCAAGAAATGCCAGTTGTCTGACCAGGGCAACTACCGGGTGGTCTGTGGGCCACACATCTCCAGTGCCAAGCTCACCGTCCTGGGTCAGTACTGATATTCTGTACCTGTACAATATCTGTTAGTAATATCATCACAGCTGCAGTACATTTGTCAATTTCAATGGTACTCCATCCACTAGAGTCATGGAAAAACAAACAGAAGGTTTTCAAGGAGACAAAAATTGTTCATGAAAGGAGGCACCTAGGGCAATGCATCTGAGCAGCCAAAGAGAGCTCAGTGATCTCTATATCCACCTAATGGATGCTGTATTGGTGTTTTGTCTTTCAGAAGCGGAAGTTGAGAAGCATCTGCAGGACACATCGGGTAAGGAAGGGCAGTCATGTACTCTGTCTTGTCAGTTGTCCATCCCTAATGTAGAGGCTCAGTGGTTTAAAAACGACAAGCAGTTAGAGATGAAGGGCAGGTACACATCTGAGGTGAAACACAAGGTTCAGAAGCTTCTGATCAGAGACCTGAAGCCTGAAGACCAGGGTCGATACAGCTGCAGGTACCGGCACCTGGAGTCCTCGGCTGACCTCTGGGTGGAAGGTTTGTACCAGGAAACCTTCTTGCAACCTTCTAGACGTGGTGGATGTTCTGCCCGTATACTAACCTCTTTTGATTTCCCCCAACATCGACTAATGTTGAAGATTTTTTGCTCTTTTTTTGTCTCTTTCTTCTGGGATTTGTCTTCCTCTGTCTTAACATTCTTCACTTCTCCTCTCCTGGATTATCTTGCAAAAACGTCCGCTGTCATCTCATTCGTTGTCTTCTTACATCCGTTGCGACTCAAAACCATCCTCCCCCCAAACAGCCAGTGATCATAACTGTCCCATAAACATTCCTCTGATCATCATTTCTAACCATGTGGATGTTGTGTCGATGAAAACTATCATTCAACTATTGTCATACATTCCCAGTTGTAATGCCAAACACGGTTTACCCATTCACATCTTTATCTGTTTTAGCTGAACAAATTCATTTCACCAAACGTATCCACAACGTTGAAGTCAACGAGCGCCAGTCGGCCACCTTTGAGTGTGAGGTGTCCTTCGACAATGCTATCGTTTCATGGTACAAAGACACCTGGGAACTGAAAGAGAGCCCTAAGTACAACTTCAGAAGTGAGGGCCGAAGACATTTCATGGTCATCCGAAACGTGACCATTGAAGATGAAGGTGTGTAGAGCGCCATCGAACCCCAAAGGCCCATCACAAGGCCCTGTAGATTTTTTTTTCTAATTGTTTTTATGACTTGAGTGTTAAACGTCTTCATTACTAATCCCATGTAGGCGTGTACTCAGTGATTGTGAGGTTGGAGCCCAGAGGAGAGGCTAAGAGCACAGCTGAGCTTTATTTGTCTGGCAAAGGTACAGTTTCTAGTCAGGCGCCACTTTTTATGCTTCTGTTCAGCTTTTGTCTGTTCTAGTGTTTAATGTGTTGTTCACTCTTCCCCCTTTTCACAGAAATTGAATTAGCAATGGTGCCCATTGGTAAGTATTTTATTTTCTAATGAATGACTTTAATCAAGGACATTTCAGAAAATCCTCTTGTTCTTCATCTTCAGCAGTCAGGTGAGAAGCTTAGCTTAGCACAGAGTCCAATCAACCAGTGTTATATATAAAAAAAAAAAAAAAGAAAACATGTTTAGCCTAAGCATTAGGACTGGAAGCAGGGGGACACCCCCAGCTGATGTAGCCACAAACAGCTATCGTTAGCAAGTAGACTTGCTTCAGTCTCAACTAACATTGACCAGGACCATCAATATGGCAGTTTGGTTGATGTTACGGCAGCAGCACAATCTGTATCTTATAACTGATAAAAGCTGGGGAGCAGGAGGATTTTCCAAAATGGCAGACTGTAGTCCCATTTTTCTAAAAATAATTGTTGTATTATGATAGTTTATTTCAAATAAAGGTTTGTTATGAACCATATCCCATATTCTATAGATGTCCCAGACTCCTCAGTACAGAGGCCTGAAGTGCCCTCATCAGTGGCAATTCAAGGTAAGAGTTAAATCAGAAGCAGTTAACTTTGAAATCCATTTATCAGGTTTTTTTAGTGTGAGTAAAGACCAAAGTCCAAAACTCTAAAATGTGTGTTTCCATAAAGCTTCAAAGAATCTGACTAAATCTTCATGAATCTCTGAATTTAAATACACAAACTTAAAATCATAATGACACCAATGTGTTTTTATGTCTTTTAAAGAATCTGCTGAATTCTATCATTATGAAGAAGAGCTCGAACATAGAGGTATCTACTGTTTTTATACTTCATCTGCTCACCTCCTCCACCCTGAGATTTTACCAAAAACCAATTAACATCAGTTTAATATGAAACTGATGTTCTTTGTCATAGATCTTTAGACCTTCACAGTTCATTTTTCTGTTTAACCCTCACCCACTGACAGTCAAACTAATACATATTTCTCAACATGAATCAAAAATTCTTGCCTTATTTCTTAATAATGGAAACAAAAAACATCTTTATTTTTTCAAGAATCAGCCGAATACAGATATCACTATGAAGAAGAGATGGAGGTGGAGCAGAGAGGTACATGTTGTACTTTTTCACTCAAACTTCATTCTCTCCATCATCATCATCAAACTATCTGAGCAGATCTGGAATAGATAGATAGATAGATAGATAGATAGATGTGATATGTATTTACGCAAATCTGCTTCTTATGTTCATCATAACACCATCGTGTCATGTGACTTATCTCTGCTTTGTAAATGTTGTTTTTATTTCCAACAGGAAGCGTGTAGAATTCATATAAAAGCCTTTCTCCCACTGATTGTACATGTTCTTGTTTGTTTGTGTCTGAGATTTTGGGATGCATTCTTCTTTTTTCACTGTTTAACAATCATCCCATCTTCCATCTCTCCATTACACACTCACTAACTGAAAGCTGTGTGGTCGTTTCAGAGTCAAAGTCATTCATCTTGTTGATCTAGAAAATTAAATGTCACTGAGTGACTGCAGCTTAACTGGGAAATTTAAGAGATTTAATACTTAAATAGTTTCTTGCTTTCCAGTGGGGTTAGCAGAAGAAACTTATAACTGTGTGGAGCCTGAAATCACCTACAGACAACTTTATTCATACAGCACACTTTATACACTTATATACACTTCACATACTGCAAGTTCACAATAGAAAATAACTGAATACAAAAGTCAAGTTGGTAACATTTAATTTTACAGGACTGTAGTTCTTCATTAATAACTTAAGAGTTTCCTGAGAAAGAAATTAGTGCTGTCTCAATTGGAATAGGCCCATACTCACACTTACTGTTTTGAGTGCAAAAATTAGTTCACATTGACAAATATGGCAACATGCAGTGCACTACAAATACGCAGATGGTTTACTCAAAACGATCAAAAAAACGATGGACACTTCTCACCCTCAACTGTCGCCATCTTAGCTACATAGTGGAGGGGGTGGGGGCAATCAACTGTTTTTAAACTTGTGAAAACAGAGACAGAGGAAGAAGGACGATGATTGCGGCTGAATTTCCATTCCAATGTTGCATGATACTAAAGGCACACACAGGAAAGTAAACCATTCATTTGTATGTCAAGTGAGCATTGCAGCCACCAGATGGGCCACAGGCGCTGTCACTTGGTGCAATCATAATTTCTGGTGAGTGCGCAACAGCGACACACAACAGTTCATTCGGGACACTACTCTGTTGAGATTCACGCACTACACCAGTGTGTATGCTGTGTGTGCAGTGCACTACATGTGAGTGTATTGACTGAAGTATCTGATTTAAGACAGCATTGGTTATAAATACAAGGAATGCAGAAGGTTATTTAATTTTAAATTAATTAAATTTCCATGAACAAAGAACAAAATGTCAAAGATACAGTTCAACATATTTGGAGACTAAGTTTCCAATAATAAGGATTGATAAATTAATCTTCCCAAATTATAGCACCAAAGTTGTTCTTGGGAAATTTACTGTGAAATTGTGAACCTGTAAAAGGTGTTAGAATCAAGTAAAAAAAAAAAAAAAAAAAAAAAACAGTCTATAAGGTCAAAGAGTTGCATCTATGATTTGAAAAAATTGAAGGTCCCCATTACATAATCACATGAAGAGGGTGTGGGAGCTTTGGTTGCTTTTCTGAAATGCTGATTTCGTGAAACGCAACATCAGGACTGTGAGTGTTTTTTATGCTCTTTTTTTTTAAGAGAAGATAGACACCACCTGGTGGCAAAGACCAGCTGATACCAGACAGATGTCTCACTTCCTGCTTTCACCAGCAAACAAAATATTAATAATAATAAATTTTATTTACCTTTCAAAATAAAGTGACAATGTGCTTTACGTAGGTGTCTAGATGTCAGGCTTCACACAAGTTTGCGTTATGATTGACTTCCAACACAGTGGCTTTTATTGGAGCTAAAACAACCTTAGACATGGATGGATATTTAGACAGTGAGCCCCTGGGATCAGATTGAAACGAGTACAAACAAGCTATAGTTGTTTTGTCTCTTTATAGTTGTTCTGAATCTCTTTGCGTGTCCTTGTAGATGTTTTATGTGCCTTTGTAGTTGTTTTATGTCTCTTTGTGGTTATCAATATGCGGTCATTTGATTTACTTTCCAAAAAGAAAGCTTCAGTTGTTTCAAACAAAGGCTGAAGCCCTGGATCCCCGTGACCCATCAATCCTACAGCCTTTAGGCGGGAGGCCTGGTCTTTAATGTGTCCATGAAATCAGAGAATGTGTGTTTTAAAAGTGAAAGTGTAGCCAGTAGTTTTAGTCGTATCTCATTTATGGGTTAACTAAAGACGGTGAGACAACAAGACGGTGACTTTGTTAAACTGTGAAATGATGTCATGATTTCATCACCAAGCACAAACTGTTTGCCTCATGTTTGTTATCTTCTGTCACTTTTGTGGTCGTCACACCTACAGTAGAGTATCAGACCTGGACAGAGGAGACAGTAACACAACAGGTGTCCACAACCAAAGGTATCAGATCAGTGTAACCACACATGAAGGACATCTGACTGTTAATACCTGTGTGTTTGAGCCGCTCTTAACCATGGCTCTCTCTTAATGTTTGTCTTCATTTGTGAGATTTATCATTTTTACAGCTTTAGCTTTTTGTGTTGCTTTCTTACCCTTTTTTCTTTCCTTTGTCCTGGGATTGTTCTTTTGTGTTTACTTGATCATAGTGAGCTCTAGTGGTTCTTTAACCACTGTCTAAGGCCAAATGGCTCCTGCTTACCCCGTATAACTTTTCATAAATGCATGTGTGTAGATCATCAGTTATGGTAATCATGTTCCTTTACATTATAGTTAACTTCTAATTGCTTATCGATCAATTAGACTACCATTTGCTTTTTAAGTTTGCATGCCAACAGTATTTTCTGATTCTTGTTATGTCAAACCATGCATGCTGTATACAAGACATGGTTTAAGGTTTGTGTTTTAAAATGAGACAGGGTTTCATGGAGCGCTGATTTTCTTCATCCATTTCTTATGAGCAGTAATTCACCCTTTAACAATGAGAGAAGCTGTGTTTTTATTGCAGTAAAACAGAAATGTTAATGTTTTCTGACAGAGATGATGATCCTGGATGTGTACCTGTGTGTTTTTTTCCCATCAGCTACCAGAGTTCCCATTGAGGAGACAGTGGAGACCAAGAAAGTGGAAATGAGAGAGGAAATCCCAACCAAAGGTACTACAAACGTGAATGTCCTCCTGCTGCAGTTCAGTGCCTTATGCTGCAAAAAATGCAAACTCATTTGTTTGTCTTTCTGCGACTAAAATCTTGAATTGTTTTGTCCTGTTCTGCTTTGTCTTCCCTGTTTTTTATTTCTTTACTCCTTCATTTTTTGGCTGATGATAGACTTGTTATTATGTTATCTACTGAAGATGATTTTTCTCTTGCTGCGCTTCTGCTACGCTGCTCTGCTTCACCTGCAAATGCACAGCATCTTTCTTGTGATGCTAACACAATTGGTGTCTTTTAAGTTCCCAAAGCTGAGAAAAAGCCTGAAGAGAAGCCAACACCATCTATGAAGGAGCCTTCACCACCTAAAGGTACCAACCTTTGATGTTGGCATGTACCTGAATTTATCTCTGGCTTTCCGTGCTTTTACACTTCTAAGATTTAATGTAATTGTGTACACGTGAACTCTCACTCCGTACCCTCCCTTATTGTTTCTATGTTGTGAAATTTCACTGAAATTTTGAAGTAGTGGAGGCCAAAAAGCCAGTGGAGGAAAAGGTTCCTGTAGTTTCAGTCACAGAGAAGAAGGAAGTTCCTGCTCCCAAAGGTACAGATATCTGATATATAATTCTAATACCTTCTAATATCTCTCTACTGAACATCCCCATGTCCTTTTGATAACTATTCTGTTATCATGTCTTTTAACAATTGTACCTGTTCAGATTCAGTTCTTTTCCTCTCATTGTCTTTTTTTAATTTTCTTTGATTTTCTGGTTTATCCTATGTTTGAATGTATCTTAAAAGAACCTGAGGAGGTCAAGAAGCCTGCTGCTGCTCCCTCATTGCCTGCTGAGAAGCCTGGAGTGCCAAAGAAAGGTACTGTTGGTTCCCCCTGTTGTTTAATGTCTTATGAAGAGTCCTCAGTAGGAGCTTACTCACTGCCATGTAGCTTCTCACCTCTTAATGTTTGTCTTATCTTGATTTTATTCTGACTTTAACTTTGCTGTTTGTCCTCTGTAATTGGCGTGGTGTCTGTTCTCCACATGATATTGTCAATAATTTCACTTTATATCACTGTGTGTCTCCCTCTTCAGTCTCATCTCACTCTTTTAAACACCTCTTGATAACTCTTAGATGCTACCATAACTTAATGTTAACAATAACCAATGTCTGTGTTACCTACTTGAAGATGAGCCCAAGCCTCAGGCACCAGTAGAGCCCAAAAAAGTGGCACCTGCAGCCAAGCCTGAACCTGAACCCAAGCCCAAACCAAAAGCAGAACCTGAACCAAAGCCTAAGCCCACACTGGCTCCCAAAGCAGAACCAGAAGCGAAACCTGCGAAGATTGAGCTGGAGCCTGAAGTTAAACCAGTGCCAGTAAAGAAGCAGATGACGCCCCCATCCAAAGGTATTTCCTGCTTTGTTTGGTTGTGTGTGTTGAGTTTTAAAGACTTTCATGACTGTTACAAGTTTAAACGTGAATATCTTTCTCTGTCCTCGGTATTGATATGTCTTTAGTGTGTTTGCTTAGCTTCAAGCATTGAAGCAAATCTTTGACTGTTTGTATGTCCTGACTGTCTTTGTCCATTTCTAAACCAATCTGAATGTTGCTTAAGTCCCTGAAGAACCTGCAAAGCCAATGGTCAAGCCTGAACCAGCAGTAACCAAGCCAGAACCAGAAGCCCAAAAACCAAAGCAAGAACCAGAAAAAACAAAACCAGAAGTTAGTAAACCTGAGCCTCCTGTAACAAAGCCTGAACCAGCCATCACCAAGCCAGAAGCTCCAGTTCCAAAACCAGAACCTGCAGTGGTTCCCAAACCTGAGCCTGAAATGAGAGTGCCAAAACCAGAACCTCCAAAGACCAAACCAGAACCAACACCTGCACCAAAGGAACCTCCAAAGAAAGGTATACAGCATCTCTGGTTGAGATGCAGCTCTGGAGTTTTTCTTGATTTTTGTAACTCATCTGGAGTGATTTTCCATGAATGCTTATTGATCCTTTGTGTCTAGTTTAAATGTTTGTGCAAGCAAACCTCTTATTTCTTTAACCATTGGGGAACCGGATAGCTTTTAATGTATGGCCGATTTTAACTGTGTGTAATGTCTGTGATCGAGTTGGTTTGTCTGTGTGTGTCTCATTATTTAACATCACCAAACATTTTACTCTTTGCTTTGAGCCATAAAACAATAGCAATAGCCTTTTTGACTGTGAATAGTTACACTTTCAAATATCTGACAAATGACGTGTTCTTTTAAAGTACCAGAAACACCAATCAAGAAGGAGGTGGTTGCACCTCCACCACCCCCTACAGTCCCACAAAAGGTGGAGAGAGAGGAAGAAGCACCACAGAAAAAGCCTGTGGCAGCTAAAGGTACCTGAAGCTCAGTAGGCTGTCACTCATTCCAAAGCTCTTCTCACTAAAACTAAAACTCTTACTCTTAAACTCTCTTCAGTTTCTGTGGTGTGTTTGTCTAACGTCTAACCTCTGGCTCACAGAGTTACTGAGATGTTTTCATGGGGCTGCATGTGAGTTTGTCAGTTGTTGTCAGTAGTTTGTCTTGTCTTACACTCGATAGAGTGGTGGGTTTTGTCCATCTCTAACAACACTCTTCAACTCGAATTCATTGTAAGGCTTCTAATGTATGTGAATGGTACTCTTTAAAGTTCCTGTGGAGGAAAAAATACCCGAGCCTGCAAAAGTAACCAGGAAACCAGAACCTGCTGTTGTTCCTCCCAAAGAAGAGCCAGCAAAGACAGAGAAAGGTACTTAACTGTTTCTGATGAAGCCCTGGCTTTGTTAGTTTGTTGTCTTTGTTGTCCTTTTATTCTGTTCTGTCCTTTGAAGTTTTAAACAAGCAGGATTATGTTACTCAAATTATTATGATATATTTAAATATTACTTTCATATTATTTCCACAAAATAAGGATGATTCCTATTGATTTTGGTTACTCCTGGTCCTGTCCTCTGGTGCTATGTCTGGCTAAAATTTCTACTCCCACAAAAATAAAAACATCTTACATCTGGATCACAATAAAATCTCCTGATCTCATTCTTACTCTGCAGAGGGTGAACCCTTAGGATTTAAAGGACTCCATGATCTTTCCCTTTATTATGTTAAAGATATTATCAGGATGTTAAGGGAGGATGTTTTCATAGCCTTATACAAGATACCTTCACATGCCACCCTCTGAGCAAACTAGCAGCACTTCAGCAGCAATTCTGCTTAAAAACCGATAATTTGAGTTAAATTTTCCCTGTTGTGTCTAATGTATCCTTACCTGTGCGCCAGCACATTTTTGTGTTCTTTATAGTCATGTCTTGTGCATGTTTTTGTGTCAAACCCTCTTAAAGCTTTGAAGCCCAAACCTAAACTTGTACCGGAAGAAGTGCCCGAAAAAGTACCTCAGAAGGTGTTTGAAGAGGTAGTTGTGTTGAAGACTGAACTTGAGAACCAGACTGATAAAATACCTGAGACAGTACCAGAGAGACGGCCTCCAGGGAAAACTGATGTGAAGGAAAAGACCCATGAGATGGTCCCAGAGAAAATACTGCCTGAGAGAAAGATGGTGCCAGAAAAGGTTTCAGAAAAACCACTTGAGGAAAAAGTGCCAGAGACGGTTCCTAGTGTGAGGAAGCCTGTGAAAGTTCAAAAGGTGGCAGAGGAAGAGAGGATACCTGAGAAGAAGCCAGTTGAGCAGCTTCCTGTAAAGGTTGATGAAGTAAAACTTGAAAAGGTGTTCAAGAAACAAACAGAGAGGATCTCAGTAGATAAAACAGGTCCTACAAAGACCCCTGATAAAACACCTGAGAAGATGCCTGTAGCTAAACCCAAACAAGAGGCTGAAGAAACTCTTCTTAAAGGTACAGCTGAGGCAGACCTCAACTCCTTCTATCTCTGTATTTTCATGCATGTGAACCATCGGCAACAGTCCACTTACAGCACTTGTTCATCTGCTTCATGGCAGTATATGGGACATATTGCAGCACATCAGTTAGTCAGTTCTATGTTTTGATGTGATTCAGTCATTCTCAGCGAGAATGACACTGTGACAGATTGTACACATTTTGCAACAAATTAGGGACATTGGAATAAAGAGTCTTTAATCACACAAAAAATCTACAAACATGAAATAAAGAACCAAATGCAAGAGCTTGATGAATGAGAGAGGAAATGTACATTTCACCCACATGATTGCAGGAATCTTACAACATAATTTTAGCAGTGTTCAAGAAAGAGACTGAGTTTTTTTCATTCAGAAAATATTTTGTGTACCTTTAAGTAAATAAGCATAAGATACCATCAACTGAATGATCATAAGCTGTTCTCAACACTTGCAGATCCACACCAGGATAGTCAAAAACTTATGCCATGAGACAAAAACTGAAACATATTAGAGCCACATTAGAGTTATGGCTTTAGGACAGTGCAACAGATCTGATTTGACCATGAAATACAAAGAGTTGACAAGTTCCACTGAACAATGAGCAGAAATATTTTTATTTTTTGAGTCTACAGTAGATGTTATGCCTGTCAGTGTATTAACAAATATTCATTACCTGAAATGAAATCACGAGTGCAAATATACAAACTGAGCTGTTGCCACTTCTTCAAAGGGTTTCGTAACATCTTACATCTTTGACATCTTATGCTTGCTTTGTATTGTGTTATTTAATGTGTGCCTGTTATTTCTGTATGTTTGTTAACTGTCTAAATTCCCTTCTTTTAAATAATCTTCTCATCATGCACCATCTTGAATTAAAAACTGATTAATTCTTTACAAGTAATAGAGACTAAGAAGATTGAGAAGATTCAGCACACAGAGGTTGAACAAGAGAAAAAAGTCTCTCCTCCTGAAAAAGGTACAAACCAACTGAAAACACCATGAAGTACTTTAACCCCATCTTAATCTTTAACCAGTGAATTATCACCTTAAACATTAGCCTCTTTATCTCTGTGTTGTCACTTTCTAACACTGCTGATTGTGTTTGTGTTTTGTTGTTCTCTCTTGGCGCCGTCACATGACGCCTGTTCTTCAACATCTCTTAAAACTTACAGCAACTACAAGTCTTATCAAGATTGAGCAAAAGAAAGAAGCTCAGAAAATACAAGAAGTTTATTACGTGACGGAAAAATTGTCTCCCACAGAGGAAATATGGGAACATGAAGAGGTAGTGGAAGAGCATGCTGTGTTGTACAAGGAAAAAGTGCCTCCTGTTGGCAAGACGATAGTATTGTTATCAGAAGTAGATGTCTCAAGTACAAGAGAAAAGCTGGCCCAAAGTGATATAAGTGAGATATCTGTTACTGACACTTCAAAGGGGAAGGAAACCATGGTGACCAAACACAAAGTTGTCCCAAAAACACAGAAAACTATTGCTGTACTTCAGGAAAGTGAATCTGACAAACATAGAGAGGTCATCACTTTGCAGGATGAAAAAACTGAAATTTTTGTCAGAAAGATTGAGTCACCAACAGAGGAAATTATGGATGAGAGGAAAGACAGCACAACAGTCATACACATGCCAGACAAGGAGATTTCTAAACAGGAAACTAGTGTTACAGTCAAACAGGGAAGGGAGATGAGCATCAAAACAGAAAGTGGAGAGAGACACAAGACAGAAAAAACAGAGGAATCTACTTCAACCAAAAAAATAGAGTTAGTGAAAGATGTCCAGTTGGTCACAAAAGGAGATAAAAGCAAACCTTCCCCAATTATTTTCAGCACAGAATTGAGGAAACAAACTGAAAGGTTGAAAATTGAAGGACAGGCTTTGACAGAAGTCACCTATGAGGAATCAGTTGATCATGATGTGGAGATAATATCAGCTACTGTAGAGGGAAAATGCAGTAGAGCTGAGCAAATTACAGAAATTGCAGTTGAGTGCACAGAAGACACAGTTGAAGACAAACCAACAAAAGTTACCCCCACTCAAGTGAGAATAGCAGAGGAGGAAGTGAGTAGAAAGCATGAGACTCGAATTAAACCACCAGTCATTTCTGACTCCAGAAAGGATGAGACCAGTGCATCAGGACAAGTGTCAATAAAGAAACATGAGCTAGCTAAAAAGAAACAAGAGAAGCTAAAATCTTATGAGTCCAAAAAGGAGAAAGTTGCTGAAAAGACAAAATCTGAATTAGAGGGGACTCCAGTGGTAAAACCAGAAGTGTCAGTAACAGATATCGACCTTAAGAAGCCAAAAGTGATCAAACAAGAAACTGAGACAAAAACTGAAGCAGAACACAAGAAAAAAGAGGAATCCAAAGACATCCATCCTCAGAGAGTTGATACTGAAAAGATAAAAGAAGACACGAAACCTTCAATCTCTTCAAAACCAGAGAAGAGGATTTCCTCAAAAACAGCTGCCAGAGGTACAGCATTCAAATCTAACATGACCATCTTCATCTTTAACTTTTTCATGTCTCTGTGTTTGGTTGCAATCTTTGCTCTTTTTTATCCAAACTTTGGGCAACCACCCAGGGCCATCATTTCAACCTCAGTCCACCATCAACCAGTTTGTCTCTTTTCACCTCATTTGTGAATGCCTCTCCATAACACATTTCCCTGTTCATTGTGTTCCCTACATCACTTTTTTATTAGTTTGTTTTTCTTTTTTATAAAGGGGTTCTTTTTTCTATCTCTTTGTGGTTTTAAGTCTATTTTTCTTCCTGTGTTTTTCTCTTTTAAATATTAATATCTTATGTTAAACAAGAAACAGAGGCCAAGGCTGAGACCATTCCCACAACCATTCATGCCACTTTGTCTCCTGAAGCACAAGTCGAGATAAGAGGAAAAACACCAGATAGAGGTACAATCATATTTACCTCTATTTGTCAGCTCTTATTACTTTCTTATTATCTCAATGTTTGTCTTGTTTAACTCCAAATGTTTGTGTCTGTGTTTTTGTTTTTTTCCCCTAATCTCTTGGCACCGCTACATGGTGCTTTGTCTTCACACCTATTAAACTCTTCTGTCCTCAAGGGGCAATCACTGGTCTTTCAAAGGCTGAAATAAGAGAAGGATCTCAGAAGATCTCGAAACTTTTCATGTCAGAGGAAGCATCCTCTGCAGAGAAGGTCAAAGATAGAGAAGAGGTTGAAGAAAAAGCTAAACTGCACCACAAGGAAAAAGAAGAAATTCTGGGCAAAAGTATTAAATCTGTGCCACAAGAAGGGATTTTAAGTATGATGCAAGAACCTGATAAGGTGTCTGAAATAAGTAGTGACATATCTGTTATTGATGGTTTAAAGACACAGGGCCTTAAAATGGGACTCCTCCCAAAAACTAAAGAGAAGGTCATCATGACAGGAAATGAATCTAAGAAGAAAAAACTTGTGGCAGTTCAGGATGAATATACTGAACAAAAATCTCAAGTTGAAGAGTTTTCTATCCAAATTCGAAGCATAGAATTGAAAGACATTAAAAAAGAACATAAGGAAGCCTCTCAAAGTAGTGACACAAAATTTGAGAGTCCAGAGTCAGTTTGTGTTAAAGGTGTTCCTGATCAAAAACAGGTAATTGGACCTCAATACGTGACTTTTAAGGCCGACTCTGAAGAGAAGGAAGATATTTTCACACAAGGGCTCAAAGATAAATCTAAATTATTAGTTAGAAAACCTGAGTTACACAGCATGACAGATAGTAAGCCTTTAGAAAAGGCTGGTATCCATTACAGATTAAAACAAGCTGACCAAGAAGAGAATCCTTTAGAGGCTGAAAATATTGAAATGTCCTTAAAGATACAAGCAACTGATTCTTCAGAGCTTGTTCAACTAAGAGAAATGGTGTCTTCCACACCTAGAAGAATAGAGTCTGAGGAAGCAGAGGAACAGCTGTATGCTACTGAGAATATCCGGTCAAAGACAGAAATAACTGGGGAACCTAAGACTGCCAAACAGACAGTCACACAAGAGATAGATTCACAATCCAAGCAAAGTGTATTGGTTCAAACAGAGGACAAACCTTTGGAAAATGTGTCATTGGAGGAAGACATTTCTGAAAGATTCACGAGAACTGATGAGCATAGTAGTGAAGGTGTAGGACTAACTGAGAAATTACAAAAGCCAAAAGAGGTTTATAAGATGAAAATGCAACCATCAAAACAAAAAGAACAGATTGTAGAAAACATGGATGAGTTTCATAGTTTTCAATTGAGGGCAGTCACTGTAAAAGACCAAAACATGAAACATGAGGACAAACTCCCTATAGTTGCTAAAACTGAAAAGCAGAAAATGATAAAACAGGACCGGACTCAAAGCAGAACATCAGTTGTAGATTTGACAGAAGCAACATCTGAAGAATTACTGACAGAAAAAATACAGAAGCTAGCCAAACCTGAAGAGGCTCCTGTTGAGTCAGTACAATCAAACCTTGCCAAAGTTAAAGATGAATATTCTAAAGTTACGCTGATTGAAGAGAATAAACCAGGACTAAGAAAAACCCAAAATAAAATCCTCGTAACAGAAGAGTTATCAACAAAAGAAAGATGTCTGATGACAGCCAGCCAGTCGGAATCTCCAAAAGAACCACAACAGAAACTTACCGAACCTAAACAGATGATAATTGAACAAGACCAGCAAAATGTCAGTGCAGTTAAAGACAAAACTTTTATAATTACTCCACTTAAAGAAAAGAAAACAACACAGCAACAAATTGAAAGAAAGGATTCACTTACGTCTGTAATGGAGGAGACTTTAGAATTAGAAGTACCTCCTGAAAAACATGCAGAAGTCAAAGACACTGAATGTACAGCAGTTGATAAGGTAATTGATGGGTTAGAGGATATATTACAGAAAAAAACAATATCCCTGAAGAAGAGAAGACAGAAGTTAGCCAAAACTAGAGAGGTTGCAGGCAAACAAATCCCACCAAAATGTGTCACTTTTGAGGATAAAACTGAAAATGTGACTCAAATTAAAGGTGATACACATGAAAAAATTGAATTTGCAGTAGTTGATGAGGAAATTCTTGTGACAGACAGCATTCCCTCAAATAACTCAATATCAGAAAAGGAGAGGCAACAAATGTTAGTCAAAACTCAAGAAGCTGAAGATGAACAAAAAGATGGCACACCAAAAACACAGGAACAGCAAATTAAAAGAAAAGTCTCTTTGGCACCTGAGGTTGAGCACAGTGTAACATATGCTGAATCTTTGGAGGGAGACACTCAAGAAAAACTTTGTAGAACTCAAAAAACAGGAAATGAGGGAATTCCTAAGTGTCAGACTTGCTTATCGAAGGAAGAAACATCAGAGATAAAGAGATTACAAAAAGTACCAAAGACAGGAAATGAAATAGACAAAAAATTCCAGTCAGTGGTTGTCTCATTTAAACATAAAAAAGGCCAAACACCTCTGACTGAAGAGAGGAAGACAAAGCAAGACAAGGAGCAATTAATAAGGGTATATGCTGTGAAGGAAATGGGGTCAGAAGAACCAGTCAAATATGATATATTAGAGGCTGTTTGTCATGAGAAAGATGAAGCTCAAAAAGACAAAACACCAAAGTCTGCCAATCCTAAAAAGATTACAGTTGAAGAAGTCCAGGCCAGGACGGTTGCAGTAACAGATGAATACAGTAGTGTTACATCTTTTAAACCAGTTGAACCAGAAGAAGTCGAAAGAATTACTTCAGGAGTACCTCAATGGACAAGGCAGCTAATGGAAGAGGCAACTGAAAAACAGATGTCCGATAATCTGGTCAAAGACATTACTTTCAGAAAAGAAAAAGACATTACAGATAAAGACATCAGGTCTGACTTAGTCCCAGTGAAAAGTAAAATAGACAAAGTGGCTCACATTGAAAAGAAGACCCTGAAAAGACAGGAAAGCATTGACAGCATGGCCTCAGAGGAAACTGAGACTGAAGTAACCTATGCACAGTATTTGGTAGAATATGATTCTCCTAAAAAATGTGCTGGAGCTTTTATTGATAAAGAAACAGAAAAGGGAGACATGAATCAATTTGAATCCATTCCTCAAAAGAAAGAAATTTCACCCACCCCGAGAGAAAAGAAGTCAGCAATGATCATAGATGAATTTCAGTCAATAGGAGATACAAAAAAAGACAAAACAGTTAAATTTGTTCCTCTTCAAGAGAAGAAAATGAGGCAGGAGCAAACTGAAACAAAGGCAAAAATTACACCTGAGATGGAAGTAAAAGAGAAGAAAACAGATGACATTCCCCAACAAAAAGGCTTAGCCCAGAAATTAGTTGAAATCCACAAGATAACAGTTAAAGATGAAACTGGCCAAATCGCTTTGAGAAAATCAGGACTGAGAGAGCAATTTGAAAGAAAGGCTTCAGTTACAGCTCAGCAAGAAAAACCATATGAAGACGGAATGGCGGGAGAGATCCATTCTAAGACAGTATCAGTTAAAAATGAATATGGTAGTGTTACTCCATTTGAAATATTAGGAAAAAAACAGGAACTAGTTGAGAGAAGAATTTTAGAGGCACCCTTGATGGGTGTTGCATCTGAAAAATCTCAGATTGTAAAAGATGGAGAAACTATTTCAGAACATACTTTCAAACATACTACTGTTAAACAAGTGAAGACCAAGGACAACAAAGATAAACCAGAGAAAACTGAAGCTAAAAGAGAGGTTTCAGTAGGCACCGAGCCAGATATAGCTGAACAGACTTTGGTAGAGAAACTTACTGTAATGGACATGATGACCACAGTGTCAGCTATTCAAGAGATGAAAAGCAGACAGAAACTACCTCAAAGAAAGACAACAGTTTCTCCTGTAATGGTAACGAAGGGATCAAATTCCCAAACAGAAAACATCCAAAGTTTGGGCAGAAATACAAAAATTCCTCTTGAGGAAGTGCAATCCAAGACAGTCGTAATACAGCATGAATATGGTTGTGTTACTCCATTTAAAGTAACAGAAACAAAACAAGAACAAGTTGAAAAAAAGTCTTCAGTGGCAACTGTGATGGAGCTTGCATCTGAAAGAATTCAGATGGTGAAAGATGGAGATGGTAAATCAGGCACTCTCAAACAGTATACCACACCTGATGAGTTGGTGAAAGATATAACATCAGTAAAAAAGGATATTTATGAAATGGATGATGTTTCATCAAAGACAATGGAGTCTAGTCACAAAGACATTATAATTGAGCAAGTCAAGTCAAAAGTACACACAGCTAAAGATAACACAGAGAAGGTTATGCCCATTAGAGAGAAATTACTTGAAAGATACAAACAAATTGAAAGAACTGCCTCAGTAACATCCAAACCAGAGGTAAAATGTCAGCATTCTTCAGAAGAGCAAGGAGCTACAGAAAAACTTACAGTTGAAGAAATAAAACATAGCCAAAAGCAAACTGAAAAAAAGACAGCCGTTACACCTGTAACAGGGTTGACAGACATAGAGATTAAAAACATTCAGTCAAAGGAAACAAAATTCGTAAAAGCGAAAGGACAGAGATTGGACAAAGGTACAAAAATGTATGATGAAGTGCAGTCCAAGACAGTTGCCGTTAAAAATGAATATGGTAGTATTACTCCATTTGAAGTAACAGAAACAAAACATGAACAAGCAGAGAGAACAATTTCAGTTGCACCTGTGATGGAGGTTGCATCTGAAAAACATCTCATAGTTAAAGATGGAGATTTTAAATCAGATACTCTCCAAAGATTTATTATACCTGACAAACTAGTAAAACACATTGCATCAAAGAAAGAGGATGTTTATGAATCCAGTGAGGGTTTAAGCATAAAACATTTACAAAATCTGAAGTCGTCCAAGGAAAGCATTGAAATCTTAGCTGAAAAACCAGATATTACAGATGAAGATATTAATTTAAAAGAAGTTACAAGTAAATTTACAACTGACAAAATGGCATTTGTGGGCGATACAATACCAACAAAGCAGACACAAACTCAACAAATGGCAAAAATGACAGCTGTTATACACCAAAAGGAGAAAGGAGAAGACACAACTGCAAGCGCAGTTGTGTCTTCAGATGGTATTTCTTTAGAAAAAGAAGAATCAACAATAGATAACAGGCAGACATTAGATCAAACCAAAGAGATTAAATTGCAAGAAAGCATGTCGAACGTTGAAATATTTGGTGACAAAACTACTAAAGGTACTCCACTGGAAAAATATACAACCACAGCAGAGTCCACTGCTGAAGAATTACTGCAAGGTCAAGATACTTTAGAAAAATACACCAGAATTGTAGAAGTTGATAGGGATAATCAAATAGAGATTCCAAAACAGACCTTAGATGAAAGTAATAAATTTCAAATTACTGTAGAAGAAATTCAGCCAAAGATGGTCACAGCTACAGTTAATCCTATTCAAGGAACAAAAATGAAGCTGGAACACACTGAAAACAAAGCTGCGGTAATGCCTACAATTGAGGTGACGTCTAAAGCAGATGGTAGACCAGAAAAGTATGTTCTCAGAACAGACAGAATCACAACCAAACAGGAAATTAGAACAAATATGTCAGATAAATTTGAGATTAAAGATAAAGATGAATGGCCAAAAAGTGTCACTATTGAGGATGAAGCTGCAAAAGTTAGTTCCATAGAAGGAATGAAGGGTCAGAAACAAATTGAAAGACAATCCACAGTTGCATGTCTGTTGGGGACAAAAGTGTCATTAGTTGAGCAGGATGCTTTAGAAAGACAACTGAAATTACCTAAACCCAAGGAAATCAAAACTGAAACAGTGATAGGGGAAGGCAAAATTGTCAAAGATTTTCATGACAAAGAAAAATCTGACATAAAAACCATTGAGCAAGAACAAATTAAAGTTGAGCCATTAGTTACACTCATGAAAAGAAGTAAGGAAATGTATCAATCCCAAGATATTTCAAAAAACAATATACCTATGACAACGGAGTCATTAGATGATATTAATGTCATACCTTGGCATAAGCCCAGAGTCAGAGAACCCTCAGTAACAGATACAAAGAAGCCAAACATGGCTGAGAAAAAGACAGTTCACTACAAAATAGATGCTCCAGAATCTGGGGAAAGTGCCACAGAGAAATGGGAATCCGGAGTTGAACAGTCCTGTCCGGAGGCACCTGTCCAGTACATGCCTCCTCAGGAAGTTGAAACCATAACCAGAAAGGAGGGAGAAGTTGAAGGGCCTCAGTCCTTCATAGAAACAAGGGTTTTGTCTTTGGAACCAGAAGGGAAAGAAAATGCCTCCCTTCAAGAATCCTTCAGAGGTATATAGGGAAAAATTTACTTTGTCACCGAGCACGTGTTTTTGATCTGAGCACCAAACATTGTTGTACACCCCTGCTTCATCATCCACTATAAGATTTATCAGATTCATACCTCTTTGTCATCATCATTTTAAGAGAATATCCATGCCATATCACCCATTTTGTTTGGACACAAACTGTATTCTTGCTGATTGTGAGGAACCGCCATGCTGTCGACTGAGACAGACTCTTTTTTGGTTTCTTATCATCTGATTTCTAAACTGCCACAATTCTATATTGTATGCTGGGTTTTTCTAATTGTTTTTTCTAATTCTGTTTGTTGTGACCATTATGTATGTATCAAGACAAAGTGTGCTTGTGAGGTGATTTTTGTGGAGATTTTTTTTGGAAATTTTTTCTGTCTTAAAATTTGTCTTTCATGTTTTCATTGTAGGATTTCTTTGTAATTTGTCTTTGCACGGTTCAGTGCTCACCCCATCAATCTTAGCAAGGTCCTGATTGTCATACAATTTCTTTCCAAGTTCCTGTGAAGGAGAAAGAGTCACCACCACAAGTCAAAGAACCACTGGTACAGCCACCTCCTCCTCAAAAAGGTATTCAACTTCTCTTTTAAATGTGTTTTTGTGTTTACATCTGTGTGTTTCTGTGGGAGGGTTCTCTTAAGACATTCTAAAAGAATGTCACTCTTGTCAGTCTTTGTAACTGTATCCTGAAGAAACCAACAAATTACTCAAGTCACTGAAGAGAATTAAATACTATGGAAAGAAAAGAAGCAGGGCAATTAAAAACATGAACCAGTATTGTGAGCTTTAGCTATAATTTTGACAAGCTATAAGAGCTACCATGGAATGTCTGCATAATTTTTTTTTGTTGAATTCCTCATATACCTTGTACTTTAAGAGAGCAAACTGCAGGCTGCTGTAAAAGTTCAAGAAGCTGCAAAACAGCCCGAGGTCACTGACAAAGCAAAGAAACTGGAGAAGAGAATTACTCCACTAGAGGAAACTAAGCTAGGTATCCAGACAGTATTTCCTAACAATTTCTTATCAATACCTTGTGTGCTTTTTGAAAGACAATGTGTTTTGGTAATTCATTACAATACTTCAATTCCTCTTTTTTATACTTGAAGTGACCATACCACAGCCTGTTGTGAAGGCTGAGGAAGCTACCAAGACAGTTGCGGAAGAAGAAAAAACAATCATGGTAGAAAAGATTGCTCCTGAGACAGGTAGAGGTATTTAAAGGACTAAGAAAGAATACAATTTGTTGGAGCTATTTTCACTCCCTCTCATCTTTTTAACATCTTTTTTCATCACTGCAAATGTTGACTGTATAAAAACACACTTGTGTGTCTTCACTGTTTTTGTTGACTACATTTTTGATGTTGTGTGTCCTGTTTTTTGGTCATTAGTTTATTGACTTTGAATCCAACAAATGCATGCCAAATTTGTCTTCGGACACAATTAACTTCATTTCACCTCTTTATCTTTGCTTATGATGCTATTTTTCTTGTTATTCAACTAAATGATGTGATACTGGACTACTTGGCATCTCAATCACAAAGTTATCACCTGTCATCCACATTTTGTATGAAACCATTTACTATCTCTAAATGTTTGATGACAAATCTCACAGCTTCTTAAGATCTTCCAATTTTTAAACCAGTGAAATTGCTATTCATGACCGATTACATGGCCTAATAAACAACTTTCTGAACTATACCTCTGTATTAGATGAAACCAAGGGACCCATCCAAGCACCAGGAGGAGTCAAGAAAGGTAGGAGCACTCACTTTATCTGCACACAATGAACAGCACCAGGACTTGCAGGCTATAAAATCTATTTCTGTTACAGCACATCAAATCTAAAAACTACACCAGTTGAGTTTAAAATAATCAATTGCACATTTTGGGACAGTAAATGACCCAAGAAAATCAATGAGTTGATCACTACTCTGTTTGGCTCATTACACATATATCAAAATAAGCTTTCTGCAGAACAATTTTAAATAATTTTAAACACATATACACATATATTTTCCCATAATAAGTGTTTTCTGTGAACATTGTTTTGTTTTTGTCCTCTTGTACATCTGTTTTGACTGTTGTCACATCTTCTGAAGTTGTTTTTCAATTAGGTTTTAAAAAACAATTATTGAGGATTTTTTAAGATTTTTTTTCCTCTGTATTTTTGTATTTGTCTTGTTCATTTTCTCAGTATTAAGTATGTGTGTTTGTTTGTACATATTGTCATGTGACATAAGTGTCAGTAAGTAATGTCAAAACTTTGCTGCCTCAGAAATGGTACTGCTCAAAAAAGCTAAAATTCAGTTGGAAGAACATGGAACATTTGAGATTCCGTCCTTGAGGAAAACAACCAGAGTAATGCGGGAAGTGGAAGAGGAACAGGAGATTATTAAACTGAAGAAGATTCCATCAGTTCCAACCAAAGAGGCTGTCGAAGAGGAAAAGCCTCAGAAGGTCACCAAGACCACTGTGTTCAGTGTTGAGGAGATGGTGCACAAGGAAGAGACTATTGAGATGTCAGTCCACACCAGGAGTACTGTGGAGGAGATGAAGCCTCGAGAGAGAGCAGATGTGGTGAAAAAACCAGAAGTTATTAAACCTAAAGAAAAGGCAGAAGCAGAGACTCCTAAAGATGCATGGACTCGTCAGAAACCCATCCCAAAAGATGAGAAACCAGAAGAAAAGATTTCTCTTAAGAAAACTCCTGGGGCACCAAAGGAAGAGGAACCTGTGCCACCTAGTGCGGCCTTGAAGAAAGTTAAAAAATTGCCATTAGATGAAGTGGAGCCAGAGGTCATCAAATTAAAACCATTTGAAAAGCCTGTTAAAACAGCAGAGGAGCCAGAGAAAGATAAAACAGAGAGGCCAGAAAGGGACACTGTGTCTTTCCAGAGAGGAGAGAGGATGCCCAGAGAGGTAGAAACCAAAGAACCTCCCAGAAAAACTGAGAAAGCACCGCCAGAGGTAAAGGAGCCACCAGCCAAGGTGTCAAAGCCATTAGATAAAAAGAAAACTCCAGAGAAAGAGCCAGATGAGGTTAAAACTCCCTCCAAGGTGAAGAAAATCCCAAATCAGGAACAAGAGATGGAAAGCATCAAGCTGAAGCCCTTTTCCAGACCTTCCAAAGACGATGCGCAGCTTGAGAAGAAACCAGCAGAGGAGAAAGAGAGGAAGCCAACTGATGACCTGCAACGTCATCGCAGAAGTCCAGATGAAAAACCAAAAGTACGAGAGCCAGAGGCTAAGCCAAAGAAACATCAGTCCCCAGTGGCTCCAGAGAAGAAGCCAGAGAAGTCAAAGGACTTAGAGGCAGTTCCAGTGGAGAAGACGATGTCTCCTGTGCCAGCTTTTATTAAGAAAATCGAGAAGGCTCCTGAGGAACCCAAACCTCTGCAGCTGAAGAAGGGAATCACACCCAAGGCAAAAGAGGAGAAGGAAGAAGTTGCTCTGAAGCCTGTGGAGCAGCTCAAGAAGGTTGAGCTGAAAAAGACACCATCTCCTAAAGTTGAAAAGCTAAAAGAAGCAGAGGTGGTCCCTGTTGAGAGGAAGCCAAGTGTCGATAAACTCAAAAAGGTTCCTAAAACTGTTTCACCAAAAGATTCTATTGAAGCTGTGACTCTAAGAAAGGTCCCAAAGAAGCCGTCACCAGAAGAGGAAAAGAGTGCAGAGCCAGCAAAACCTGGTAAAGGGAAGGTTCCCCTGGTGAAGGAGATCGCCACCCAGCCAGAGGAGGAGGTATTTGAAGAGGAGCTTGAAGCCGAGGGAGAGGCAGAGCAGGAGGAAGAAGAGGCCTGGGGCTGGGAGGTGGGTCCCAGTGAGAGTTATGGCTCAGAGGACTGGGAAGGTGAAGCAGAAGAAGGTGCTCTGGAGGTTCCAGGGGTGACCAGGAGAGGTGAGATGGTGGTGGCCCCAACTTGTTGGGTGACAACTGAGAAAAACCCTACCTTCATGCCCTGATTAATCTCTACCCATTACCACCATCATGCCTCCATCTAAATCGTCTTTACCCCACCATATCTTAAGTGTGATGTGATATATGCCATCTCTTTCTCATGTTTCCTTTTGTTAATTATCATTTTGTTTGTCAGATTGTCTGGTCATATTCATTGCTTTCTTTCATTTCTGTCATGTCATTTGTGTGTCTGCCATTTCCATATCACACCATTCTCATCATTCTCTCATGTGTTCTCCGCACTCGTGTCATCTTTACATTTGATTGTTATTCCATCCCTTGATAGTGTGAAAGCTTCCTCACTGTAAAATTGAAATTATGCATTATTCATCATTGTGTTTTGTGTTTTCATAAATTTACCATCACATCACCTCATATTACATACCTCCTGGCCATGGCATGTTTATAAAGACACTGATTACATTTTGTGCAGAAAATTTATTTTCATTGTTTCTGAACAGAGGGACAACCAGCAGAGGAGGCAGGAAGAGGTAGAGGTAGAGGGCTGAAACGTAAGTCTGTTGTACTAAGAAACTTTTGAACTGTGCTTGTGAATTCTCAGCAAAAAAACCTGAATATGTTCTTCATTCTGGTGATGCCACAGAATCTTTGAAATTTAAATCTGAATTGATCATTTTCAATGGTATTTCAGCCAAGCAGACCCCATCCCCTGGAGAAGGCAGGGGCCGGGGCCTGAAGCCTGGTGGAAAAGGCCCATCACCTCCAGAGGAACCCTTCGCAGGATTCAAGCTCAAAGCTGTTCCTCTGAAGTTCATCAAGAAACTTCAGGATATTGTGTTAAAGGAAGCCGAGTCTATTGGCTCGTCTGCTGTTTTTGAGTGTGAGGTCTCACCTTCCACTGCCATCACTTCATGGATGAAAGATGGTAGTAACCTGCGTGAGAGTCCCAAGCACAAGTTCACTTCTGATGGCAAGGATCGCAAATTGAACATTATTGATGTCCAGCTGTCCGACACTGGTGAATACACCTGTGTGGCCAAAAACGCTGGCAAGGAAATATCATGCACAGCCAAGCTCATTGTTGAAGGTATTCCTCTTTCTGCCTTAAAAATCTCACCACAATCTCTTAAAATCCCACTAGCTAGTGTCAAATTGCTCGTTTCCTTTTTATCTCCTCACAGAGCTACCTGTTAAATGGATCAAAGAGCTGGAGGAGGAGACTTCAGCTCTTAAGGGTCAGCCTGTGTACATGACCTGTGAGTTGAACAAAGAGAGAGATGTGGTGTGGAAGAAGAATGGCGAAGTCCTGAAGAAAAAGGCGAACAAGATTCAGATCAATATCATTGGTATGCAGCACGCTGTGACCATCCAGAACTCCGCAGAGGAGGATGCTGGATCCTACTCATGTGAAGTGGCTGGCCAGGAGGATGTCAAGACTACAACAAGTGTCAAAGTGATTGGTAAGAAAAAGAGATAATTGCACATGTCCCTAAATACAGAAACAATACACAATAGTGTTGATCTCTAAGGAATTTACAGTGGAATGTATAAGGGCAGGAATGGAGGTCGTAATACCTCAGGGTACCATGTTTGGCCCATTCTTGTTTTTTGGTTACCATAAGACAAGTCATTCAGAAACAAATAATTTTTATTTGTTCTAATGACATGCAACTATATCTTTAGATTGTTCTGCAACATCGTGTGCAGTTCAAAAGTAGATGTTAACAAATGCCTTGCACTTTGGAATTCCTCCTTAAGCATTACTTCAGAATGCAGAAATCTGTGAAAACCACTTGAGATTAGATAAATTAAACTAAGATTGAGCCCATTTTGCATCTGTAATGTTTAACTCCAACAGAAATTATCAAAGACTGGATTGTGAAACCACTGAGAGACCAGCATGTGAAACCGAAGGCTGCTGCTACATTTAAATGTGAGCTGTTCAAGGACACTCCCAACTGGAAATGGCTCAAAGGAGAGAATGAGATCACTCCTTCTGACAAGATTGAGATCAAGAAGGAAGGAAAGGAGTTGACACTCACTATCAAGAATTGTCAGCCTGATGACGTAGCAGAATATGCCATGGAGGTGGAGGGACGCATCTACACTGCCAAGCTAACACTAGGAGGTTTATCTGTCTGCTTACTTACCTTCCTTTCAACTTGAACCCCTCAAATACTTTACCTAGCTTTTTATCATTTGGTTGATATTCATGAGTACTAATTGAACCTCCTTCTCAGAGCGGGAGGCTGAGATCCTGAAGCCTTTGGCCAGCGTTGAGGTGACTGAGAAGGAGGATGCCACATTTGAGACAGAGATCTCTGAGGACGATGTTCCAGGGGAATGGAAGCTCAAAGGAGAGGTTTTGACCAGATCCCCGGTAAGACTGGATGGACTTGTTTTTAAGTGCCACTTAAGTCTTGCTGCTTGCATTTCCACATTTGCATGTTAGTTTTCAGTACTTTCTCTATATAAATGTAATGTAATGTATTCATCAGACGTGCGACATCCAGATGGAGGGTACAGTACGTAGGCTCACCTTGAAAAATTGCCAACTGGATCAGGCCGGAGAAGTGTCCTACCAGGCTCTGAATGCTTTAACCAGCGCAATGCTCAATGTCAAAGGTAAGATGTATTCCTGGATATATGGGATTGGAATTACAGTGTAATGTGGTTTTAGGATATTAGCTGTAAAAATAAAGGCGTAAGGTCCATGAGCAATAAAATAAAGCTTTATGGCACATGAAAGTGGACCTTAAATCTTTATTTAATAGGTTTGAGGAGTGGAATTCATTATTTGCACCATTCTTTGAGACTTTGTGCCGTCCAGGGAAGACAAAAATGAATTTAGACATGGGATCCCAACTATTTTCAGTGGTCAAAACTGTGTCCTGTATTTGTTCTGTCTGTTGTTCTGTCAGATTTGACAAATGTATGATAATGTCTGTAGTGATTTCAGCCTACAGTACATTCATACCGTCTGTGGTTAAGTGTGGTTAAGTTCAGTGGCCAGTTATTTAGTTACACCAACACCATGTTCATGAATGGGTCACTCTACTAGACATGAAATCACATTGCCTTAGTTTTACCAAAAATAATACAGTTTAGCAACAGTTTGATTTAATATTAGAATAGCAGAAAATGGTCGATTTTCCCCAGTAGTCACAAGCTGAAGGTAACTGGTGAGGACTTGATCAAAGCAAGAAGCAACAGAAGAGCGGCCCAGAGAATGAAGATTCTTCGGATTTTGATAAAACCATTGTCAGAATTTGATGCCAACTTGACATCAAATTTGGCAAATGTGTCAAACATAAAGAAGCCAACAAGACCAACCAGAAACCAACAAAGAAGCCAATAAGATAACATTGCTTGGTGACAGCATTTAAGCCCTCATCACATGGAATCCTTCAACGCAATGCATCTTAAACAATGGGGAAGCAATGTGATGTCCTTTTGCTTAGATGACCTGCACAACCTGAAGATGTCTCCAACATGTTTTTGTGGGATAAGTGAACTTTATTATAGTTGGAAACAAGCAATAGCATAATGTTTTCACAAATACTCCATGCCCCCTTATATCCTCGTGGTAATAACTCTGTAAACTTCTGGAGCCCTATATGGGTACAACCCACTACAGTGTACAAGGGTGTGCTGGCCATTGGCTATAGACTGTTGTGCTGTTGTTGTGTTTTGTTTGTGTGTTTGTTTGTGTTGTTGATGTACTGTACCTGTGTCATCTTTTAACCCAGAAATCGAAATGGACTTTGTTGTCCCACTGAAAGATGTTTCTGTGCCTGAAAAGAAACAGGCTAAGTTTGAATGCACCATCACGAAGGATGTCTCTAAGGTCATGTGGTATAGAGGGGCTGACATCATCACCCCTGACCAAAAGTATGACATCATTGATGATGGAAAGAAGCATATGCTGATCATAAACTGCTGTGAGTTTGATGATGAGGACGAATATACGATTGAGGTTTTGGGCAAAACTTCAACAGCTAGACTCACAGTGGAGGGTAAGTGTTGGACCACCAATACTGGGCATAACTAGCAGAACCTATATGACTATTCATTGAGTTGGTTGCCTCCTCATGCAAGCTAACTCATGAACATGCTTTATTAATACACTTATAGGTATCAGGCTCAAATTTATCTCACCAATAAAGGACCAAACTGTAAAAGAAGGCAAAACTGCTCGTTTTGAACTGGAACTCTCACATGAGAACATCCCCGTCACCTGGTACAGGAACGACGTCAAAATTCATCCAAGCAGAACAGTGGTCACCCAAGTGGACGGAAAGAAACATGTTCTAGAAATAAGGGAGGTGACTCTAGATGATACATGCCAGATTA
Source organism: Trachinotus anak (assembly GCF_046630095.1). Taxonomy (NCBI): domain Eukaryota; kingdom Metazoa; phylum Chordata; class Actinopteri; order Carangiformes; family Carangidae; genus Trachinotus; species Trachinotus anak. The sequence goes on from NW_027273890.1 coordinate 1,977,522, forward strand.
AGGCTGAGGCCAAAGGAATTCCTTCCATGGCCAACCTGACAGTCATAGGTAAACTATCTGTCCTCTTTTATTTCTCCTCATCCTGTGTCTCTTCTTCCCCACAGCTATTTGTGCAGTGTGTCTGTGTTTGTACCAGTGCAGCTTGCACAAAATTACCTTATTGTGTATCTGTGAGTCAATGTTTGTGTGTTCTCTGTTGTAAGAAACTGTTCTTCTATGTCATGTATTTGTGTTCCTTGTTTTTTTTACTGTGTTGTCCTGTGTTTGCCTTGTACCATACACTATGTGTTGTACATGTGCAATGGAGAGTCACCCAAAAATGTTCCCATTCCAGAGGGAGATGCGTACTTCACGGTTAAGCTGCAGGACTATACTGCAGTGGAGAAAGACGAGGTGGTTCTAGATTGTGAGCTCAGCAAAGATGTCAAGGTCATGTGGTATCACAATGAGGCGGAGATCAAGGCCTCCAAGATGGTGACCATTAAGGCTGAGGACAAACGCAGAACCCTTGTGATCAAGAGAGTTGGGGACAAAGACAAAGGACAGTATGTATGTGACTGTGGAACAGACAAGACGACTGCAACACTGCACATTGAAGGTAAAGAGAGAGTTTACTTTAGATTTTTGGTACTCACCTCTATTGAGGCAACTTCTCCCTTCTTGACCCACCTCTTAAGCTTACCCTTCACCTGCACTGCCTCCTAACCGCACCTTATGCCCAATCACCCAGTTTTTTTTTTTTGTTGTTTTTTTTGTTTTTGTTTATGCCCTTGGAGCACCTGTCTCTTATTGTTCTGCTTTATTGTCTCTTTGTCACTGTGTGTGTTCTTGAAGACACTTCTTCAGAAGGTCTCTTCCCTTAAGAGAGCCATCTGTCTTTACTGAAGTAAACTCCTTTATTGGCACTGCACTCATCCAACCTGTCAATATAGATCCAAATGGTTTATCAAAAGTTCCTTTTTGCAATGATGTGACCAGCTTATTAACATTTACTTTTACATGTACTCATTTGGCAGACGCTTTTATCCAAAGTGATTTACAATTGAGGGACATCACTAAAGCTTCAGCTCAGTAGGAGACCTTAGCGAATGTACTAAGCGGTATATCTGTTTAATAAGTGAAGGAGATCAAGTAAAGAAGTGCAACACAAGTGCATAGTAAGAGCTAGTTAGGCATGCTAGGATGTTAAAGGTTTTAGGAGAGGAAATGCTCTCAGGAGAGATGAGTTTTCAAGAGATTCTTAATTTACCTTCACACCAATAAAAACTTTTCTGCTGCCCCATAGACAGTCCTTGAAAAAAATGAATCATCACAGTGTTTTTTACTGTTAGAGCTAAGCACTGAAAGCCATTTGGTTGGAAATGGTCCTATGAAAAGTTGCTACAGCACAATAAAGGAGGTTTCTGTATAGAACCTTAACCTAAGGTTTCTGTGTAGTGCCAAAGCAGTGGCTCTACCTTTAATTATGAGCCAATTATTGGCAGCTTTATCTGTCTCTGTCTGTCTGTCTGTCTGTCTGTCTATCTATGTGTAAATGTGTGTAGATAGTGTGTGTGTGTGTATACTGTGTATGTGTCTTTATGTTAATCTTGTTGAATATGTAAATGTCTGAACGTCTTTAGTAAGAATTTTGTTCCCTTTCTTGAACGTCAGCTCGCCACATCAAGGTGGTTCGACCTCTGTACGGTGTTGAAGTGTTTGATGGAGAGACTGCTCGATTTGAGGTTGAGCTCAGTGAGGATGATGTCCACGGCCAGTGGAAACTGAATGGAGACGTCCTCAGTCCGTCCGCTGTATGTCTTTTTAAAATACATCTCCATAGATATTCTCTCACTTGTGGTTTCATTCACTTTCATTTGGATGTGGATTTTTTTAAGAAAGTATTGAAAGGATTAGATTATATCTAATCTGTCAGGATTTAGACATGAAGGCTCTCAGTAGCTAACAAATGACAGTGAATTGACCACACCCTGCTTTGACCACTTTTATTTGAGTCTTTATGTTTGTGCTGAAATGCTGAAGTTTGTTGGCCATCTCCAGGACATTGAGATTGTGGAGGACGGTGCCAAACATACTCTGGTCTTGTACAACTGCAAAGTGCCTCAGACAGGCGAGGTGGTGTTTACCGCTGCCAACGCCAAGTGTTCTGCTAACCTGAAAGTGAAGGGTGAGCGTTCACTTCCACAAACTACCTTTTTGTGAAAAATCTTAACATATTTTCAATAGTGCTCACTGTTTTCTTCTTTGACAATGAAAAGATCGAGCACACAGGAATTCTGTCAGCTTAACTTCTTATTGTTAAATGTTGTTCTTCTTCCATTTTACTGAAAGTTGTTCTTGTTTCTTTACATATTCCTAATCAATCAATCAATCTGTCTGAATCAACAGAACTCCCAGTGTCATTCATTACACCACTGGCTGATGTGCACGTGTATGAAAAGGATGAGGCAAAGTTTGAACTGGAAATTTCTAGAGAGCCCAAAAGCTTCCGTTGGCTAAAGGGATCTCAGGAGTTGTCAAATGATGAAAAGTTTGAACTCCTGGTGGAGGGAAAGAGGCACACACTTACTGTAAAATCTGCCAAATATGAAGACGAAGCCAAATACATGTTTGAGGCAGAAGATAAGAGGACATCTGGAAAGTTGATTATTAAAGGTAAATAGAGTTGGGCCATTTCAGTCCCAGTAGGTCGGAATGGTATGATGTGTACATTAGGGCAAAACCCTGCCTTTGGTCTGGGCTGTAAATTGTGTGAGTGTCTGCCAAAAGCTTGTCAATGACAAAATCTCTCAACAACACTAAATGGCCAGAAGTATTCAGTCCTCTGTACTTTTTGTATTTCGTCTTGCTTTTTTTTCCTGGTTTGGACTGACTCAGTCTAAACCAGTTCCACAACGAAATGGCTTTTCTGCTTCAGTGTAGAAGAACTTTAGAGATCTGCACAGAGCCCTGACCCCATGACCTTTCCTCTAGCTCTATCCTCAGGACAACCTTTTTATGTTTACATTTGTTAAAGTAAATCATCAACACGTTGTTTGTTGTGGTGCTATGATGAACACTGCCTCTAGGGGGCACTCTCAAGACTTTAGACTGGTCTTAATGCCGGCTGCTATTTGTGACTTGTGTCTAAGTCAAAGGCATTTGGCCAATATTCATTCCATACATTTGAATGAGTTGAGCACAGAACTGGTAACCCGTCAAACACAGCACTGTTTAGGTGTGGCCCACCATTGTAGTCTTAATCTTTAGGTGTTGTCCTAACAGTGTTACAACTTTATGTTTAATTACGTATACATATATATATGTATAATTTCTGTTTGTCAGGTATTCGCCTCGAATTTATCAAGCCAATTAAGGATGTGACTGTGAAGGAACGAGAAACTGCAGAGTTCAGTGTTGAACTCTCTCATGAAAAAATCCCCGTGGTCTGGTACAAAAATGATGTACGTCTGCACCCCAGCAAGGTGGTGCACATGTTGGAGGACAGGAAAGTCCACATGCTTGCCTTCAAGGAGGTAACTGTCGATGACACCTCCATGATCAAAGTGGAGGCCATGGGCAAGACGTCAGAGGCCATGCTCACAGTGCTCGGTTAGTATCGTTCTCTAGAAGGACGTAGAAAGTGTCAGAGGCAGGATTGTAGAAATGATCAGGTCATGGACAATGTTCCCAGAACCATATTGAAGACATAACCTCAGAGTATTTTTTTTTTTTTTTTGCCTCATTTGCCTTTTTTTTTTTTTAACTAGTGATTTATTGCGTCCAAGGAGAAGTCTGCCCTCTAATTTAAACTAGTTCAGTGGTTTCGGATAAATAACTCCATATGCTGGTATTTACTAATGTAAATGGAGATACAACAGTAATACACTGGTGATTTCTTTATGAAACTCCTTCTGTGCTGTGAGAAAGTTTGTACCATATCAAGAAGGTCAATTGCTTACCTGCTTCTTTGTGGTTTAAACTGTTTTTTGTTTTTGTTTTTTTTTACTTTTTGCTTTCAACTGGTTATTACTGGTGTCCTCCTGCAGAGGGCGACCTGTACTTCACAGCAAAGCTCCAGAACTACACTGCTGTCGAGAAGGACGAAGTGATTTTGTCCTGCGAGCTAAGCAAAGCAGCCGGCGAGGTCCGATGGTTCAAAGATGGTAATGAAATCTTTCCCTCCAAGAACGTTCTCCTCCAGTCAGACGGCAAGAAGCGCACATTGGTCATCAAGAAAGCAGCGAAGAGCAACATGGGCACATACACCTGTGACTGTGGCACCGACAAGACCACAGCCGAGCTGAACATCGAAGGTAATACCTGCGGCGAACCAACCCCTCCCCAGACCTTGGTCAGGACTGCAGAACCAGGCCCCGCCCACTGCCAGTCACCAAAACCCCACCTATGTCTGGGCGTTGTTCATCTCCCCTCCATCCCTCATTATTGTGTCCTGTACTCTCATTGTAAATGTAATGTTGGTTGTGTATTGTAACACCTGAGAATAATCCACCCCTGCACATCTGAATGTGACCATTATAACTGTCTGTGGAAACACTGTTGTGACGTTTGAAGAATCAATGGAGACATATAATTCTCATGTTAATGTCTCCTTGCTCAGTTGTCCATACAAGTTTTCATATACATGTTATAATGTTCAGATGATTACTTTTATTTTTTTGTATTTTATTTATCATAAATGTTTATATAAGAGATGATGCACATTACAGAGGGATTTTCAACCATTTTTCCAGGGCTAGATAATTTCCTGCAAAAAAAACAAAAAACAAAACTATTAAAACTGAAGCAAAACCAATCTCACAAAACAGACAAAAGCAAACACCAGATTGAAGAGTTCATTTTAGAATAGTTCATTTTAGTTTTAACTTTTTTACAAAACAATTACATTTTTTATCAGTTAAAGTCTAAAAATGTGTCTAATACATGTGTTAATAATAATGAGGCAGGGCAAGTTAAATTATACAGCACCATTCAGACACAATTCCAAGTGCTTTACAGAGGCATGGAATTACATCAGAAATAGAACATTAAGATGACATTAAAATTGCATTTAAAAACAATAACAACAAAATTGAATAAGTGAAAATATTTGAATAAGTCAAATCAAGATTCTAGATTGCATAACATCAGGTCACAAACTTAAGACACCATTTGAAAAGAAGTGCTGCAGTGAAAAAAGTGATGACATTTAAAACAAACAAATGCACAAGATTAAAAAGATGTTACGTATGTGATTTATTGGTGAGCTGCAGCAAACAGTGATATTTTAAGCTCTGATGTAAATGCGCATATCACAGGTGTTCACGAAGCTTTCTCCACAGGTGAGGAGCACAGAAACTAAAAGCTGCTTCAAGTTGTTTTGTTCTGATTCTGGGAAAACTGAGTGAACCTTTCCCAGATGACCCGAGAGGATGCTTCTTATCATACAAGTAGATCATAGATGTGTTTACTTTCTAGACCAGTAGTAAGATTTTAAAGTTTATCCTTTGACACACAGGAAGCCAGAACAGTGATGTAAGGACAGGTGTGATGTGTTAAAATAACACATTATAAAGTTTAGTTATGTAAACTTTAACTCTCCATTCTAACTCTAAGCTTAGATCATATGTAAATGTGTCTGTAACACATTTTCAGAAAATTTCTGACTCACAAAACAAAATAAAAAAACAAACAAAAAAAACCAAACAAGCTCTCAGTCAAATGTACACAAACAGATTATCAATAATCAATAATAATGTTTATAATCTCACCTTTATTATTTTTGTTTGCTGTTTAACATTTTTATGTCAGTAACTATTAATTTGTGATTGTAATCTAATCATAACAATATATAAAACATTTGAACTGTTATTTGTTGTTAGTTTATAAATGTTACAACTGTTACTTTCAACAATAATAATAGAAATAATAATATAATATTATTTATAATAATAAAATTCTGATGTATATTCAAGATTTGCATAAGAAAAAAAAGTTCTTTCCCCTGAACATCAGTTTGGTTAAACAGTTCATAAATGTCCTCATGAACTTGAATAATTAAATTCTAAAGACAGTCATAGATCATCTGTTTTGAGTGTACAGATGTTTCAGGGCTGGGTTATTGTCAAGAGTTAATTATAAGTGTTCTGCTTCTGCACAAACTGTAAGTCGCTCTGAATGAGAGCGTCAGCTTCTCGCCCAAACTGTCACGTCTTCATGTCTGCTCATCCTCCACCGACTGTCTGTTTGATTTTACATGACAACGTGAAGCTGTTTTCACCTGATGTTCTGTGGGTCCTCAAAGATTTGTCAGCTTCACCTGCTGGGTTTCCCCTAACTTCTTGTTGAACCCCTGCAGAGCGCGACATCAAGGTTGTTCGCCCGCTGTACAGCGTGGAGGTAACAGAGACAGAGACAGCCACATTCGAGACGGAGATCTCTGAGGAGGACCTCCATGCTACCTGGAAATTGAAGGGAGAGACACTCCACCCATCTGCAGTAAGATCAAACATTTGTAAAACTGAAACTTTATTTAAACCAGAAACAAGCCAGTGAGGGGAAAATAATCCCACTTGCTGGTTTTGCGTCATTAATGACCAGTTTAACTGTTTAGGACTTAAAGTCTTATTTGTCTTCTGGCTTTGAACTGTGAATGTTTGTTCTCAGGAAGTGGAGATCAAGGAGGAGGGAACCCGACATGTGTTGATCATCTTCAACTGCAAAATGGACATGGCTGGAAGTGTTGACTTCTCGGCAGCGAATGCCAAGTCATCAGCTCAGCTCAGGGTCAAAGGTGACATAAATGACACTGACATGAATCACAGACAGCTTGTGAAAACATGTGTTGGTAATTGGCTAAAAATCCCTCAAACTCCCCCTCTTGACAGTTTTTGTTTGGATCCCAGTGATCCTCACTGCTCTCTGCCATCTCATGGAACAGATTTGGTTAATGTAAACTCACAAACTCCTTGTGTCCTCTGGAGGTGTTTCAGAAGCATCTTCAAACTGTTCTGCCCCAAAATCAGCTTTATAAATCAGTCTGGTAACAGAGACTGATTTTCACTGGTTTTAATGGTTGTACACAGATGACCAACCTTCAGTGTGTCTTCATTTCCTGAATAGTGAAGTTCAGCAGAGGGAAACTGCAGCTTTGTCTGTGCTGCTTCACACAACAAAACAGAAAAAGCAATTGTGCTGTTTGTATAAAGAATTAATACATGTCCATGAGTTAGTGTCACTCTTCAGAGATGAGAGTTTGAAGAGAGCAGTAGGTGAGACACTCACACTTCAGGTGGACATAAGGAGAAACAGAGTTATCGAGCTGAAATAAAGTAGAGCCTTAGTCTTTTGTTATCAAACAAAGACTAAGTGAGTTTGTTGAGAAGCTCGCAGCAAATCTGAGTCATCTCTTACAACAAGAAATTTTTGTCAGTCAGCCAATGCACACACACCAAAAACCTGATTTGGAAAAAGAATTCAGTTAACTGTTACCCACCGTCACCTGGAGAATGTCAGTCGTGGTAAAATCATTACTTCTGCGTTTGAGCCTGTCAGAGTTGTGTTTGATAAAATCTCTGCCGACTTCAGTAATTATAAATGTTCTACACTGCAACAAAACCTCCACCTTGAGAAGTCATTCATAAAATAATTCAGCTAATGTTGTGAGATAATTCTACTTGAAGCAGATGATGTAGTAAAACAGTGATGTAAATTTACATGTTTGTTCAGCAGAAAACCAACTCAACCAACCTTTCACAGTTATTTCAGTTTTTTTAAATTTCAGAGTTTGAGCTGTGGTTTAGGCCTCACAACAGATTTTAGTTTATTTTCTGCATGAAGAAGAAGAAAATGCATCTCCAGGGTGTTAAAAACTGAACTTTCAGAGCGCGAATCACTTGTTCAGAGGGTTTTATTGCAGTGTGTTTACAATTTTCCTGTCAGATTGGCAGAGATGGGTTCGCTCCCCGTCAGTCTGCAGAGGTGATCATGACACTGACAGTAAACTCTTCAGACTGACAGCTCATTGAATAAATGAAGAGTCTCAGCGCGCTGTCAGCGGTGCTGCCAGACGGCCTTTAACTGGTCATTAAGAGCTTTAATTCAGGCATGTGAAGCAGCCTGTTGTAAATAGCTGGTGTGGTTTGTTAATCCTAACTTGACGTTCTGGATTTGACTCCAGCTGTGTTACCAAAGTCCTACAACAGCAGTTACATGTCAGCGTTATGACACAGGCAGCGTGTGAACCATGATGTCGACATTTTCTGCTGCGTGATGTTGGGTAACTCCTGCGAGGAGCTCCGCATTCTCCTTTTCCAGGAAAATTGCAGGCTGGTGATTGACAGGAGCAGATTGGCCTCCCCTGATGGGTTTGTCAGAGGTGGGCTCTCAGCCAATCAGGCCCCTTGGTTATTTTAGAAGCCACATTCCTTATCTAGAGTGGGCTTGCAGTGATTGGCAGTGGCTGGGCCGTGACCCCGTCTCTCACTGGTTTCTGTCAGCCTTATTCATCTGACGGCAGGTCATATGCTAATGAGCTTGGCCCCCAGTGCCAAGTCCCCGGGTGGCCGGCTTCAGTTGTCCTGAGGGCTTTAGCGGCCTGCCTTCAGCTCAACCACACCATGAGGATTAGCCATTGAGGATTACCTGCTTCTCTCTGGGGATTTTTTGGCTCTATTGATCCGGTTTTGGGGGGGGGCTAACAATGTCTTCTCCCCAATCCAAAGCCCGAGTGATTGGCCTGATGAGGCCTCTGAAGGATGCCACCGTGACCGCTGGGGAGACCGCCACCTTCGAGTGCGAGCTGTCATATGAAGGCATTGCTGTCGAGTGGTTCCTGGGGGGTACAAAGCTGGAACCAAGCGACAGAGTAAGTCCTGAAACACTCAACTGAGTCCTCACAATGTTTTCACTTCCTGAAACACAAGACCTATTGACATTCTGCTACAAAGTCACTACAGATGCTTGATGAGTCCAGGCCTTGTGGTGGTTCTGGTCCAGAGCAAGGGCCCATGTTTTCTTCTCCATTTGTACACAATGTTCAGTTTTCCTTGCACCAGGCTGCTCTAGCCTCAGCCAGTCTTCATATAAGGGCCTGCTGGTGGAGGTTCAGGATTCCAGCTGAGCATTCGATCCTGGTTTTGAGATAACGCAGGCAGGGAGGCTTTTCTGCCCCGCAAGCGTTTCTGGAGGTTATTTTTAACAGCTCCAAGAGGCTGAGGCGCAGGGCAGGTGGCAACAGGAGCTATTTGTCAGCTTCAGGTTTAAAATCACACAACGTCCTGTAAATTTTGTTGCTTGTGTCAAGATCTTTGATGTTTTCCTGCAGAAATAAGATTCAGGTAGAGCTTGGCGTGAGTCCGGCCCTGATGTGATAGCCAGTCATAATGGAGCATTAGTTTGATTAGCAGATGTAACCTGAGAACTCTGAGGTTTCCGGAGACACATGATCTCTCTCTTGGTTGTGCAAGTGTGATTCACTGCATGTTACATGGTCAGCGTTCACAAGCTACATCAACTGTTTCAACTGTTGTTGTCTGAGTCTAACTTCTGTTTGTTTTAAAGAAAAGATTAAGATAAAGTAAATAAATGTTTACTCCTAATAAAACAAGTGTAAAAAAAAAACTAAAGCAAAAAAGCAAAACAAAAAAAATATTATTTTCTAATCACATTGTCAGGACAGTGACTAAGTTTAAAAATTTGAAACAACAGAAATTAAAAACATCAGGTCAAAGTTGAAGCTGGAAAATGAATCTTATGTACTACAAGACTAGGTTTGAACTTCAGATTAATGAGATGTTGTAATATTAAATGACCAAAAAGACCAGTACAAACCAGCTCCCTCCCCCAACACACACAAACAAATAAACTCCTCCTCAACTGATAAGAGACAACTGACTGGGACAAATTCCAGTTTAAGCTTTAAGATGAGAACATTGGAGCAAATCTGATTTAAATTTAAACTAATAAACCTGCTACTCAGTTGTGTGAGTGTAGACCTCTCTTCACAAAACAAGACATATTTTACCTTTATTGATCACCTATAATGTACCAAAGGTCTGTTCTCAACCATCAGACTGTAGATCAGAAACCAAACAGGATTACCTTTATACCACCAGCAAGCAGCTGGTGTGTCTGTTTAAACAGACTTTGACCTCATCAGCATTGAAAATTATGTTTTATTTAATAAAGACAAAAATAATATTATACGAAAAAGCACATATGATGACTAATGTGTATAGCAGAAATGTTGTTTAATCTCATAATGCCACCAAAGAGTGTTAGTAATTTTCTTGTTATTCTAATAAGAAACGAGGAATGGAGCTTTACTATCAGATAGACCACATGTTTGATTCCTCCTCAGTGAGTTATGTGGCCATGGCTCAGACAGCTCAGTGTGATATACTGTGGGTGGATGTGTGGTAAAATCAGCCCTCAGGTGTCAGAGGTTGAGTAGTTTAAATCGGGGGAAGGAAAGCAGCTGTCTGGGTTCGTTTTAGCAGTCAGGGCTCAGCTGACTGAAAACTTCACGCTCTGTTCAACTCTGTGTCCTCTGAACCTCACAGACAGAATTGAGGGATAATAAAAAAAGGTAGTCACAGAGCAGGATCAATGTCTGTGTAAAAAGGAGCCAACAGATGGAGTAGATGCCGACACTGTTGAGCCAGAGAGGCAGTGTGCAGGGCAGGCTAAACCCTTTTTTGACTCACTGTGTTGAACCTGGCAGGTGGTGCTGAAGGCAGATGGTAAAGTCCACAGCCTGACTCTGAGAGACGTGCAGCTGAATGAAGCCGGACAGATCAAACTCACTGCCAAAGACTTCCAGACCGAGGCCAACCTCATCGTCAAAGGTGAGACAACGACATGTTTATTCTACTCGACTCTACTGGAGACATCTGTTTGTAGTCCAGTTTAAACACTAACTTATTACCCTCTGAAAATCTTGGGTTTGTTGACCCCCAGCAGTTCAGCGTCTCCAAGGGTGTGTCAGTTCCCTGTGACATCACTCCGACCAACCAGGGGTGAAACACACCTGGGGCTTTCAGCCAAACACTGCCCTTCATTCTGGTGTTAAATTTTTTAAATTCAAAGAAGCTTTATTGACACGACCATGAAAACGTACATTTAAATTTATTAAAAACGAAGCACATCAGTACAACAGATTAACAACAACATCAACAATACATCAGTTTCTCTTAAAACTGCAGATTTCCAATAGGAGTTCTTTAAAAAAAAAAAAAGTAAGTTAATAATAAAACTTTATATTACATTAGACTCAGTGTAAATAAAAAGCTGTTGTATAGTTTAGAATAGATATAAAAAGGGTGATTTATTTCAGACATTTTAATTATTTTTAGGTTCATGTGAAATTGTAGGGATGCGCTGAAAGGCAAGTGAATTTTTAATTTTTTTTCTGGGAAGAAAGAAAAAAAACTTGACTCACGGTGTTGGTTTTTTTGGTTTTTTTCCACAAAATAAATTCACTTGCCTCTCGGGGTATCTGTAAAACACAGATTATTTTCTCTACATCAGTTTTGATGGTTTTTAAACTCAACCTCATTCAAACTCTCTTCTTCATTTCAATTAAAGTTTAAAGAAAAATCCCCAATATTCTCTATTTCAAACTTTAGTTTTACTCTGTAATACAACATGTTTGCAGGTATTTTATTCACAGAGATGAGGAAGAATCAGGTGAAAGGAAATTATGACGTTGAGAGTTCCTGCTCCCATTTAGCAGAATAGAAACTAAACATCTATTCTGTGTGGTTTTTGTGTGTTGTTCAGAGCCACCAGTAGAATTCACAAAGCCTCTGGAGGACCAGACGGTAGAGGAGGAAGCCACTGCCACACTCGAGTGTGAAGTTTCCAGAGAAAACGCAGAGGTACAATGGTTCAGGGATGGACAGGAGATCCGGAAGACCAAGAAGTACGAGATGATTGTCGATGGCTGCAAGAGGGCGCTGGTCATCCATGACTGCACTTTGGATGACTCAAGGACGTACACCTGTGACGCTAAAGACTTCAAGACCTCCTGCTTCCTCAATGTTGAACGTGAGTACAGCTGTGAGATGAAAATATATAAAAATTCATCAGGCGTTAAAGGACCCTACATTAGACTTAGGGAATAAGTAACCCTTTATTATGTAAGACAGACCTCTTAAAGATGTTAAGCTGGGAAACAACCTCTTTAGTTAATCAAATGAGTTGTTTCAGTTAAGGAACCCTGTGTGGCAGTTAAGGGACACTTCATTAAAGTTTAAGGTCCCTTATGAGAAACCTTTATAAAACTAACATACCCACTATGTGAGCTAAGATACCCTCTGTAAAGACAAGTGAGGGGATGTCTCAGTGGACCTGATAAAGACTTGACGCGAATCATTCTGTTGATGTCTCTGTGTTTGTGTCAACAGCTCCACACATCGAGTTCTCAAAGCCACTGCACGACGTTGAGGTCAGGGAGAAGGAATCTGCCAGGTTTGAATGTGAAGTCTCCAGAGAGAACGTCAAAGTGAGAACCCCTGCTTTGTCTGTTTGTCCAGACTCAAATGATGTATAAAGGAAAGTTTCAGATTATCTCTCTGTCTCTGAGATCTTCTCTTCCACGCTGTCTCACAGGTCCGCTGGTTTAAGGATGGAAGTGAAATCAGGAAGGGGAAGAAGTATGAAATTATCGCTCAAGGTCGCCAACACATCCTCATTATCCACAAATCTGTGTTTGACGATGAGGCTGAATACGAATGTGACGCAAAGACCTCCAAGTCCTCCGGCATGCTCACTGTTGTCGGTAAGAATGAAACATCTTCTTCACATGAATGAATCAAAAGCAGATCCCCATTTTTCAGATTTATATCTGGAGCTTTTGTCAGAGCAACAGTTTCTGAACCCCAAAGCTGCAGAACTTCAGGTAGTTGTTATTTATCTGGATCAAGACCAGGACTGTATAAAAACTCATTTTCAGATACATACGACTCCTTTTCCAGGGGGTGTGATCGTAAATGTTGATGTAATTATTATTTTAGATCAGAACACATGCATTGTTGAGAAACAGTCACAATCTGTTGATGTTATTGTCAAGATTTGATCTGAAAAAATTTAAATGCCTTTAAAAGATTCACTGCAGATTTAGGTTAGTTAATAAAATAACTGCAATTTTCAGAGAAACTGCTGTAAAGGCAGTAATTCTGTGCTCCAGTCAACACAGCAGACTCCTGAGTCTTAGTTGTCGTAGTTGTGACCTTTGTTCCACTGCTGCATCTGTGTCTCTCGCTGCAGAGGAGGAGGCGAGGTTCATCAAGAACCTCTCCAATGTGGAGGGAACAGAGACGGACAGCGTGAAACTGATCTGTGAGGTCTCCAAACCCAGTGCTGATGTCAGATGGTACAAAGGAGACGAGGAGCTGCCAGAGGGCGGCCGCTATGACCACATCGTGGATGGGAAGAGGAGGATCCTCCTCATCCAGGACTTGAAGATGGCTGATGCTGGAGAGTACAACTGCAGGCTGAGTCCCAGCGTCAAAACGTCTGCAAACCTCAAGATTAATGGTACGGAAAGAAAAAAATGTATTTGATCAGAGGCTTCTGATGATAACTCCAAAGGGCTTTAGAAAACACAGTAAATACAATAAAAACATGAATCCAAAGTAAACAGTAAATAGTTTGTTCAGGAGAGAGTGTAGTGTTAAAATACTCATTTATTTATTTATTACAGTAGGTTAGCACAATCCAGATTTTTCTATTTATTTATTTGGCAACACTTTTTAGTTGTCCTTTTTAGCATTTGGAAACATTCAAAGGCCATATAGTCTAAAGGTAGATGTCCATGTGTTTGTGATTATAAAGCAGGTCTAGGTTCTACATTAATACTGTGAAAGTATCAAAGCCTCAGTCCACAGAGAAATGCACACAGCCTGTATTCAGAAACTGAGCCTTAAAACCAGCCGTCAGGACTTCTGGACTTCTGGAACACAACAAAGCAGTCACTGCTCTCAAACAACTGCACATTAATAAGCACTTTAAAATATCCTGATATCTGCTCACAGCTATAATATAATGTGTTATAAACCATTTATTAAATATTGGTATCCTTATTTTTTTGTTCATCAGAGTAAGTCATTTATAGGCCAATTTTTAATTGACATAATTATAAAACAAAGTGGATCCACTTGTATTGTGTTAACATGTTAATTATCTGAATCAACTGATCATATATAATCACTCTGTCAGTTCAGAGTATATCAACCTCTGACCTCTCATGGTTCTCTGTGTTGCAGAACTTGCTGCCGAGTTCATCTCCAGGCCAAGCAGCCAGGAGGTGGTTGAAGGCCAGAAGGCGGAGTTCACCTGCTCCGTCTCCAAGGACACCTATGAGGTCAAATGGCTGAAAGGCGACCAGGAGCTGGAGGCGGGAGACAAATACCAGATGGTCAGTGACGGCAAGAAACGGACTCTGGTTATCAAGGACTGCGAGCTCAAAGACGAGGGCAGGTACACAGTGGTGATCGGAGCAACCAGAGCTGGCGCCGACCTCACTGTGCTCGGTAAGATGAAAGCAAAGTCGCTGAGAAGGTTTTATCAGTGTATGTACAAAAAAGAAGTGAAACCCAAATTTAAACCCTTAGACTGAAAAAAAAAATCAAAACAACAACAATCAAAAAAAGATGCAGGAATCTTCAGATGTCTTCCTTGACCACAAATGAATGATTATCAATCAATTATATAGAAGCATTTTAATGCCAGTAATCGAAAGAAAATGTAGAAGATGAAGATGTAATGTTAGGAATAAAAAAAGTAAAAAGTAAAATAAGCCAAATCTTGACTTTTAAGACTATTTGCTGTGCTGTTTCACGGCTGCGTTGTGAACAAAAACCTTATCTGACCCTCTGACCTCTCGGTCACTGTAGTCTACACAACCGCCCCTGGTGTTTATGTCAGTATTGCATCTTGTGTTTGTGTCACGTAATTTTTGGCGACTTGCACAACCAACGCACCAAACAAATGCAGGATACACGTGGCAGCCACAATGTGTACGCTAATGAGTAGTTGAAAGCAAGTATATCCCAGGCTTAACTCAAAATTATGATTTCCTAATTGAAATTAGAAAGTCATAATTTTGTTGTCGTGGCAGTGAGGGGCTTTCATACATTTGAGATTTGTGAGGTGTGACATTACATATTTATTTTCTTTCTCTTTGTTGACTCTTATATTTCATTTTTGATAGTTTTCAACTTTCAACAAACTCTGTTTGTCCACAGAACAATTTATTTTTGGTTATTTTATCAGTTTATCAAGTTTATTAAGCCTGAGCTTAAGTTTATGTTTAAGTTTATTTTTTGCTTTCTTGCTAATTCATTTTTTTATTATATATTTTATTTGTAACTATTATTATTTTCACCATTTTTTGTTATTGTCTTTGTATATGTATATTTTAATGTATATTTCAGTTCGAGTTTAATTAGATAGTGTTTCACCTTAAAATAATGTCTCTACTTTGTGGGCATTTCGACAAAAAAGAAAATAAATTTTATCCACAGTTTTGTGTTGTTTTATTAAGGTAGTTTCCATTCAACTTTAGTTTTTGATTTGTTATTTTCTTAATGATTATTTTATTCATTTTTAACCATTAACAAAAACTTAACCATAAACATAAAAATAATTAACTCTCTATAACTTTGTTTTAAATTATGTTTTACGTTATCTTTGGCTTTAAATTTATTGATTTCTTTTGGACTTCATTTATTAATTCAAATTCAGTTTAATTATGAAATTTTCCATAACCTTGCTTTAGTTGATTAGTTCACATTCTAACAGACAATTCAGTTTTCGCTCTGTGTTCTAATGTTTTTAATTTATAATTTTACTGTTTGAGTTTGATTCAGTAGCAACTCTGGTGTGAAGAGTCTCATCAGTGTTTTATGATTTTTTCCTGCAGAGAAACTGAAGATCATCACACCGCTGAAGGACACAGAAGGCAAAGAAGGTCAGGAGGTCGTCCTGAACTGTGAGGTCAACACTGAAGGAGCAAAGGCCAAGTGGCTGAAGAACGAGGAGACGGTGTTCGAGAGCAGCAAGTTTGTGATGGTCCAGAGAGACAACGTCTTCTCCCTGAGGATCAGAGACACCCAGAAGGGAGATGAAGCCAACTACAGCATCAACCTGACCAATCACAGAGGAGAGCAGGCCAAGAGCGCCTGCAACCTCACCGTCAAAGGTCAGTGCTCCACAGTAACGGTAATTGTTTGGTTTAATTGAAACATTGAATAGCAATTTAAAAAATTTCATGGTTTGACAGACATTTGTAAATTTTGATTTATGAACATAAACTCAGTAAATTAATGAAATACAAAAAATTAAAAAGTCCTGCAAGGTCAGTGAATCAAAACTTCCATTAATGTCTTTTTCCTGATGTGTCTTTTGTGTTTACCAGAGGAGAGTCTGAGGATCGTGGTCCCTCTGGAGGACATCGACACTCAGGAGAAGAAGACTGTCAGCTTCACCTGCAAGGTCAACAGGCCCAACGCCACTCTGAAGTGGATGAAAGGTGGTGAGGAGATCACCTTCAGCAAACGCATTGTCTACAGAGTGGACAAAGACAAGCACACGCTGACAATCAAAGACTGCACGATGGCCGACGAGGGTGAGTACACCGCTGTGGCCGGAGACAGCAAGTCCACCGCTGAGCTGATCATCAGTGAGGCGCCGACAGACTTCAGCATGCACCTGAAGGACCAGACCATCACAGAGTTTGAAGACGCAGAATTCTCATGCAAGCTGACCAAAGAGAAAGCAGAAGTCAAGTGGTACAGGAATGGACGTGAGATCAGAGAAGGACCCAGGTATGTCATCACATAATAGTCAAACCCTCATTTATAACCTCTGTTCAAACGTGCAACATTTTGACTGAGTAGTTTACTATTTATTTTCACAGGTACACTTTTGAGAAAGACGGAAAGATTTGCACTTTACGTATCAAGGAGTGTAGACCTGATGATGAGTGTGAGTACGCCTGTGGTGTGGATGAGAAGAGGTCCAGAGCCAGGCTGTTTGTTGAAGGTGAGCTCCTCAGACCATGCTCCAGGTGAATTATTTACTGTTCCAAGCTCTGTTCCTGCTTTGAATGAACCTCACTCTGTCCTGCAGAGACCCCCGTGGAGATCATCAGACCACCACAGGATGTGTTCGAACCTCCAGGCTCGGACGTTGTGTTCGAGGTGGAGCTCAACAAAGACAGAGTGGAGGTGAAGTGGTTGAGGAACAATATGACCATCATCCAGGGAGACAAATACCAGATGATGAGTGAGGGTAAAGTACACAGACTGCAGGTCTGCGAGATCAGACCCCGAGACCAGGGAGAGTACAGAGTCATCGTCAAGGACAAAGACGCCAAGGCCAAGCTGGAGCTTGCAGGTAAGACACCCACTGAAACACCACCTCAGCCACTCTTTGCCAGCCTGATGGAGAACAGATGTCCAGGTGCTTCTCAGTTTCCGGTGTTGTCTCTCTGACTGTGTTTCCTTCCTCCCTCTTCTTCCTTCTCCAGCTGTGCCTCAAATAAAGACCACAGACCAGAGCTATGTGACAGATGTCGGGAAGCCAATTGTTATGGCCGTCCCCTACAACGCCTACCCGAAGGCTGAGGCCGACTGGCTGTACGACAACGTGAGTCTGCCCAAAGACAACATTCACACATCCGCCGACCGCACAGAGTACCGGCTGAAGGACCCCAAGAAGTCCGACCAGGGACGCTACAAGATCACGATCAAGAACAAACACGGAGAGGGAGAAGCCTTCATTAACCTGGATGTCATTGGTGAGTTAGAGGCTGAAGTGACTCTGATCATATCTCCTTTACACAGCCCCACGTCGGCCAAGTCAGCATTCAGTCTAATCAAAACAAGGACACTGTTGTTTTTGTCAGTGCAGTCATTCTTTAGACAGACATTCTTAACTTAACATGAGCACAGCATCAGGCTTATTGGGTTTGTCACTGCAACATCCTGAGTTCAAGTGTGGCTGCAGACCTTTGTTAGGTGTCCTCCCACATCAATCTCTGTTGTCTTTCCCTATCAGTTATGTTCTGTCACTGTCTTATAAAAAGGCCCAGAATGCCTCACAAACATACGTGTGTCCATACAAACTTAACTTTGCTTCCGATGTCATTAAGAACTGCTGCAAACTTTTCTAAAAACTGTCCCTGTGTTGCTCATGTCATCCTGACGATCCTCTGTTTTTCTCCCCAGATGTTCCGGGACCCGTGAAGAACCTGCAGGTGGTTGACACTGCTGATGGTGAGGTCAGCTTGGCGTGGGAGGAGCCTGAGAATGATGGCGGCAGCAAGGTCATTGGCTACGTGGTGGAGAGACGTGATGTGAAGCGTAAGACCTGGACGCTGGCCACTGACCACGCTGACAGTCCCGAGTACACGGTGACTGGTCTCCAGAAGGACTCCATGTACCTGTTCAGAGTCTGCGCCCGGAACCGGGTTGGCAGCGGACCCAACGTAGAGACTGACAAACCTGTACAGGCGAAGAACAAGTTTGGTGAGAGTGACTTTATATTGACATTTTTATGTTAAATGAGTAGATATGGAGAAAAAAATACAGGAACAGGGTCTGTCAATGGTGTTTGTCATAAATGTGTCTTTTTCTGTTCTACTAAAAATGAGTTAAGACCTGAGTATAACCTTTGTTTTACAAGTAAAAACATATAAATACTCTACCATAGAAATGTCTCATTCCTGTGAAACCATCCTGTGAAATTATTATTAAATGGAGCTAAAAATTAAGTAGTAAACAGATGTATTTAAAGATGTAATTTAAAGTTTGCTGATACCCACTTAAAATTAATGTAACCAGTCTTGGTTAATGTTAGTTAACTCTAAAACTACGCTTACCCACCACATTTTCACTGCAAAGGTACAATATCCTTTGTGATGAGCTGTTTATCATCTTTTTCAGATGTTCCTGAGGCTCCTCTGAACGTGATCGTAGGAAATGTCACCAAGTTCGGTTGCACTGTCTCCTGGGAGCCTCCTGAGTCGGACGGAGGCTCTCCCATCACCTCTTACATCATTGAGCTGCGTGACCGAACATCAGTGAAGTGGTCACCCGTCCAGGTTACTAAAGCCGATGAGCTCACTGCCACCATCAACGACGTCATCGAGAACAAAGAGTACATCTTCAGAGTCAAAGCCGAGAACAAAGCCGGCGTTGGCAAGCCCAGCGCCGCATCTCAACCCGTCAAGATCATGGATCCCATCGGTACGTTTGACTGAGACAGGATTCACTGCATCCTGTAGTGTCATAAAGCTGAGTCAACAGAATGTGTTAATATGTTGATGCAAAGGCATCCAGATTTTGTATGTGTGTATGTAACAACCATTTAGAACCAGGTTTCCTTAGTGTATATATACCCCAAAGCCTCTTTGTTGTCCTAATATTTATTTCCTCTCCTGACTGTCTTCACGCTCCAGCTCAGTGCACGTTTCAATTTCAACACAAACATAGAAACAAAGAAACATAATAAAGTAATATTTGTGTTTTTTTGTGTGCCACCCTGCAGAGCGTCCTAGTCCCCCTCTGAACCTGTCATGGCAGGACCAGAACAAGAACTCAGTGCAGCTCACATGGGAGACTCCTTTGAGAAATGGAGGCAGCATGATCACCGGATACATCATTGAACGCTGCGAGGATGGCAGTGACAAGTGGCTCCGCTGCAATGCCCGCCTCTGCCCCGACCTCTTCTACAAGGTACAAACAACAGTCCAAAGAAATCTTGTTTCCTGTTTCCTGGCATAGTTCACAGAGCAGCTCAGTTAGCCTGTCAGGCCACATCAGAATCTTTTCTGTATGTTGTGCAGCTGTTCCCAGAATAAAAAAACTCTCCCTCTCACAGCTTCACAGAAACTTTGTTCAAATAGTAAAAGTAAAAGCCCTCCATCTGTTTTCACATTAAAAGCCCCTTAACTGCCTCACAGTAAAAACCTTTTAACATCTGCTTCACAGTAAATGTCTTTCAGCAGCTCCCATACAATAAAAGTCCCCAGAAGATGTTTTAGATAAAAAGGCTTTTGGCTGCTATTTCACAGTAAAAATATTCAGATTGCTCCTTCAAAATAAAAATCAAGAGGTTTATCCTGATATAATAAAATTCAACTAAACCCCTTCAGATGTTTTGGTTCAAACTAAAAGCCCTCCAGCAGGGGACCTAGCAAGACTTTAAATATTATTTATTTTTAATAAAACTTTAACAGCTGCTACCTTAAAATTGCTTCAAATAAAAGCTCTGCATATAAATTACATTATATTGCAGCGACTCTTGTTAGATTAATTTGCTCACTTCGAATCTCACTTTGTTTTAACACTGTAGCTGTGACTTTTTACTTCAGGTGTCTGGTCTGAAATATGGCACCAAGTACAACTACAGAGTGTTTGCTGAAAACGCCGCCGGAGTCTCCGACCCGTCAAACATCATCGGACCTCTGCTGGCTGACGACGTACATGGTGAGATGCCTTTAATGTGCTTCATTATCAATGAATCTTCATATTTTATAGTAGTTATGTGACAGATTATGTGAACTATATCAAACTGTTTTGAAGTAACATGTTAAGTATTACCAGAGAGCATATCTTGACCTTCCATACATAAAGATTTAGTGCATTTATGTTCAATTTTTCCATCATGCCTATCTCTCTCCTCTCCAGTTGGTCCAAGCTTTGACCTCAGTGCTTTCAAAGATGGCCTGGAGGTGATTGTCCCTCAGCCTCTCACCATCAGAGTCCCCATCACTGGATACCCAACCCCCGTCGCCAAGTGGACCTTTGGTGAGAAGGAGCTGACCACTGCTGATGAGCGCGTCTCCCTGATGACCAAGTCCACGTTCACAGAACTGATCGTCACGCCAAGCGTCCGCCCAGACAAAGGCATCTACACTCTGCATCTGGAGAACGATGTCACATCTGTCTCTGGAGAGATCGAAGTCAATGTCATTGGTAAAGAATTAAAAAAAAACAGCAGCTGATCTGAATAAATTTTTTCATTCATTACAAACAAATTGTAAGAATTTGGCATCACTATATTTCTGTTTGTGTTCTCCAGCTGCACCCAGTGCTCCCAAGGACTTCAAGGTCCTGGAGGTAACACGTCAGCATGTTCACCTGAGCTGGGAGGCTCCGGAGCATGATGGAGGAAGTCCTCTGACAGGCTACCAGGTGGAGAAACGGGACGTATCGCGCAAGACCTGGGTCAAGGTATGGTATCAAAATCTGCAATTCTGATTATTACAGTTAATTTATTCTCAGGTGCTTTAATCATCGTTTTTACAACTGTGAACATGATGATGTGAGAGAAACAAACTTTGGCTGGTCTCAGATTGTTCTAAACCAAAGCACTTTTTTAAATGACGCATCTGGGGTGGCTGACGGGGAAGTGGTTAGGGCGCGTACCACATGAGCAGATGCTCTTAGCAGGCGAGTGCCGGTTCAACTCCCGTCTGGCCCGACTCCTTCCTGAGTGTCATGCCCCCTCTCTCTCTGCCGCTTTCATGTCAATCTCTACTGTCCTGTCAATAAAGGCAAAAAATGCCCAGAATATACCTTTAAATGAAGCATCTATAAAAACTTAAAGCATCATTAATATTCTGTTCACCATGGTTGACAATTTAATGTGATATTTGAAAACTTTGTTTTTTTCATGATTTCATTGGCGTATTTTTATACAGTTCAGTAGTTGCAACAAAAACTCTCAAATTGATTTTAAATCTCATTTGTTATGAGCAAACCTCAAAGAAGAAAGTATGGAGTAAGGATATAAACATGTTGTTCAATGAGGCGCATTGTGTATTATTTCACAAAACACTTATTTTAACTTAATAAGTAATAGATACAGTGAAACCTGTAATGTGAAGGAGTTCTCCACCGTGTTTTTGATGAAACAACAACAAGAGCAGTCTTTGACATCTGATAAACATTTCAAACTCTCTCTCTCTCAGGTGGCCGCAGGTGTCCAGGATCAGGAGTTTACTGTCACTGACGTGGTTGAAGGAAAGGAGTACCTGTTCAGGGTCACTGCCTGCAACAAGTGTGGCCCAGGAGAGCCAGCATACATTGACGAGCCCATCAACGTCTCCTCTCCTGCCAGTGAGTCACATTAAAATGTCTCATTAATGAAACTGCAAATTAAGGAACTTTCTAACCTCCATCTCTTTTCCCCACCAGCTGTCCCTGACCCACCAGAGAACCTGAGGTGGAGAGACAAGTCTGCCAGCGGCATCTTCCTGACCTGGGAGCCACCGAAGTACGACGGTGGCAGCAGCATCCGTGGCTACAACGTGGACCGTTGCCAGAGAGGAACCGATAAGTGGGAGGCCTGCGGCGACATGGTGCCTGAGCTGAAGTGCCAGGTGACCGGTCTGATTGAGAGCCAGTGGTACGCCTACAGAGTCCGAGCCCTGAACCGACTTGGAGCCAGCCGGCCCTGCAAGGCCACTGATGAGATCCAGGCTGTTGATCCCAAAGGTACCGAGAGCATCTTCCTTTCAGAGACCCGAAATGACTTTTCACATTGCTCTAGTTCAATAGTAGGTATGATGGAGTGAGGAGGATTAATTATGATTATTTAGACAATGCAAAATTAAAACCTAATCTGAAGGATATTTGTGTTTTCTTCTTAATATTCACATTAAATGATCTTAGTCCAAATGTTTCTTGAAGTGATGAGCTCCAAAAAACACAAAATTATAATTAAATAAACCACCGACTTTAACCTCCAGACAGAGTCAAGACCATAATGGAAAGCAATGCGTTTGTCTTTTGTTTGATTTTAACTTGTGCAGATAGAAAAAACTCTAACTTGATTGCCAACAACAGCAGAAACCCAGCAGGATTGCTACACCAGATACTGCAAACTACACAAATTTTCATGCTGGGAATTCCCCAAACTTCTTATTAATTATTCTCTAAACTGTAAACCATCTGACTGACCCTCATTCTTATCATCCATGTAGAACCTCCAGAGATCCAGCTGGATGCCAAGCTGCTAGCTGGTTTGACTGCCAAGGCTGGCAGCAAGATCGAACTCCCTGCTGAGGTGACGGGTAAGCCCGAGCCCCGTGTGAAGTGGACCAAGGCTGACCTGGTCCTCAAACCAGATGACAGGGTGACCATTGACACAAAGCCAGGACACTCCACCGTCACAATTGCCAAGACCAAGAGAGACGACAGCTCCACCTACATCATTGAGGCCACCAACAGCAGTGGCCGGGCCACTGCCACCGTTGACGTCAACATCCTCGGTATGAGCTTTTAACAATGGAGAAAATAAATGGAATAATGACTTTTTTAGTTTCTGGTAATTCAGTGTTACTTTCCTCACACAGATAAGCCTGGTCCCCCGGCTGCCTTTGACATCTCTGAGATCACTAATGAGACCTGCTTCCTGGCCTGGAACCCTCCGCGTGATGACGGCGGCTCCAGAGTCACCAACTACATTGTGGAGCGTCGAGCCACCGACAGTGAGATCTGGCACCGGCTGTCCTCCACTGTCAAACAGACCACGTACAAAGCAGTGGGCCTGGTCAAGTTCAAGGAGTACATCTTCAGAGTCTTTGCTGAAAACCAGTTTGGTATTGGCCCACCGGCTGAGCACCCATCCATCATCGCCAGATACCCCTTCGGTAGGACTGATGTTTAGCACAGGAAATTGTATTGTTGCAGGAAAACTGTGGCGTTTTTGCTTTTTTGATAACTTATAACTGAAGTAGCGGGAAACAGTTAGCCTAGCTCTGTCCAAAGAAAGCACATAAGTGTATTTCACACAATGCTGAAATGTTCCTTTAAGTAAAGATTCATTGGGAGTAACTGTAGAATGAGTCACTGCAGTACCAGAACATACCACACTGAAAATTGACAACCAAAGTCTCTAACAACCTAATGCCTCTCTTAAAATATCACAATCAAGACCCATTTCTTTGGGACTACTATGTGTTGCTCCAGTGGTCGTCTGTTCAGACCATTAAAGACCTCCACAGCTCTTCGCGTAAAAGTGGATCATCATGTGGTCAGGGTCAGCTGTGATGAAACTGATCCGTCTTGTCTCACTCTCAGACACTCCCGGAGCTCCTTATAAGTTAGAGCCTTCAGACATCGCCAAGGACTCGCTGACTCTGACCTGGTACGAGCCTGATGAGGACGGAGGTAGCCCAATCACAGGATACTGGGTGGAGAGATACGAACCTGACCATGACAAGTGGATCAGATGCAACAAGCTGCCAATCAAAGACACCAACTACAGGTGAGTCCAGCTGTTCTACTGTCTGGTGTAACCATTAGTGGGTGTAACCATTGGTGTAAACATTAGTTTAATGCTAAAATTTGTTGGATTTTACTGTGTTTCTGTGACATCTTTTCCTCTGCAGAGTCAAAGGTCTTCCCACCAGGAAGAAGTACAAGTTCAGAGTCCTGGCTGAGAATCTAGCTGGAACTGGAAAACCCAGCAAAGAGACAGACCCGATCCTCGTCAAAGACCCTATCGGTACTAAGACATTTACCCACTCACTTTAGTTGTGTCTGAGCATCTAAAATCCTTTCAGAGAGTGAAAAAGATCATGGTCATTCCTCTTCCAGATCCTCCATGGCCTCCTGGCAAACCCACAGTGAAGGATGTGGCTAAGACTTCCTGCTTCCTGATGTGGACCAAACCAGAGCATGATGGCGGAGCGAAGATTGACGGCTACGTCATTGAGATGTTGAAGAGCGGTACCACGGACTGGATCCGTGTGGCAGAGAACATCAGCGTTCTGGAGTACTTCCTGAAGGGCCTGATGGAGAAACAGGAGTACTCATTCAGGGTGCGGGCTGTTAACGTGGCCGGGGAGAGTGAGCCCAGTGAGCCAAGTGACCCAGTGCTCTGCAAAGAGAGACTCAGTAAGAAAAACTGACACTCAGTCAAACTGATGCTCTAAAATAGGCACAACATGTTAAACTAACTGTAGAAGAGCAGTTCTCAACCTTTTCCAACTCACAGCCCACTTGAAAATCTTGAAAATCTTGACGGCCCACATCCAACACCATAACAATACAAAGCATTTTGATTTTAATGATAACGATTGAACATTTAGGACTGAACTGACAGTAGAGGAAACATGTTGGAAGCTCCACAGCCTCCACAGTGGCTCATGACAGTGATAGGCCTTAATACAAGAAAAAAAACAAATGAAGAAGTTTTAAAAAAAGAGTTTGTTTTTAAATATAATTTCCTTTTAAAAACATATTGTAAACCACGTGAACCCATGTGAATAGTCAAACCGACAGTATGACACTCCTCATTCACTCACTCACTACTGCTTATTTAAAAACACTCAGTACTTTACTCTATACTAAAGTGAAGTGGATAGTGGATAAATTTTGCCCTTAGAATTTGGACATGGTTAAGGTTAAACATGGAGCACAACTACTGCTCAGAGACACACTGTGTTAAATCAGTTTGAGAGCCAACATGGAGAAATCTTTGTCTTGATTTCCTCAGACCCTCCTTCAGCTCCTCGCTGGTTGGATGTTGTCAGCATCAGCAGGAACAGTGCCGAGTTGAAGTGGACAGTGCCTGAGCGTGACGGAGGCTCGCCCATCACCAACTATGTGGTGGAGAAGCGTGATGTCAGGCGTAAAGGCTGGCAGACTGTGGACACCACAGTCAAGGAGCTCAAGTACAGTGTGACTCCACTCAATGAAGGATCACTTTATGTGTTCCGCGTTGCAGCCGAGAACGCTGTGGGTCTCGGACCATTCTGCGAGCTGGAGGACTCAGTGCTCGCCAAAGACACTTTCAGTAAGTCACAGAAATATTTTAGCAATGTATAAAGGAATTATTTTAATTCACTGTTGACCAATGATTTTTTTTTTTTGGTACAGCTACTCCTGGGCCACCGTACGCCCTTGCTGTCAATGCTGTGACCAAAAGATATGTGGACCTTCAGTGGGAGGCGCCTAAAAATGATGGTGGCCGACCCATCCTCAGGTAGTCAAGAGACTTTCAAAATAATAATAGTAATAATAAAAACTATATATACTATAATATATAATTCAAATAATTCATGTTTCTTTCACTTGTGTTTCAGTTTTTTTCATTAAAATATTTTAAATTACAAGTCATTAATCCTCATGATGAAAGTCAGCAGGGTTACAGTATGAAAGTGTGTTTAGCATTTCATGACTCCGCCCCCTAGGTATTCCATTGAGAAGAAGGAGAAGCTTGGAACTCGTTGGGTCAAATGTGGGAAGACTTCAGGTCCAGACTGTAAGTACAGAGTGACAGACGTCATTGAGGGAACAGAGGTCCAGTTCCAGGTCAGAGCTGAGAATGAGGCTGGCGTTGGACATCCAAGCGAACCCACCGAGATCCTCACCATTGAAGATCCAACAGGTCGGTCCAGTCATGAGTCATGGTTCCTCAGAGAAAAGTAGAGTGCTGCTAAATTGTATAGACTCTAACCTTGTCTCTCCTGTCCCCTTCAGGTGTCCCGTCACCACCCATCGAGCTGCATGTGACTGGAGCCAACCGGGACTTCTTGTCCATCGCCTGGAAACCTCCGCAGAGGGACGGCGGCTGCCCCATTACCGGCTACCACATCGAAATGTGTGAGGCTGGAACAGAGAAGTGGATGAGGGTCAATTCCCGTCCAGTGAAGGAGCTGAAATATCGCGTGGAGGAAGGCGTGGTCCCCGAGAAGGAGTACATCCTGAGAGTGAGGGCCATCAATTCCGTTGGAGTGAGTGAGCCCTCCGACATCTCAGAAAACGTCTTCGCCAAAGACTCTGACTGTAAGAACGTACAACAATGTCCTCAAGGTTTCCAGTGCAAAGTACTTTCAATCATCAAACTGACAGAAATGGGTGAATGAGTCCAATTTTTTTTTTCTGTGTTTCCAGGTAACCCAACTCTGGACTTCCAGACTCTAGACCTAGTTGTTGTGGAAACAGAGAAGCTGCACATCCCAGTTCCCTTCAGAGCCGTCCCCTCACCCAGAATCACCTGGCACAAAGACGGCAAGGAGCTCAAAGCTGATGAACGCCTTGGCTTCAGGTCAGTTTGACGGGTCCTTCTTGCCAAGAGAAGTTCATAAGTTCCTCTGAGAATGAAAGATCCCATACAAATGAAGAACAACCCCATTAATTGTTTTTATATTTTATAATTTTAAAACTATAAACACTTTTAAATGTCAAAGGTAATTTAATATTAAAGCAAACACTAAACAAAAAGAAAAAATGAAATAGCAGTCTGAAACATAAAGGGCATTTAGTGATGTCTCCAGTATGAATCCTTTAATGAAGCTGAAACCAGCTTTACTTTACTTTAATTTCCCATCAGTCAACCAACTGATTAATCAATTAATCATTTCATCTTTAATCCTGAGTAATCATTCATCTTTCAGCTAAAACTCGCCTGTATCTGCTTCAGGGAGCAGTTAAATGTGTGTCTTTTGTCTTTGCTTTGTGTGGTCTGGTGTTCTTTGTCGGAGCAACAGTGACTGATGGGATTGTTTGTGCTCAACAGGAAGGAGTATACTTCCTGTCACCTGGAGGTCGACAGCAGCCTTCATGCCGACGCTGGAGTGTACAAAGTGACTCTGGAAAACAAACTGGGAGCCGCCAGCGCCACCATCAACGTCAAAGTTATCGGTACTCAGTCACTTACAGTTTTTACCTTATCACAAAGACATCCCTGTCTTGGACTCTGGGCAGCAGATTATTTTTTCATGTCTCTGTGTGTCTGTCTTCAGGTCTCCCTGGTCCCTGTAAGGAGATTGTGGCCTCTGAGATCACAAAGAGTTCCTGTAAAGTGTCCTGGGATCCTCCAGACTATGATGGCGGCAGCCCGATTATTCACTACGTCCTGCAGGTCTGAGATGTAGTCATGGTTTAATTTGTGATCCGCAATGATGGTTTCAAATCTGAGAACAGAGCTCGTCTGTAAAACAACATAACAGTAATTTGTTGGTTCATCTGTTTCTGCAGCGGCGTGAGGCTGGCAGGAGGACGTACGTCAATATGATGTCTGGAGAGAACAAGGTGAGCTGGACCGTTAAAGACCTCATCCCCAATGGAGAGTACTACTTCAGAGTTCAGGCTGTCAATAAGATCGGAGGAGGAGAATTCATTGAGCTCCGCAACCCGGTCATCGCAGAGGACCAGAAACGTAAGAAACATCTCTTTTCACTACGTATTTGATATCATACATGTGGATTTTCTATTGATTATTTAAGGACCACTCCACCAATTTTACACATGACGATCAGTCATGAGTAGCACTACACAGTGTTACCTCAGTTTGGGTTTAGATATGAATTCATTAGATTGTCTACAATCAAATTTTGGTTCAGTTCTGCCAAAGCTTTATTGAAGTAGTAAAAGAATAACTAAACTTTTTAAATTCTGACAATGACACGAATCAAGTTTTTAATCTGTTTAATGACAGAAACATTTTGGATGCTATTTCACAGAAGATTTCATTCTTCTAATGAGTGAATGTTTGTTTCCAAAAGTTACAACATGCATGAAAAGTCTTTGGCAGTTTTTGTTGAGGAGATTTCTAACTGAAATTTGTCTCTTGTGTCAGATGCACCCGACCCACCGGTGGATGTGGAGACCCACAATCCCACGTCCAGCACTGTCACTCTGACCTGGAAGCCTCCCATGTATGATGGTGGCTCCAAGATCATGGGCTACATCCTAGAAAAGCAGCAGAAGGGAGAGGATAAGTGGGAGAGGTGCAACGACTTCCTGGTGCCTGTCCTGTCCTACACCGTCAGAGGACTGACGGAGGGCAAGAACTACACCTTCAGGGTCAAAGCTGAAAATGCAGCCGGGGTCAGCGAGCCGTCACGCAACACGCCATTCATCAAGGCCTTGGATGCTGTTGGTAAGGATGACGTCAGCTCCTTATTAACACTCAGCAGTTTTACAGATTTATCCATTCATACACAGGGCAGTTTCAAAATGCCCTCACATTGATCCCACTCTTATGTCTGTACACTCAATATGAAGCTGCAGTTAGCAGCTAGTTAGCTTATCTTAGCATAGAGACTAAAAAGAACGGGAACAGCTGCCTGGCTCTGTCCACACAAAATATTTAAACAAAAGAGATCTAACATGTTAAACAGTGAGCTGTAGAGGACCTGTTGTTGTTGAACTTACTTGTGTTCTCTCTCAGATCCTCCAAAGGTTTTCCTGAGTGGCAGCCTGCAGTCTGGTCTCAGCGTAAAGCGAGGCTGCGAGATCTGCCTCAATGCCAACATCTCTGGCTCGCCGTATCCTCAGATAACCTGGTACTGGAACAACCAGGTGATCAGCCCTGAGCCGCTCCGCAAGAGGCCTGAGAGGCCCCTGAAGAAGAAGGTGGAGAAGAAGGAGGAAGAGAAGAAGGAGGAAGGTGAAGCTGAGAAGAAAAAGGAGGGTGAGGTGAAGGAAGGAGAAGAAAAGAAGGAGGAGAAGGAGGAGAAGAAGGAGGAGGAGGCTGCAGAGCCGGATGTGGAGGAGTTTGACTACCCAACGATAAATGAGCGTCTGGCCATTGACAACAGCCGCAGGGGGACATCCTCCATCGTCATCAGGGACTCATTCCGCACCGACCACGGTGTCTACATGGTGAAGGTGGAGAACGACCACGGCATCGCCTCAGCAACCTGTGAGGTCAACGTGCTTGGTGAGAATTCTGTTCTGTTTCATTCCTGTTGATTTATACATTTCATATTCACAAATCTATTCATCCGTTTCCATTATTAATCACAGTGGTATTAGTTTAAACTAGGACACCCAGATGACCCTCCCCAGGGTCTGTCTGGGCCTGTCCTGAGGACCAGTTCAGTTCACTAATTACAAATGTTCGACTGCAAAAAAAAAATTGAGAAATTGCTCTATGAAATGATGACAATTTCACAATTAGACCTGTAACGTTTTTGACAAATGATGGGCTTTAATTTTTTTTTAACATTTTAGGGAAGATAAAATTGTTTGGCAGATGTTTATAGCGTCCTCCTATAGAAATACCTGCTGTAGCGTTTAATACTGGATGGAAATGGAAAGTCTGAAATGAGGTGAATGCTGTATGTAACAGAATGGAAAGTGTATTATTGCTTTTACCAAATAAAATAAAAATTAAAAAAAAAGAAATACCTGCTGTAGCTTTTAGACATTTTAAAGACTGACATCATGTGGTCTGTCTTCAGATACTCCTGGTCCCCCTGTGAACTTCAGATTTGAGGAGGTGAGGAAGAACTCTGTGATCTGCAAGTGGGATCCACCTCTGGATGATGGTGGCAGTGAGATCCTCAACTACACTCTGGAGAAGAAGGACAACTCCAAACTGGAGTTTGGCTGGAGCAGTGTCACCTCCACACTGAGAGGATGCCGCTACCTGGTACCCAAACTCATAGAGAAGAAGGAGTACATCTTCAGGGTTGTGGCCGAGAACAAGTATGGTGCCGGTCCTCCCTGTGTCTCCAAACCACTCATCGCCAAGAATCCTTTCGGTATGGCTTCATTTATTATTACTCCTGGTCACGATGCCAGTGAAGCTATTTTTTGGTTTTGTATTTAAAGGTTATGGAAATGAAGTCTGTCATGCATGTAAATCTTGTGTCATTACATGTTGAATATGCTTTAGTTGTAAGTACTAGGTTTGATGCACATACATTTTGATTGACATTGATTACATGCCAAATTATATCATCAGGTGTAATTCCTCATTAAAGTCTATTTACATATGGGGCGGCCCAGTAGTCGAGTGGTTAGGACACGTAGCATGTGAGTGCAAGACGCTCTTAGCAGGCAGTCACCAGTTCGACTCCCGACTGATCCGACTCTTTCCTGCATGTTATTCCCCTCTCTCTACCCCCTTTCCTGTCAATCTCCACTAATCTATGATAAAGGCATAAAAAGCCCCAAAAAATAATTAAAAAAAAACATATAGTATATGACTCATGCACTTGATAAAAGCATTTTATGTCAAAAATTAAATACTTCTTCTTGTTAGCTTGTAATGCTAGTTGGCATATATTTATTTAAATTTACCATCATTGTTGATGTAAAAATGCTCTTTTTGTGGGAAAAATAAAAATGAAAAAAATAAAAAATAAAAAACTTAAAATGTAACATACAGTTAAACTTGAGGAAAAAAAACAACATACAGTAAACTGAACATCACTCAGTTTTTTTCTGCTCTTCTGTCTTTTCGTTCTCCTCAGAACCTCCTGAGGCTCCTGATAAGCCACAGATTGATGACATCACAGCTCACAGCATGCTGGTTACCTGGAATGAGCCAAACGACAACGGCAGCCCCATTGTGGGATACTGGGTGGAGCGTCGTGAGATCAACAGCTCACACTGGGCACGTGTTAACAGGTAAGGAAACACAAACCTTATTTTGATTGGCTGATGTGATGAAATATCAAAACATGTTGAAAGAATTTTACCAAAACCCTTTTTGCTGTGTTTTCTGAATATCATCCCTCTGTCCTGGTCTTTAGGAATATTGTCCCTGACACTGAGCTGGATGTTGAAGGTCTGCTGGAGGGCTTGACGTACATTTTCAGGGTGGCGGCTGAAAACCAGGCAGGCCCAGGAAAGTTCAGTGTCCCCTCTGAACCCAAGACAGCCCAGGCTCCGATCCGTATGTAGACTGTTCTGAACCCTGTGTTTGTACAAATCTGTTTCTGGTTGTGCGGGTGCAGGACAATAATCGACATCACCAAATTTTTGGTTGTCATTCATATATGTAGCAAAATAAGAGTCATAAACATCATACCCATGTCCATGAAAATGCAGTTGGTCTCAGATTTTACATGACCCTCCTGTGTTAATTGTGACACTGCAGTACCTCCTGGACCACCAGTTGCCCGAGTGGTGGCAACCACCGACCACTCCATCGACGTGGAATGGGACCCACCTGTTGACAACGGTGGAGGGGAGATCCTGGGATACCACGTGGATAAGGTCAGATCATCAAGTCACCTCTGACATTTGTTTTCTGTTTCCTGTCTCGCTGTTTCTTCATTCCAGACCTTGAACTGTGTTCTAATCCAAAACCAGAGTAGAGTCCCCTTATGTTGCCTTTATCATCTCAGTTGAAAAATGTGATGTAATGACCAAACTTTAATTTCTTGGCGTTATAATTGATCCAAATCTTAATTTTAGGAAATATGTTGTGAAAAAAAAACAGTCAAGTCAATATTATAGGATATTGAAGTTTTGGATTCTATTCATTCATTGTGTGTGTGTGTGTGTGTGTGTGAAATAAAACAAAGAAAAAAGTAAA
Organism: Trachinotus anak; assembly: GCF_046630095.1. Lineage (NCBI taxonomy): Eukaryota > Metazoa > Chordata > Actinopteri > Carangiformes > Carangidae > Trachinotus > Trachinotus anak. The sequence goes on from NW_027273890.1 coordinate 2,009,799, forward strand.
CTGTCTTGATTTCAGTTTGGGCTAATTATCTTTGTTCTGTGATCTTTTTCAGGCCATGGCTGGAACCAAGGACTGGTCCAGGTCTACAGAGCGTCCCTGGAAGACCCGGGCGTTCACTGTCTATGGAGTTCGTGAGGGAGCCAAGTACCTGGTTAGAGTCATCGCCTGCAATGCTGCCGGAGAGGGAACACCAGGATTCACAGAGTCTGTGTTTGTCAAGAATCCTGCAGGTCAGCCAAGACAATAAAACAAAATAAGACACAGCAAAAACTAAAGACACTCGAATTGGATTTTAATTAGGTCACATATGTTGATGTAAATCTTTTTTTTTTTTTGCTTCATTCCTCGGTTACTGCTTGGTCTCCTCAGAGATCCCTGTGATTGAAATGGACCTGTCCATCAAGAATGGTGTGGTCATCAGAGCTGGAGAGACACTACTTGTACCTGCTACAGTCACAGGTAAACCCTACCCATTCATCACCTGGACCAAGGATGATGGTAAACCTGACAAAGACCGTGTGGAGATCCTCACAGAGGGCAATGACAGCATTGTTTCAATCAAGAATGTCCAGAGGAAGGACTGTGGCAAATATCAGATCTCTGCTTGCAACCCCAGTGGTATCAAGAGTGCTTGGACCAGAGTGGAGGTCATGGGTAAGTTTAAGTACAGGATGTCAGGGCAGGACTTGATAATAGTGGACAGTTAACTTGAAATTAATTGATGCTATGAAGTAAAAATGAATGCGAACATTGTCTTATCTTCAGATGTCCCTGGACCTGTCACGGACCTGAAGCCCGTTGTTGTCACTCGTAAGATGATCTTCCTGAACTGGGATGACCCTGAGGATGACGGAGGCAGCGACCTGACCGGCTTCATTGTGGAGCGAAAAGATGCAAAGATGCATACATGGAGGCAGCCCGTTGAAACCGCCTCATCAAAGTGTGAGTGTGTGGGCATCATGGAAGGACAGGAGTACATGTTCCGTGTCATTGCCAAGAACAAGTATGGCTTGGGACCACCTGTTGAGCTGGGGCCCATCAAGGCTGTGGACCCACAGGGTGAGTCCAAAAATCATTTGATCATTCATTTGTTACCAGATCAAGACTTAAGTGTTCATGAGTGTCATGATAAGTGGCCTTGGTTGAAAAGTGGATTTGTACTTAAAGTAGTTGTTGCTTTGGTGGTTCTGCAGGACCACCATCATACCCTGAGAAGTTCCATTACACTGAGCGCACCAAGAACTCCATCACATTGGCCTGGAAGCCACCTCGTAATGATGGTGGCAGCCCAGTCATCGGCTACTTTGTTGAAAAGAAGAGGCAAGACCAGCAGGCCTTTGAGCCCTGCAACACAGAGATTTGCCCCAACATGACCATGACTGTGGAGGGCCTGGATGAGGCCTGGATGTATGAGTTCAGGATCAAGTGTGCCAACCTCATCGGAGAGAGTGAGCCATCCATCCCACTTACTGTGGTCATCCAAGATGATGAAGGTAAGGCACAGTGTGAAACCCCTGATCCTCCTACTCAAAATGAATACAACTAAAACATTAGGATTTTAATGGTGTCTACTATTGTTTTTCATTGTGTGCTGAGTTGTTTTGTTCCCATCCTGTTCCTCTCAGTGGCTCCCGAGATCCACATGCTGAAGCACTTCAAGGGTGACTGCATTACCGTGAAGAAGGGTGAACCAATCGAGATCCCCGCTGATGTCCTGGGACTTCCCATCCCAAAGGTTGAGTGGTCCAAGGATGACGTGGTGATAGAGAAGCCCACTGAGACGCTACTGATGGAGACGGAGGTGACTGGCAGGATGAACTGTAAGACTGCACTGTCCATCCCAACAGCCAACAGGAGGGACCATGGCAGCTACACTGTGTCTGCCTCCAACAACATGGGTTCAGCCAAGCACACCATCTCTGTCATGGTGCTGGGTAAGTTGAAACATGCCACTGACTTAATCAGAGGCTATGTAGTATATGAAATAGAATTCTGTGCAGTAGAAATTAGTCTGGTGAAGTTTCAACCGTTCCAACTGAACTCATGTTCCTTCCTCAGACCGACCACTTCCACCCAGGAATGTAACAGTGTCCAACATCAAGGCGGAGTCCTGCTACCTCCAGTGGGATCCACCACTTGATGACGGAGGCAGCGAGCTTACAAACTACATTGTTGAAAAGAAGGAGGTCGTGACAGAGGAACCAGAGCTGGAAGAGGGACAAGAAGCCCCGCCTGAGCCACAGTGGGTGGAGGTTACCAACAGTATTATCGAGAAGAAATACGGGGTATGTCCTGATAACAACAACAACATTAATATTTAATTATAAGGTTTTCATAGGTCTTTATAGATCTATTTGACTAATGGTAACACGACATTCCTCTCGTGTAGGTGTGGAACCTGGAGACCAACAAGACCTACATGTTCCGGGTCCGAGCTGAGAACCGCTATGGTAAATCTGACCCCTGCACAACCGAGGAAGTTCAGATCACAGACCCCTTCGGCCTTCCTGGCCCACCAGAGAAACCAACCATTGCAGAGTTCTCCAAAACCTCCATGACCCTGACCTGGGAGCCTCCCAGGGACAACGGCGGCTCCATGATTATTGGCTACTGGCTGGAGAAGAGGGAGAAAGGCACTGGCTATTGGGCCAGAGTCAACAAGATGCCAGTCACAAAGAGGGGCATGAAAGGCTGGGAGTACCAGGTGAGCTGCTGGAACTTTGTTTCAGTGCTTAAAGACCTCTCAGCTTGCAAATATGGGGTCTGCATTTGAATCCAAATTTTATCATCCTCCTGCATGCCAAAATTGAAGCTCAGGGTAAACCCAAACAGACCCATAAATCATTAGGATGACTTGTCACTGATCTTTAGGGAGGTCTATCATAGAGATTTAAGAAGGCACACATACAGTGCCAGTTAACGTGGTCTGCTTAAGTCCTAAAATAAGGTCTATTGCAGACTTTTAATATGAATATGCCACAGAGCTAGGATGATTTAGCTTAGACCTTCAGATAGGCCTGTTGCAGACCATTAAGAAAGTCTATCACAAACCTTTAACAAGGTTTGGAATGGACCTTTAGGATGGTTTTGGACCCTTAGTCCATCACAAACTTAAGAAATACCATAACATGTCAAAGACCTTTAAGAGGATACTTTATATATCGTCAGGGTGATCTGTTACAGACCATTAGGAAGGTCACTTAACCACATTGTTGCTTGGTAGTCAGTTACCACCAGATATTTAATACTTCCCTGTCTGTTTCTCCCAGGTGACTCGTCTATTCGAAGGAACAGAGTACGAGTTCAGAGTTGCTGCCTGCAATTCTGCAGGAACTGGACCATTCAGTTCACCGTCCGACTCTGCCTTTGCTGTCGATCCAATTAGTGAGTAAAACACAACAATCTTCTTTTTAAAGTATCAAATAATAAATAAGTTTGGTTTTTACCAAAAGATGATGAATGATGACTTTGAGTTTCCTATAATGGATAGTGTTTCACACACTGCTGCTTTTCCCTCAAGCTCCTCCAAGCATGCCTGCTGCTCCTGAGGTGGCTGATAAGACAAAGCACAGTGTTACCCTGTCCTGGAAACCACCAGAGAAGGACGGAGGAAGCCCTATCAAGGGCTATATCATCCAGATCCAGGATGAAGGCACATCTGAGTGGGTGAGGGTGAATGACCCCGACACCCTTCACCCCACAACTGAGTTCACTGTGCCCAGCCTCCGTGAGTTGAAACGCTACCGCTTCAGGATCATTGCTGTCAACGACATTGGTGAATCCGATCCCAGTCCCCGCACCAGTGAGGTTCTGATTGAGGATATCCAGCGTAAGTCCTACTTTAAAGTCTCACGACAATAAATAACCTTCACCACTGTCCAAAGGTTTTCCTGTGTATGTATCTCTGTACTTCACTGATGTTTCCACTTGGCAGTTCCACCTTTCATCACCCTTGATGTCATGGCTGATGACCTGCTGTGCATCCGTGCTGGAGATCCAATCAAGATCCCCACTACCATCAAGGGCCGCCCTGTTCCTAAGGTGACCTGGGACTTTGATGGCAAAGCCAAGTCGCACAAGAAGAACAAACTGCACACACTGCCTGTGGACTCCGAGGTAAGACCTTCACAACAACGCAACTACACTACACTTTTCACTTTCATGACACTTTTTCTTCACAATAAAACAGTGGGAGGAAATTTTCAATAAAGTTTTTTTTTATTATTATATTATTCCCATGGTTGAGTCTTGTTGTTGTGTTCTCATTGTGTGTTTAGGTTGAGTCCACAGACACCAAGTCCATTGTGACCATCCCTGTAAGCCTGAGGAGCCACTCTGGACGCTACACCATCACCGCCAAGAACAAGTCTGGACAGAAACACATCAACGTCAGAGTCAATGTCCTTGGTATGTCCATAGACTTCAACCCTAAACTGTTGTACCACAGACCTGAGAATGTTTCTCTTCAGAAGAGCGTCGGTATATTGTTTTGTTTTTGGATGTCTGACTGTATTTTTACCCCTGGTTACAGATGTCCCTGGGCCACCAAAGGAGCTGAAGGTTACTGACATAACTCGGGCTACTATGAGACTGATCTGGAAACTTCCAGACAATGATGGAGGAGAGAGAATTAAGAGCTACTTTATTGAGAAGAAAAGTGTCACTGATAAGGCCTGGACCAAGGTAAACTTCGCTCATTTGTCCATTTGGCAGTTTTACAGGGTATTAGCCAGCCAGCAAACTTTGTTTGTTTGCTCACAGTTACAAGAATAAGGCCCAGGTTTAATTTTGTGTATCAGTTGAATTAGTTCAGACTGATTAACTGATAAATTGTTCAATTTTATTTTCAGGTGAATGCAGCCTGTGCCAGCCAGGCCTTTGTGGTGCCTGGTCTGCTGGAGGGTCAGGACTACCTTTTCAGGGTTCGGGCTGAGAACAGACTTGGATTTGGCCCGTTCACTGTCACGACCGAACCTGCTCGGGCCAGAGACCCCATCTGTGAGGACAAATCCACTACTCCAACTACAGTGATACAGTGCAACTGCTAAAACCTCACTTGAATTGTCCTCATGCTAATCTTAATTCTTCCTCTTCCTCAGACCCACCTGACCCCCCCACGAAGCTGAAAGTCAACCTGGTGACAAAGACTACTGTTACTCTGAGCTGGGAGCCTCCCAAAAACAATGGCGGCTCTCCAGTGAAGCATTACATCATCGAGCGTTTGAGCTGGGACACCAGTGGTAAGGAGAAGGAGACCTGGAAACAGTGCAACAAGAGAGATGTGGAGGAGCTCACCTTCGTAGTGGAGGACCTGAAGGAGGTTGGCCTCATTTTACTACTTCCTGCCTTGATTAACAGGGGAAAGCGGGCCAGATGATCATTTTGTCATGCCTCCACGCTGGCGACAGCCAGAGCCATAGGCATATTGTTTTTGGGTTGGCCATGCGTCCCATTCTTTTGGACACGATATCTCATTAAGGCCTTGATGGAACTTCTTCAAATTTGGCACAAACATTCACTTGGACTCAAGGATCAACTGTTTAGATTTTGATGGTCAAAGGTCAAGGTCAGTGTGACCTCACAAAATGCTTTTTAGCCATTACTCAAGACTTCACACAGCAATTATGACAAAATGTCACACAAATGGATATGTAGTTTGGTTAATTTTGGTCTGTTTTTAGTCATCGTTTTGGAACCCTGAGGAAACCCAGAGTTATTAGTTATATTTTTCTGCTCAACAAATACCAGTTAAACCAGCAGAGAGGTGAAGCCGAGCCTCCAACTGATAAAGATCTATGGTGTCTAACAACTGTGTGATAAAATGTGATAAAGTTATAAAATCAAGTTTCTTTTTGACCCAAACTTAGTGTTGACTGTCTTGTTGTTGATCTTCAGGGAGGAGAGTATGAGTTCAGAGTTAAGGCCGTGAACGCTGCTGGACCCAGCAGACCTTCTGCCACCGTGGGACCTATGGTCATCAAGGACCAGACATGTGAGTGACAGACGTCTCAGCCAATCACAAGTCACTCAGTTTCAACTTACCCAGCTAGGACTGTAGAAGTTAAAAATTTTGACAAGTGACTGTGGACAAGTGGCTCACAAACATTTGAATTTTAAACATGTTAGCTACAGGTTGCTTTTATGACACATCTAATTTCTTTCAGGTGCACCTACCATCGAGCTGCGTGAGGCCATGGAGGGTGAGGAGGGCTGTGATGTCAGTATTGTGGCAAAGGTGAGCGGCTGTCCGTTTCCCACACTCACCTGGCAGAAGGCCAGCATGGCAAAACCTGATGAGAAGGCCGCCGTCCAGTATGACCAGCACATGAACAAACTGGTGACCCACGACAAGTGCACACTGCTGATCCAGCAGGCCAGCAGGCACGACAGTGCCCTCTACAGCCTGACAGCAAGCAACAATCTGGGAACCGTCACCAAGGACATCAAGCTCTCAGTGCTGGGTGAGAAATACAAACATTAACAAGATAATTCAGCATTGCTAAAACCCAATATAGTAATTTACCAAACCAATTCTTTGGTAAATTATTTACAAATTGAGATTTGAATTGATGAGAGATTTGATTATTAATCATAGCTCAAGTGATTCAGCCAATAGGAATCCTAAATATAGTAGTTTGTTGCAGCTTTTCAAATGTAAAGATTTATCAGAGATCAGCATCTTCTCCTGTTGATGCTACATGATTGATTATACAAAACAAATGGGACTCTCCCTCCCTCCCTCTCCCTGAAGGACCTCCTGGCCCACCTGTTGGACCAATCAAATTCACTGAGGTGTTTGCGGAGAGGATTGGCCTGGCCTGGAATCCTCCCACAGATGATGGTGGATCCAAGATCACCAATTACGTGGTGGAGAAGCGCGAGGAGAACAGGAAGTCCTGGGTACATGTCTCCAACGACCCCAAGGAGTGCGCCTATGTGGTGACCCGTCTGACGGAGAACCATGAGTACGAGTTCAGAGTCATGGCCCAGAACAAGTTTGGCGTCGGGCCTCCACTGGTCAGTGAGCCGGAGAAGGCCAGAAACCTTTTCAGTAAGTTCAGATCTCTGTGTCCTGTCAGGCTTCAGCTTAATCATCAAAACACTTAAAATGTCTCTGTTAAAGTGAATTTTGTAACATGATTTGTCATACTTATTGTACTGTGACATATGTTATGTTTGTTTCAACACTTAATATGAAGATGCTTATAGCAGATGTAACAACACAATACGTTAGCTCTTCATGAGCCACTTGTACTGAGATCAAAATATAAGTATTGGTCTCTACATATTTTTGAGACATTGTGCTCTTTCAATGTAAACTTTATTATTACCATATTTTGATTAAATGTCATTTTACTGCTCCAACCAGTGGGCAGGCTTTTACAGAGTCTAACACTGTTAATTTTCAAATCATGTCATTTATGTTCCAATCAATCCAATTGTTTTTATGCAATTAGTCTGCTAGTATATACACACTGCTTCCTTTTAGAATGGTGAGGAGGATGCTATCTAAGTGCTGTGAGATGATCTGATGTTTTTATCCTATGGATCTACATTAATCCAACATGTTAAATTGGAAACACTCATTTCCAACAAAGAAACATTAAAAAAAAAAAATTAAACCATAGACACTGAAAATTGGTTTTACAGCAGCACAAACTAAATAAACACACAACAAAACACCTCAATGCAATAAACTTAAAAGCTTCTCACCTTACTTGCTTTTGAAGGTTGTTTTCATGTCAAGTTTAAAAACTAATGACTTACCTGTATCACGCTTAGCTAACATGTATGTAGTTATAAGCTGCTGGTAAATATTGACATTAGTCACATTATTAGTTATGGTCTATCAAGGCTGAAGTTATTTTACCGATGTACAAATGGATGTGTGGCTGATGTATTGATTATTGATGGCTGTTCTTTCCTTTTTCAGCTGTCCCAGGTCAGTGTGAGAAACCGACTATAACAGACGTCTGTCTGGAGTCAATGACTGTCAACTGGGATGAGCCAAAGTATGATGGTGGCTCCTCCATCACCGGCTACATCGTGGAGAAGAAGGAGACCACCTCCAAGCGCTGGACCCGCGTTACCCGTGACCCGATCCGAGCGCTGCCACTGGGCAACAACTGGGATGTCACTGGCCTGATGGAGGGTGCCCTGTACCAGTTCAGGGTCAGCGCTGTCAACGCCGCCGGCTGTGGTCTGCCCAGCGTGCCCTCTGACCCTGTACTCTGCAGAGACCCCATCAGTAAGAAAGAGCTGTTTTCACTGTGTTAGAAGCTGAAATTCCTTGAATTTATTATTAAACTCTTTAACCCCGGAACTTTAGAGGAAGACCACACCTCTTTGTCTCCAGACCAGATAATCAGAGTATTTATATCTTTATCTCTGTGTGTGCAGAGCCTCCTGGGCCGCCCACTCCAAAGGTGACAGACTGGACTAAGTCAACGGTGGAGCTGGAGTGGATCCCTCCCCTGCTGGATGGAGGGTCAAAGGTCACCGGCTACATCGTGGAGTTCAAGGAGGTGAACAAGGAGGAGGAGGAGAAGAAGGCCCAGAGGAGGCTGTTGCTGAGTGATGCTGAGGAGGAGAAGGAGCCTGAGACTGACGAGGGCTGGGAGAAGGTAAAAAATAAAACAGCTGCTGAGGCTCTGTCAGTGATGTCATGTTGACTTTTATTACTATATCTTCAATATGTCATACACGTGGTACAATTTTAAAACAATTTCACACTGACATTTCAGTGTTTCTTAATCCAGATTCCAACTGTGATGGTATTTATTCAGGTCAAATGAAATCAGTACAAATCAGAGGAAAGGAGGAAAAAATTAGGGGAAGAGAAAGGGAGAATGTATGAATGGATGGCATTGAATAAATAACCTCATTGCATTAAACCTAATCCTCTCACTGAAAATGCCCTCATAAATCAAAAAGTACAAGTCCTATTGTCAAAACTTGTTCACTTTGAGCGTCACAAGGCTTAAATGAAGAGATTAATGTATTGTATGTGTACCTAGTGCTTATGGTATTGGAGCTTTTAAAACTACCATCATCTATGTTTTTGACAACAGTTTCTCAGTTGTAACATGGCAATTTATGGGACTGTTGGTCAGCACATTCTCCACTTGGAGGCGTTTTATTCAAAAACAGTAAGACATGTCACATCCAGAGCAACACCGGGTGAGAGGAGACAAACTTCTCTACATTTTGAAATAGATATAGTCCATGAACGTTGGAAATTATATGAATTAAAAGTCATGTGACTCACTCAAGCCAGGAAAATTCCACCCAATTCACATTAAAGTATGACAAAGTAAAGTGACATCAATTTCATAGCAACTTCTTGGGAATTTTTTCGCACTTTTTGGCTACTTTAGTCACCATGGTTTCCCAAATTGCTATTAAAAGTGATGGCATGCCACCAAAGCAGTAAAAGTGCATACAGCTTCATATTTGTCTTAAAAAATGCTTACATTCTGGCTAGAGACCTTTTCCTCAGAGCGTCAGCCAACCCACATCAATAACATGACTGCTGTGATCAATAACAATCAATTACAAACTCCAATAGCAAAGCTCCTGAGTGTTATTGTTGATTGTTTTCCTCTCATCTTTCTCCAGGCAAAGGACACAGAGATCAGAGGAACCAAGTTTGTGGTGGACGGTCTGAAGGAAGGTGGTCTGTACCGCTTCAGAGTCCGAGCCGTGAACGCTGCTGGAGTGGGAGACCCAGGACTTGTGTCAGAGCTGATCGAGGTCAAAGACAGAACAAGTACGACTGATTTAACCAACTATTTAACCATGTCAGCACAGCAGGAAGGGTTCCTGATGGGTTTCTGATGATAACACTTTGAGAACATTTTATTAATAGAAAATTGTCACCTTCTCATCCAGTTCCTCCTGAGATGGATCTGGACGCCTCTGTGAAGGAGAAGATAGTGGTCCACGCTGGTGGCACCATCCGCATCATTGCCTACGTGTCTGGTAAACCTGCCCCGCAGATCACCTGGTGCAGAGATGATGGCGAGGTGCCCAAAGAGGCTGTAGTGGAGACAACGGGCATCTCCAATTCGCTGGTCATCAAGAACTGCAGACGCCAGCACCAGGGCATCTATACACTGAGCGCCAAGAATGAGGGAGGAGAGAGGAAGAAGGCTGTCATCGTCGAGGTCCTGGGTGAGTCAGCCCGACTGGAATGAAAGAAGAGTCTGTACATAAATATACTATATAAATATGTTAATATTTATATACATATCCAGACTTTTCACATACTTAACCAGTGGTGGAGGTAGTATTCAGATCCTTAATTTCAGTAAAAGTCCTGCACGTCCTGAAATTAATTTTGTAAATGATAACTATTAATTTTAATTTCAGTGGTGTTTGATGACCATGACCAACATGTAAAAGATTCCACAGGATCTCTTCAATAGTTTTCTTGGCTAAGGTGCTTAAAAGGCAAAGACTTCACAGTAGTGAGATGGCCCCTTAGTGATGGAGGCTTCCAGCAAGGATTTGGCTAGACCACATCTGAGAAGCATGATTTTCAAAGTCAAAAAAATCATTAACCATAAAGTAAAAGAAGAAAAATACAACTTAAAAATTGAAGCTCCCAGGCCTCCTTATTCCCTCTCACTTCATACAGTGCTACATTTAATTTCTGTGTCTGTGACTCCCTGGCCCTTTGCTCCTCCCTCCAGACGTTCCTGGACCAGTTGGTCTTCCCTTTGCCGGTGAGAATCTGACCACCGACTCCTGCAAGTTGACCTGGTATTCCCCTGAGGATGACGGCGGCTCTACAATCACCAACTACATCATTGAGAAGAGGGAGTCAGACCGCATGGGCTGGACCTCTGTGTCCTACACGGTGACAAGGAACAACGCTGTAGTTCAGGGACTCATTGACGGCAAAGGCTACTTCTTCAGGATTGCAGCGGAGAACATCATTGGCATGGGACCTTTCATCGAGACCGATAAGATGGTTCTCATCAAGGACCCCATCTGTAAGTCAGACACGCAATAATCTGAAATGATAATGATATTGGTCTGCACAGAAGTTTCCAAATCCTTAAAGTTGGCCCCTAATATGGGTATTCATGGATTTCTGATTTTTCAGTGAGGAGATGTCAGTGATTTTTTTCAGAGTTTTTTCAGTTTCTAACTGCAGCTGTGTTCTTAATACAAACAGCTCATCTCAGAGTTTGGTTCAGAACAATAACACACTGCAGTAGAGTGAGAAAATATTCTGAAGCTGTTGAAGCTTTGAAAACCTTTGAGAGTGATGTGAGACAGAAGTTAAAAGAAAGAAAAGATCTAAAACTACAGTGACACCGGAAATGTCCTTTTATATGTCTCACATTTGAGTTTCTGTCTCTGTCCCAGCCGTCCCGGAGCGTCCAGAGGATCTTATCATTACTGCAGTTACCAAGGACTCCATCTCTGTTGCCTGGAGACCGCCCAAGTATGACGGAGGCGCCGAGGTGACTGGGTATGTCCTCGAGTCCCGTATGGTGGGCCGGGACAACTTCACCCGCATAGGTGGCGAGGACAAGCTGATGGACAGGAAGTTCACACTGACTGGGCTGAAGGATGGCTCAAGCCACGAGTTCAGAGTCTCCGCTGTCAACCAGGTGGGAAAGGGCAAACCGTCCTTCGCCACTAAACCTGTGCAGTGCAAGGATGAGCTCGGTGAGTGACGCGACACGACAACAAAGAATAGGGAAGCACTGATTTTGAATTTTCGGGCTCATACAGATCATTTTGTTTGTTGCTTCAGTCATTCACAGTATTTATCTTCCACTGACAAAAATGTCAACAACAAAGATTTTACATCGACAACTTTATTTCCTCACTAACAACAACAACCTCCACTGTCCTCATAGAATAAAGAATACATTCAGTTATTGTAAACCTTCCACTGTTTTGCTCCAGACTGAGGTGTCCGATGGATTGTCATGAAACTCCCAGACATTCATGTTCACCTCAGATCGATTCCTGCAATGTTCACCCAATGACATTTAAGACTTCTTAGACCTTTTTAATACCACATAGAATATGTTTTACTATGATAAAATACACTTGTACCTTTTATTAAATTCCTTCCAGGTTTTCACTCTATATATTACATGTGTCTGTGCAGCCATGACAACTTGACTGGTTGGTAGAGGCAAGCAACCATGGAGCTGTAATTCTAGTTGATTGTCTTATCAGGCAAGGTATGATGGAAAACAAACAATAAGGCCACATTTATTAAGTACATGAATCTATTGACTTTGATATCATATTTTTGTCAGGACTTACTAGCTGTATGTAACAATATTTTATAATGATATAATTATTCAATTAATGTGACCTGGACATGGATGGATCATTGAACAGGCCTACAGGGCACAGGAGCAGGGGACTGAGGGGTGAGGGGTCTGAAGTGTCTGTTTGAAAGTCTCATCGCTCGGTTAAGAAGACAGACAAAACCACCACAAAGAGACACTAAGCCACCACCCTTTTTATGTTTCACTTGATCAACAGATTTCAAAAAGTGGTATATAGTGTCATATTGAGAAGGTCTGAAGTCTTATATTTCATCTGGTGAACTCTTCGGAAACTGTTAAAAAACTAGTTTTAATTAATGATAGAAAACTAATTCTTTAAACTTTTTTAAAATTTCAAAATATTTGCCCCCCCCTCCATCCTTCAGAACCACCCACTCTTGACCTGGACTTCAGGGACAAGATGATGGTGAAGGTGGGAGACAGCTGCACGCTGTCGGGGCGTTACAGTGGCAAACCGGCCCCAACTGTCACCTGGAAGAAAAACGAAGAGGAGCTGAAGGCGGATCAGGAGATCACCCTCCACAGCACCGCCCGCCACCTCAGCCTCAACATCAGCAAGGCCAAGAGAGAGCACAGCGGCCGGTACTGCGTCAACGTGGAGAACGCTGCTGGAGCTCGCACAGGAATCTGCACCATCACTGTGGTTGGTAAGTTGCTGCTGATCTCCAGATCAATTTGATGTTACTTAAAGCTCAGAGATATACATTAAAAACAAATGAGGACTGGACTTGGGAAAAGTGGTTTTGTTAATTTTTTATTTTAGCTGACCTGTTCTACCTGAGGTACCTGATTTACCCAAGGACAGACTATTGTTTCACATGGTGACTCAGATTGAAGTGTTAAAGAAAATAGAAAGTTATCTTTTTTAATTTGGCTTTCAATGAACCCAGAGTCACCTGTGTGAATGCTTCCTCCTGTCAGACCGTCCTCAGCCTCCAGAAGGCCCTGTAGTGTTCAACGAGGTCTACAGGAACTACATGGTGATCTCCTGGAACCCTCCTCTGGATGATGGAGGCTGTGCCATCTCCAACTACATCATTGAGAAGAGAGACACCAACAGAGACCTGTGGATGCCCGTCACGTCGTCCTGCACCAGGACCACCTGCAAGGTGAGGAGAAGAAGAAACGATATGTTAGAATTAAACTGTTCTGAAGACTGAAATCTATCACCAAAACCTGGTGTGTGAAGTTCATTATGTTTGGAATAATAAACCCTGTGACAGCTGACCCTAAAGAACCCAGGTAAAAAGGTGTATTTAAGAAGGTTAGGGTTTCACCATTCTTGTTTTTTAGTGTATTTGTTCCCACATAAAAATACAACAGTTTCATTATTGTAGAATGGCAAATGACAATTACAAAACAAAAATGGAGTAAAGAAAAAAACATCATTAGAGCCACGAACGATTTAGTAATGGTATCAAAGAATCAATGGACTCATTAACTATAAATATTGACTTAGATCATGTTCCAGATGCTGATTTTAGCTCTAAAAACAGATTTAAAAAAGTGCAGTACAGACAGGGGCAGTGAATGATTGTATTTTAATAATTCAACATGACTAGAACTTCATATCATTTAAAATACACAGATACTTGTGCTGTTAGCTGAAGAAAATACAGTTTTTAGTACCTTGTTTTGTTTGCGACAAAAGAGTCCATGGTTCTCAAAGATGTTAACATACTGACTTTAAGTACTCGATGGTTTTTATACTCAGTAGAATGGTTACATGTCAGTTCCTACAAAAAGCATCCTTTGGAACTAAAAACCTAAATCTGGACAGTAACTCTTCAGTACTGATGTCCTCCTCCTGCCTTCTCTTGCTTCAGGTGCCAAAGATGATTGAGGGTCGTGAGTACATAATCAGGATCATGGCTCAGAACATCTATGGCATCAGTGACCCCCTCCTGTCTGCAGAGACCAAGGCCAGAGACATCTTCAGTGAGTCCTAACAAACTGACTGATAACTACAATAAGCGATCGTACATAACCTGCTACATGGAATAAAGACGAGGCATTGTACAGTGTCTAATCAGCATGAGTGTGTTCGTTTGTTTCCATTGCAGAGGTGCCCGACGCCCCTAAACAGCCTACAGTGAAGGAGGTTTACCATGACTCTGCCCTCATCAGTTGGGAGCCACCTGCTGATGGAGGAAAGCCAATCACAGGCTACATCGTGGAGAGGAAGGAGACCATGGCCAACAGGTACACAACACACATTAGAAACCTCAGAAGTTTGGATGGTGGAGGTTTCTCCCTGCCTGCATCACAACTTAAGTATGTTGAAACAACTGGAACAAGTTGAGCTGGAAAAGACGTTCTTTAATTTTAAATTTTGCTTATTTTTGGAAACAAATACTACAACTTAGAAAATGTCTGAAACTACAAAGTTGTGACCTGATTTAATCTAACAAAGAAGTCTAGTTTATTTCCTTTGATATGAAACAGAAAAAAATAAAATCCTCACACTGGAGAATTAAAATTCTAAATAATTATTTGATTATCAGCATTGTTATTAATAATATTAATAATATTAATTTTCTCTTGTTGACTTATCAATTAACTGAAATTAGTTAATGAAGTTACTTCGTGCAGAAAAAGTGGCAAAAAAAGTTGCAGCTTTCATCTTACACCTTATAAACCCTAAACCCTATAAAACATTAAATATTAAACATGTTTCTTAGTGGCTGTTACATTTCTGCTCCAGGTGGGTTCGCTGCAACACAGAGAGAATCCATCCGAAGGTGGAGTACTGGGTGACGGAGCTGTTGCAAGGTTGTGAGTATGAGTTCAGAGTCAGTGCTGAGAATGAGGTGGGAGCCGGAGACCCAAGCCCACCATCCAAACCTGTCTTCGCCAAAGACCCCATAGGTATGTTCACCTCTTACAACAACTCTCTATTTGATAGAGATTTTTATTTTATTGATATTACTATTTAAATGAACTACAAAAAATCCGTCCTGTCCTTTGTCGCAGTGAAACCCAGTCCACCAGTGAACCTCCGGGCCATCGACTTCACCAAGGAGTCAGTAACTCTTTCCTGGGAGCCGCCTGCCGACACCGGCAGAGGAAAGATCTTCGGATACCTGCTGGAGTTCCAAAAGGCTGGAGAGGAGGAGTGGCAGAAGGTGAGGCAGTTTTCAAATTATGATGAAATTGAATGGGCATAATACCACTGAATTTGTCCTCTTGATTTTTAAGATCTTTGCACAGCATCTTCTTAATCTCTAAGTGAACTGTGTCATTTAACTCTTGTACCTCTGCTGTTATCAGGTGAACCAGACTCCAGACTCCTGCCAGGAGACCAAATTTAAGCTGATCAACCTGGATGAGGGTGCTCTTTACCGCTTCAGAGTCATGGCCGTCAATGCTGCTGGAGAGTCTGACCCAGCCAATGTGAAGGAGCCAATCAGAGTACAGGATAGACTTGGTAAATCATTTTTTCAGTATTATCCATACATATTAATATAACTCTGATTGAAGAAATGCTGTATCCATCATATGTGATATTAAAGTGTTTTATTCATTTTATTGATGTCTCTCATGTCCTTCCTCTTCACCCTCGTCATCTCCTCAGAGCCCCCAGAGTTGATTTTGGATGCTGGAATGACCCGAGAGGTGAAGGCCATGGCCGGCACTCACATCACTCTGATGGCCGCTATCAAAGGCATCCCCTTCCCAACAGTTACATGGAAGAAGAATGACGCCGAGGTCCCCACTAGGGCTGATATTGAGACCAACCAGGCAGGTACTAAGCTGGAGATGAGGTTCTGTAACCGAGGCGACTGTGGAGACTACACCCTAACTGTGGAGAACCCAGCCGGATCCAAGACCGTAACTTGCACTGTGCTGGTCCTTGGTAAGAACTATATAAATATAAAGAGTAGTTGGAATACATTAATGTGATTTTGTATATGTTTGCTCTTAACAACTTAATCAGGATAATCACCCTCCACTGCGATTGATATGACACATTTGTGACATTCCTCATGTGTTTCCTTCAGACAAACCTGGTCCCATCCAGCACCTCCGGGTTTCTGACGTAAGGAGTGACTCTGCCTACCTGTCCTGGAAGGACCCAGAGGACAATGGTGGAACTCGCATCACAAACTTTGTGGTGGAGAAGAAAGACACAGCATCCACTCATTGGGTCCCCGTCTGCTCCACATCCAAGAAACGCAGCATGATGCTGAAGCACCTGATGGAGGGCACGTCCTACACATTCAGAGTCGCTGCTGAAAATCAGTACGGCCGCAGTGAATATGTTGAAACGCCAAAGGCAATCAAGGCAATGAACCCACTCTGTAAGTAACAAAACACTCAATACTTAATCAGCAGATCAATGTGTATGATTAAAATATGCAGTTATTAAACAGAGGATAAATTTATTATTGAGTTTTCCAGGAAAACATGGACATGGATGTTTTAGTGCAAATAACTGACTTTGCTCTAAAACCAAAGTGAGAATCAATCTCCTTTGGAAGGAGAGGCTATGTTATGAATGCCAAACTCACTGGTTCAAACATAAATCTCTGTTTCAGTCCCTCCTGGTCCTCCCAAAGATCTGCATCATGTCGATGTGGACAAGACTGAGGTGTGGTTGGTCTGGAACTGGCCTGACCGCAATGGAGGAAGTGAGATCACAGGCTTCCTGGTGGAGTATCAGGAAGAGGGAGAGAAGGAGTGGGATGAATGGAAGACTGTCAGCATCCCTGAGAGTCATGTGACCGGCCTGGAGGAAGGAAAGACCTACCGCTTCAGAGTAAGGGCCGAGAATGCCATCGGCCTCAGCAGACCTGACACCACCTTGCCTATCCTCTGCCAGGAGAAACTGGGTGAGATACAAGATGAAACCACAATGCTCTCTATCAGAGGAATTTTACACTGGAACAAAAAGAAATTATTTAGAAATGGAGAGTTTTTCAGTTTTTAATCTCAGTTGAAATTAGAGGCTCACAGTATTTTTGTAGCTCTTTATATTAATACTTCTAGTTGCATGTTGATAAACCAAATCCTTTTTTGGTAAATTGTTGGTAATTTAATATTATATTTGGTGTTTTTGAATATAATGCTAGCAATAGTAGCAAGGGATGATCTCCTCTGCATTTCCACAGTGCCCCCAATTGTGGAGGTGGACGTTAAGCTCACTGAAGGCATTATCGTGAAGGCCGGCACCACCATCAGGCTGCCAGCTATCATGAGAGGAATCCCTGTTCCCACCGCCAAGTGGTCCATTGAAGGAGAGGAGATCATCAGTGAGGGCAATGTCAAAATTGACACTGATAACTTCTCAACTGTGCTCAGCATTAATGAGTGCACCAGGAACCACACTGGCACCTACCTGCTCACTGTGTCAAACCCAGCGGGAACCAAGACAGTGGCCTGTCCTGTCACTGTCCTGGATGTTCCTGCTGCTCCAATTGGACCTGCCAACATCCTGGAGGTCACTCCTGACTCCATGATGATTGAATGGCGTCCTCCCAAGGATGATGGTGGAAGCCCCATCACCAACTACATCGTAGAGAAGAGAGAGTCCAACAAGGAGACCTGGGGAGGTGTGAGCTCCGGCGGTCTTGCCACCCAGCTCAGGATCACACGCCTACAGAGGGGAGTGGAGTATGTTGTTCGCATTCGTGCTGAGAACAAGATGGGCATTGGTGCTCCTCTGGAGAGCAAACCCACAGTTGCTGAGCACACCTTCATGCCACCTAGCCCACCTGGTAAGCCACAGACGTCAGATCTCTCAGAGGATGCTGTTACAGTTGGCTGGACCATGCCCCTAAGTGATGGTGGCAGTCAGATCACTGGCTACATCATCGAGCGCAGACACAAGGGAGGAAAATGGATCCGTGTCAATAAGACACCCTGTAGGGACCTGAGGTACAGAGTCCTGGGTCTGTTTGAGGGCAGTGAGTATGAGTTCAGAGTGTTTGCTGAGAATATTGCCGGCTACAGTGGCCCCTCTCCCATATCTGACCCCTGCAAGCCCTGCAGGCCTGTCACTGTCCCCAGTCCCCCAGTCAATCCCAGAGTTAAAGATTACAGCAAGACCACTGCTGACCTGGTGTGGATCAAACCCACGAAAGACGGAGGCAGCCCTATTCTTGGCTACACCGTGGAAATGAAGAAAGCAGATACTGAAGAATGGAAGAAAGTGAACTTGGACGACTTCATCAAGCAGTGCGCCTACAGGGTGAAGGGTCTGGAGGAAGGTGTGACCTACAGATTCAGAGTCCGTGCCTCAAACATGATCGGAGATGGAGAGCCGAGAGAAGTTCCAGAATCTGTCACTGCTCAAGATATTCTCATCCCTCCAGAGATTGAGATGGAGGCCACCTGCCGTGAGCATGTCACTGTGCGTGCCGGACACAACATCAACATCATTGGTTACATTAAGGCCCGTCCTGACCCCGAAGTGCTTTGGTCAAAGGAGGAAATGGTTCTGGAGAACAACAAACGTGTCACCATCGTTCAGAACTTGCCTGTGGCCCACCTGAAGATCAAGGAGGCCACAAGAGCTGACCATGGCAAATACGTCCTTAAGGCTTCAAATGAGGGTGGTGAGGCCTCCTGCACCATCACAGTCAATGTGCTAGATAGACCCAGCCACTGCCAGGACCTACACATTACCTATGCAACCAAGGACTCATGCATGATCAACTGGGAGGCCCCTAAGGACAATGGTGGATCCGAGATCACCAACTACATTGTGGAGTGCCGTGAGCCCAGCATTAGCATGTGGTCTATGATTTCCTCCAACTGCACCAATCGTAAGATCAAGACCAAGCTGATGGAGGGCCACGAGTACCTGTTCCGTGTCTGTGCAGAGAACAAAATAGGACCTGGACCCTCTGTGGAGACTAGGTCCCCTCTGCTGGCGATTGACCCCATCGAGAAGCCTGGTGAGCCTGAGAACTTCAGAGCCACTGACATTGGTAAGACCCACGTATATCTGAGATGGAGAAAACCTGACTATGATGGTGGCAGTCCCAACCTCTCCTACAATCTGGAGTGCAAAGCCAAAGATGCTGAAGAGTGGGAGAAACTCAACTCCGGCATCCTCACCGACACCTTCTTCCTGGCTGACAAATGTGTAGAGAATCAGATGTACACCTTCAGGTAGGTTACTGCATTCATGCTTTTTTTGTTTTGCAGGATTCATTCTTCTTTGAGTATTGCCCAATTACTATGTCACTATGTCTTATCCAGGGTCCAGACTGTCAATGAAGGAGGTGAAAGTGCCTGGGTGAAAATTGATGTTTTGGTGAGGGAGGAGCTCCAGAAGCCTGTGATTGACCTGAAGCTAGCTGGAACTTTAACAGTGAAGGCTGGAGAGTCCGTCAGGATGGAGGCTGCCCTGAGAGGAAAGCCCCAACCTGAGGTTAAATGGATAAAAGACAAGGCTGTCGGAGACAACCCCAGAATCAGCTATGAGACTGGCCCAGACTACTCCAAGTTCCTCATGACCAAGTCCAGACGCAGTGACACCGGAAAGTACATCATCACTGCCACAAACCCAGCTGGCACCTTCACAGCATATGCCAACGTTAATGTCCTGGATGTTCCTGGGCCAGTAAGGAACCTCAGGATAACCGGTATCGGAGCTGACAAGTGTAGAGTGGTGTGGGATGGTCCAGAGGATGATGGAGGTTGTGAGGTGGACAGCTACATCCTGGAGAAATGCGAGACCAGGAGGATGGTCTGGTCCACATACTCAGCCTCTGTGGTCACACCGTACTGCAACGTCACACGTCTAGTGGAGGGCAATGAGTACATCTTCAGAGTGAGGGCTGAGAACAAGATGGGGACCGGCCCTCCCATGGAGAGCAAGCCTGTCACTGTCAGGACTCAGTTCAACAAACCAGGACCCCCTGATGCCCCAGAGGTCACCAAGGTAAGTAAAATACTTCCTGTTTTATATATATCCCATCCTTGTGCAGTATGACCTAGTTATAAACACAAGTTTCTCTATTACTCACGCTGTTAATATTTTTATGACGCAGGTGAGTAAAGATGAGATGACAGTGGTCTGGGCACCTCCTGAGAATGATGGAGGAAAGTCGATCACTGGTTACATCCTGGAGAGGAAAGAGAAGAGGGCAGTGCGCTGGGTGCCATGCACCAAGAGCCCCATCTCTGAGAGACGCATGAAAGTCACCAGCCTAATCCCCAACCATGAGTACCAGTTCAGGGTGAAGGCTGAGAACGAGGTTGGTCTGGGAGACCCTAGCAAACCCTGCAGGCCTGTCGCAGCCAAAGATCCCATCGGTGAGTTTATGGTTGCAGTTTTCTTCAGATTTAGACTCAAGGACGTGGGACTTACAGGAAGCTGAAGATATTGGTGATGTGCATGATACATTTCTCCCATGTGCCTTCTTGTGTTTTGGGATTTTTATTGAGCTTTGTTTTACTGTCTGTACCTGCAGAGCCCCCTGGCCCCCCTGCAGGCCTGAAAGTGGCTGACAGCACCAGGACGTCTATCACACTGTCCTGGTCTAAACCTGTGTATGATGGCGGTGCCCCCATAATTGGCTACAGCTTGGACTTGAGGCTGAAGAGTGAAGCAGACCCTGAGAAGCCTACAGAGGGCTGGAAGAGAATTGATACTCATGGCCCACTGGTGCTCAAAGAGTTCACCATTGGCCAGCTGGATGAGAAGCAGGAGTACGAGTTCAAGGTATCTGCCCAAAACCAGGTGGGCTGGGGACGCCATGCTTACTTGAAGGAAGCTGTCTCCCCCAAGGAGATCCTGGGTAAGAATGAACTAAAGCCAAAAGCAGTCATGCCCAAATAAATTTGATTACATTTTATTAAACAGAGTGAATGTTAATAACAACGTAATGATCTCAACACCAATATGCTTTCATTGCAATAGAGGCCCCAGAGATCGAGCTTGACGCCAGTCTGAGAAAAGGCCTGGCTGTCAGAGCTGGCTGTCCAATTAGGCTTTTCGCTGTAATCAGAGGAAGGCCCGCCCCCAAGGTTACTTGGAAGCGCCTAGGTGTGGATAATGTGGTACGCCGAGGCCATGTGGACCAGGTTGACACCATGTCCTTCCTGGTCATCCCTGAAAGCACCAGAGAGGATTCTGGGAAATATTCGCTGAGTCTGTCTAACTCAGCTGGAGAGAAAGCTGTATTTGTCCGTGTCAAAGTGCTTGGTGAGAAATAGGAAAAGAACGAATACTCCATTTTTACAGTCTTTTTTAAAGAACTTTACAACATTTTTCACTGGTTAGCAGCCCATGCAGTCAAAGTGATTCATAAATCCATCCTTTGCAGACACTCCTGGTCCTGTAAGTGGCTTAGAGGCAACTGACGTGACCAAGACGACAGCTCAACTATCTTGGTTGCCACCAGAGAACGATGGTGGCAGCCCCATCCTCAACTACATTGTGGAGAAACGGGAGGTGGATAGGAAGACCTGGACCAAGTGCACAGAGGACCTGAAGAAGACCAGCTTCAAGGTGACCAACATGACACCTGGCATCGAGTACTACTTTAGAGTCATGGCCTGCAACAAGTACGGCATCGGAGTTCCTCAAGATTCACCCAGGTCCTACCTGGCTGTTGATCCCATCAGTGAGTATCATTACAGACAGTGTTTATAACATGTAGTAAGTCCAGCTGATGTGGCTCTACCTCTTTTACTTTTACTTTGAGTTTACACTTCTTAACACCTGCTGTGTGACACATCCAGGTGAGCCGGACCCTCCGAAGAAGATGGACGTATTGGAAATTACCAAGAATAGTGCCACACTTGGTTGGCTGAAGCCACTAAGAGACGGAGGAGCCAAGATCAATGGTTATGTGGTTGACTACCAAGAGGAGGGCGCGCCAGAGGACAAATGGACACCTTACTCTGTGGTCAAAGATCTGACCATTGTGGTGGTTGGTCTCAAGGAAGGAACAAAGTACAAATTCAGAGTGGCAGCCAGAAACTCAGTGGGAGTCAGCCTGGCCCGAGAGGCAGAGGGAGTGTTTGAGATCAAGGAGCAGCTCAGTGAGTAAACACACCTAAACTCTAATATACTACGGTGACAGTGATAGTAAGTAGTATAAGTAAAAAAAATAAGTTGTAATTATCTCATTAAACTTATTTTGGTGTTTCTTCTTCCTCCAGTGGCTCCAAAGATCATCATGCCAGATATTGTGACAGTTAGAGCTGGATCCAAGATGGTGATTGAGGCCATTGTGGCTGGTAAACCAGCTCCCTTCTGCAAGTGGAAGCAGGGCAACGAGGACGTGCTGACCTCTGACAGGCTGTCTGTTGTAAAAACCCTGACAACCTGCACACTGATCATTAAGAATGTGACAAGAAAGGACAGTTGCTACTACAGCCTGTCAGCTGAGAACAGCACTGCCAAGATCAACCAGATCCTCAGGGTCATCGTCATGGGTCAGTTTGAACAACAGATTCTAACGAAGCTTTTTGGTCTAACCTGAAAAGGTACAGATAATACTTGAAATGTGAATAATAATTAACGGATGATCAACTGCATCTCTGCAGACATTCCTGGACCCCCTGAAGCTCCTCTAGAGATCACAGAGCTTGACATCGACGCCTGCACGCTGCTGTGGAACTCCCCTCAAGAGGACGGTGGCAGCAACATCACCAACTACATTGTGGAGAAGTGCGATGTTAGCCAAGGCGACTGGGTAACCGTGTCCGCATCCTGCACTAAAACCAGCTTCAGAGTGACTAAACTGACAACTGGCAAAGAGTATGGCTTCCGAGTCCGTGCTGAGAACAGGTTCGGCATCTCTGAGCCCATCTATTCTGAGAAGATGATTGCCAGATATCCATTTGGTGAGTCTGAACCAAACCTTCACTTTGATGGCCTTATTACCGATAACCATTTATACAGCTATGACACTATGTACTAACTGTTGTTGTTCCCCATAGATCCTCCCAGCGAGCCCAGAAACCTGCAGATCAACAAGATCAACAAGGACTTCGTCATCCTGTCATGGGAGCGTCCCAGCAGTGATGGCGGCAACCCCATCATTGGATATTGCATTGAAAAGAAAGAGAGGAACAGCCTTCTGTGGGTGAAGGCCAATGAATCCATGGTCAAAGCCACCCAGTACACCTGCACCAACCTGATCGAGGGCCTGGAGTACACATTTAGGGTGTCTGCACTCAACCTTGCTGGACAGGGCAAACCTTGCAAACAGACAGATTTCATCACTGCCAGGACTGCTGTTGGTACGGAAATGTTGTTCAGCTGATTAAGTCATAATTTTCTCATACTTTCAACTTGTTTGTTTGGTTAAAGAAAGTTAAGTTAAAGAAAAACAGAGAAACACAAGTTCCACTTCAAAGGGAGTATTATGGCAAAACAGAATGCTTAAAAACCAAGCATTGTCTGGGGCAGTGAAGTTGCAATCTTAAGGTAAATGGGTCTTCACTTAAGTCAGCTTTTTTATGGACCTATTTGAATGCTCCACTTGAGGCCATATTGCTGCATGAGCCCAACCTGGTTCACATGTTCTCTTTTTCTGTCAATCTCAGCCTCATTCTTTCGATAAACCTTTGTTTCATTCCATCCAGACCCACCAGGTAAACCCGAACCCATGGATGTGACCAAGAACTCTGTGTCACTGGTCTGGAGCCGTCCCAAGCATGATGGCGGCAGCAAGCTGATTGGCTACTATGTGGAGTACACAAAGCTTCCTGAGGAGAAGTGGACTCGCTGTAACGCCAACTGCATGAACATCCAGACGGAGAGCTATGTGGTGACCGGCCTTGAGGAAGGCCAACAGTACCAGTTTAGAGTCATCGCCAAAACAGCCATCAACATCAGCCTGCCGTCTGAGCTGTCCGACCCCATCCCTGTCATTGCAGAGAATGGTACAACTCCCCACAGCAAGGGAAAACTATGACTGACAAATAAAGTTATTAACTAATAACCATGGTTATTTTCTCTCTTCTCCTGGGCAGTTCCTCCTCGTGTGGAACTGGGTGTCAACATGAAGAACCTGATCGTGGTGAAAGCTGGAGAAAACATCTTCCTGGATGCTGAGGTGTTCGGCAAGCCACTTCCCAAGGTGAGCTGGAAAAGAGACGGAGCACCTCTGGTCCTCACTGAGGGAATGAAGATGAGCCAGAAGAAACATCTCCACCTGCTGGAGCTCTACTCCGTCACCAGGAAGGAGTCTGGAGACTACACCATCACCGCTGAGAACATCAATGGCACCAAGTACGCCACCATCAAGGTCAAGGTCCTCGGTAAGTTATAGATTATATTATTTTACTGTAATATTTTGTATGTGCAAGCATTACATGTGTTCAGATAAACAAATAAGCTAGCCCCTCTCTGTTTCCCCTGCAGACAAACCAGGCCCTCCAGCTTCTGTGAAAATTACCAAAGTATTTGCTGACCGCGTTAGGTTGCGATGGGAGCCCCCACTTGCAGATGGTGGCTCCGAGATCACCAACTACATCATTGAAAAACGTGAGACCAGCAGGGCCAACTGGGCACTGGTCACCTCAAACATCCACGGACACATCACCGACTGCTCAGTGGAAAAACTCATTGAAGGCCATGAGTACCAGTTCAGAGTCAGTGCTGAGAACCAGTATGGTGTTGGAGACCCCATCATGACTGATGCTGTCATGGTCAAGAACCCGTACGGTACGTTCAGACCACTACAGCTGAAGCCTTTAAGCAGGAAAAGGAAAAGGAAAGGAAAAGATCCATTTGGAATGTTCCAACCACAGTACACAGAAAAAATGTCCACAAGAGCCTATCATCTTGATGGCTAATTATAATAATTCTCTGACATGTCTGGTAATATACCACATGTTAAAAAATGGTGTTATGTTGGTCCTGGATGGAAAAATTGCTACAACTAAATCTGCTGAAGTATGCTTAAATAATTATAGACATCTTTATTTACTATCAGTCTTTTCTTTTATCATCCAACATTGTAGTGTGAGCATTCAAAATTTTGAAATTTGTCATTCATCAACCTTGCTTTTAATCATTAAACTTCTGATTTCTGTCCCTTCTAACTCACTATGTGAATCAATATTTGATTGATGAGGCAAAACATTTTACCTTTGATGAGATAAACTCAAACACTGATGGTATTTTTTATCATGACCTGATCTTTTTCTTCAGATGTTCCTGGTCCATGCGAGCCACCAGTCATCACCAACATTACCAAAGACTCCATGACAGTCAGCTGGAAGGCTCCAGCTAATGATGGCAAAGCTCACATTCTAGGCTACATGGTGGAGAAACGTGAGGCTACTGAACTGACCTGGGCTAAGGTCAACCGCCGGCCAGTTATTGACAGGACCATCAAGGCTGCTCAGCTAACTGAGGGCTCTGAATATGAGTTCAGAGTCATCGCCTTGAACAAGGCTGGGCTGGGCAAACCCAGTGATGCATCCAATGCTGCACTGGCTGTTGATCCCGTCTGTGAGTTTCTGTTTTAAGAAACACTTAACATAACAGTAAACAAAAATAAACATACAGGTCTGATATTAGCAATTCAAGCAAGTTATCAAATTATCTATAAACTTTTCTCTACCTACAAAATAATAACAGAAATGGCATTATGATTCTCCAGATCCTCCTGGCCCACCTGCCTTCCCCAAGGTGGTGGACTCCACCAAGAGCTCCATCAGCCTTAGCTGGACCAAGCCCGCGTATGATGGTGGCTGTGAGATCATTGGCTACCTGGTGGAGTGCAAGCGAGCAGACGCTGAGGATTGGACCAAGTGCAATGTCCCAAAAAAGCTCCAGGCCACCAAATTCCTGGTGACAGCCCTGATGGACAACACAGAGTACCAGTTCAGAGTCACTGCTGTCAATAAGATTGGCTACAGCGAGCCCAGCGAGGTTCCTGGAAACCACATGCCCAAAGACATCCTAAGTACATTCCTTAACTCTTTATTATGCCACTTTTTTTGAAAAAAAATCTCTAAGCATGAAGATAGTGAATCACTTATTTTAACATTTGCATCATTGATAGAATCATTTTCAGTAAAGCTGAAGTGCGTCAGCAAATATAAGTGAATTGTTTTCCAGATTAGCTACTTGTCTCCCCATTTTTATTCAAATTTTGATTTGACATGACTTGATAAAATTCATGAGAGATAAAAAAAATTATTTTAAATCTGTCATGAATCATAAGGTAGTAGCAGACATAAGCTAAGCAAGACAGTCTACGTCTGCAGGATGGCTAACATTTGATAGCTAGTGTCACCTAATGTGCTGTCGCCCTAAACCATCTCCTCACATGATCTCAATCATCACAGCAATTGATGCCCATTCAGTAGAATAGAGCATGTGAAAACTTAGGACAGGACCATAGTTAGGTGGGTGTAGGTAGCTGAGTAGGTGTAGGTAGCTGCTTTTTAATTTACCCAATTTAGCTAACTACTAACACTCCTTAATCTCAGTGATCACTTAGTAAAAGTCCAAATTATAACAATGATAAAGTCCTGGGGTTTACAAGAAAACAAATCTACAAAGTACTTACAGCACAAATTCTCAATAATGAGCCCTCTTGGTAAGCTTGATTTGTTTATGCTGATACTGTGCTAGCTAATGCAGCCATGCTTTCAACTTATATTAACTGAAGTGGGTGTAGAAAATCAATTCCCTTTGCTGAAAGAGACCAGAAAAGCAGATTAAACCAGAAAATGTCAAAATGAATAAATAGTGTAGAACTAACACATAAGGGATTTTCTGTCTCTCCTCTAGTTGCTCCTGAAGCTGAGCTGGACGCTGACCTGAGAAAGGCTTTGGTTCTTCGAGCTGGTGTCACAATGAGGCTTTATGTCCCTCTAAGAGGACGCCCAGCACCAAAGGTGACATGGACAAAGGTGAACGCCAACCTGAAGGACAGACAGGGCCTGCTCATAAAGACGTCAGACTGGGACACTCTATTGATGATCGAGGGCATCAACAGATATGATGCTGGCAAATATGTCCTGACTTTGGAGAACAGCAGCGGCTCCAAGAGTTACACCATCGTGGTCAAGGTCCTTGGTAAGAATGTCAGCCATAATGAGGAAAAGGAGAAGGCGTACAGATGCCCCAGTGAGGTTTTGGTATGTTTCAGGTGGAAAGAAAACTAAGTTTAGTTGAAAAGTCAAAGTTTTTTTCCTTGAATTAAGGTCAGTGCAGATCAGGTCCTTTTTATGAACCTGCATCCCTTTCAAATACAGTTGTTGAAACAATGGTTATATTTATCTCAAATCTGTAACTGGATATAGTCCAGGTTTTACCTTGCTTTTTTCACCTGCAAATCACTAAAACCATGCTTTTTCAGAGGCAGTATTAAATTATGTAGAGATTTGAGTGATTGCTTGATTGCTTTTGAACAATATACTGTGAAGTTAGATAAAGTTAAAAAAAATAGTCAAAAGAAGTTAATTAGTTGTAAGTTAGTTATTTTTAGTTGAAAAATAAAAGCAAAACAGCAAAAATATGCACTGAACCTGGAAATCTTTTTCACAAAATATTATATTTCCTCAACAGAATATTGAAAAGATGTTTTCACTCCCATCATGTGCATCTAAGACCTGATTTGTATTTCAGTTAAACTTAGTTTATTCATCAAAAGCTCTGAGCCAGAGATATTGCTTCTCCTCTTCCTCAGATTCTCCTGGACCACCTGTGAACCTGATCGTAAAGGAGACCTCCAGAAGCCACGCCTGGATCACCTGGGACGCCCCACTGATTGACGGTGGCAGCCCAGTGAAGAGCTACATTGTAGAGAAACGTCTGGCAGACAGGAAGGCCTGGACCTGTGTGTCAGCAGAGTGCCCAAAGACCTCCTTCAGAATTACCAACCTGGAGGGTGGACAGGCCTACTGCTTCAGAGTCTTGGCTGAAAACGCATATGGAATTGGAGAGGGCTGCGAAACTGCTGGCAGTGTCCGTGCCTCAGGTAGCTACATATCATTGTTTTTCATACAGTATATTACTTCTGAATACTTTAAATAACAGTGTAATAGACTTGAGTAGAGTATTTGATAGATAATGTATAAAGGGTTATTTTAGATACGCCTCAACTAGATTAAAAAAGTTATTTTCAAACTCAACACTTAAAAAACGTTCACTTCCAAATTTCCTCTAAAAAAAAGGCAGACGACATAAATTCAGTGTCCTCAGAAATAGCTACTACCCTGAATGCTAATGGACCAAAAAAAAAAAACAAACACACAACAAGCAGACAACACAATGAGAACTGGACCTAAGAGTAATGGTCGCGGTCAGAGGCCAAGGCCAAGATAGATCAAATGTCACACAAAGCTACAACTTTTATTTAAATCTGAGACAAAGAAGCTTTAGTCGTACAGCCTCATCCACATTAAACACATCTTGTTTGACACAAACCACATGATCAGTCTTAACCCAGCTCTCCTCCCTCTTCAGAGCAACCCGGTCCAGTGACAGATTTCAAAGCTCAGAAGACCACCAAGGACTCGATCACTCTGGGCTGGAAGAAGCCCATCAGTGATGGCGGAAGCCATGTTACTGCTTACATCCTGGAGCAGAGTGAAGGCGAAGAGAAGTGGAAGCAGATCATGAAGGGCAAGAACACCTCACACACCATTGGCGAGCTGACTGAAGGCAAGGAGTACTTGTTTAGAGTCAAGGCTCTCAATGAGTCCGGGGAGGGACCACCCACCGAGCTTGCTGTTGTCGCTAAGGACCAGTTTGGTAAGAAACCAGCCTGACACAGCCATTGTGCCAGATATTCTTAGTTGGAGGTCGTTGTTTTGTTAGAACATAAAATTGTATAAAATTATTTTCTGATTGTCAAATTCTTTTGATTTCAGTGTTACCTGACTGCAACTTGAGCAGTCTGCAAGATGGCTGCTACGTGGTAAAGGAGGGCAGCACGACACGTATCAACATCCCCATCATCGGAGTGCCCTACCCCACTGCCACCTGGAAGAAGGGTGATGTGGCACTTGGAGACACTGGCCGGATGTGTGTGGAAGCATCTCAGGGCATCACTACACTGCTTATTAGAGACTGCCAAAGAGGAGATGCCGACACCTACACCATCAATGTCAGGAACAGCGCTGGCTCCAAGGACTGTAAGTTCCAGCTGAGAGTGGTTGGCAAGCCTGGAATCTGCACTGGGCCCATTAAGTTTGATGAGATCACTGCTGATAGCCTCACCCTGGAGTGGGGACCACCCAAAGATGATGGTGGTGCAGAGGTGTCTAACTACATCATAGAGAAGAGGAGGACAACAGACAATAAATGGGCCACAGTGGCTTCAGCCATCCAGAAGACTACCATGAGGGTGATCAGACTCCATGATGGAACAGAGTACATCTTTAGAGTGTTTGCTGAGAACAAGTATGGGGTTGGAGAGTATCTGAGGTCGGACCCTGTCATCGCCAAGCATCCATTCAGTGAGTATCTCACTCTGAACTATTAGTGATAAATTAGTTAATTACATTTAGGGCAATCAGATCTTTTTTGGTATATCTATTGTTAGAATGCTTTCTTTCTAAAGTGGTGTTTATTTTAACTGAAGCAGATTGAAATGCATATGTTGGATCTTTAGACATTCATATTTTGTGTGGAGGAACAAAGTTTTTTCCTTTGACTGTGCTTCATGAAGACAAATGTAATGGGTGATCAGGAACTTGTGGTCAACAAATTTTTAGTCCTCATCTTCTTTCCTAATCCTTCCACCCCTCTGTCTTTCTCTACGTCTTCCAGATGTGCCTGAGGCACCTGCTCCTCCAGAAATTATGAGCATCCGTCATGAGTCAGCCATTTTGACTTGGGCTGATCCAAAGGAGACTGGTGGCTCCCCAATTACTGGTAACAAACTGATAGATATCCGTTTGTAGTTAAGCATGAGCAAATAGTATACAGCTATCATCATGGCTAACTGATTTTGTTTTGTCTTAGGTTATCATGTGGAGTTTAAGGAGAGGAACAGTCTGATGTGGAAACGGGCCAGTAAGACTCCTCTGAGAGTGAAGGAGTGCAGAGTCACTGGCCTGATAGAGGGACTAGAATATGAGTTCAGGGTGATGGCCATGAATATGGCTGGCCTAGGAAGGGCAAGCAGGGTCACTGAGGCTGTGGTTGCCCTGGATCCTATTGGTGAGTTCACTGTTTGTTTGTTTTTTGGGTTTTTTTTCCTGTGGAGAAACATTTTTTTATTCTTTACGATCCTAAATACGTGAATGGAAAAATGCAAAACATATCTTGTGTTTTCTGTATGTTTTAACGCATTTACTTTGTGTTCTCTTAGATCCTCCTGGCAAGCCTGATGTGATTAATGTCACCAGGAACACGGTCACTCTGATTTGGACCGCTCCCAAATATGATGGCGGCTACAAGCTGACTGGCTACATGGTGGAGAAGCTGGAGGCTGGTGGCAAGGCTTGGATGAAGGCCAATCATGTCAACATCCAGGGCTGTGCCTTCACTGTGACTGATCTGACAGAGGGATCTCAGTATCAGTTCAGGATCAGGGCCAAGAATGCTGCTGGGGCTATCAGCGATCCTTCAGAGGCTACTGACCTTCTGACCTGCAAGGATGAGTACGGTAAGCTGAACAGTAAACTGATTAAGGTAGTTTGGCAGTTAAAATGTGTGGGTGACTGCAGGCTCTTGAAATGTTTTTATTCTAGTTCTACAAATATCAGGTCTTAAAAATCATATTGCCATGAAATTGAATTTATTATTTCTGTAGACAATTATAGTGCAACTTTCTTCCATCCTCTCTGCAGAGCCCCCAACCATCACTATCGACCCAGCAATGAAGGACGGTGTATCAGTTAGGGCAGGAGATACCATTGTGGTCTCAGCCTCCAAGATTGTGGGCAAACCTCCACCCACTGCTGTCTGGTCCAAGGGAGGCCGTGAGTTCAAGAACTCTGACATTGTCACCATTACCAGCACCCCCACCTCCTCTACTCTGTCAATCAAGTACGCAAGCCGGAAGAACACAGGTGAATACACCATCACCGCCAGCAATCCCTTCGGCATTAAGGAAGAACATGTAAAGGTGAAGGTCTTGGACGTGCCTGGACCTCCAGGCCCCATTGAAGCCAGTAACATTTCAGCTGAGAAGTGCACTCTAACCTGGCTTCCACCAGAGGAGGATGGAGGTTGCTCTATCAAGTCCTACATCCTTGAGAAGAGAGAGACCAGCCGTCTGCAGTGGACCAAGCTAGCTGAGAATGTCATGGACTGCAGATATGTAGCCAGCAAACTGATCAAGGGCAATGAGTACATCTTCAGAGTGTCTGCTGTGAACCAGTATGGCACTGGAGACTCAAGCCAGTCCGGTCCAGTCAAAATGGTTGACAGTTTCCGTAAGTTTATTTGGTTATAATTTGTATT
The DNA here is from genome assembly GCF_046630095.1 of Trachinotus anak. Lineage (NCBI taxonomy): Eukaryota > Metazoa > Chordata > Actinopteri > Carangiformes > Carangidae > Trachinotus > Trachinotus anak. Next base: position 2,041,467 of record NW_027273890.1, read on the forward strand.
AAAAAAATAATTTTTAAAAAGATGAAAATAATAATATTGCAAATATCCAGATATGGGTTAGGGTTAGGGTTAGCATAATGAAAATTATTTAAGCGCTCATGTATAACTGACCAAAATGTTCTTGTGCATTTTGTTTGCCCAGGCCCACCAGGCCCACCCTCAACCCCAGAGATTGATAATGTCAGTAGAAATTCTGTCACCATTTCATGGAAGAGACCAGCACAAGACGGCGGAAGTGACATCAGAGGATACTGTGTAGAGAGGAAAGAAAGGAGAGGAATGAGATGGGTGAGAGCCTGTAAGAGGACGATCCCTGACCTGCGCTTCAAGGTGCAAGGTCTGAGTGAGGGAGTAGAGTATGAGTTTAGAGTCACTGCTGAGAACAAGGCTGGATTTGGGGAGCCAAGTGAGCCATCACACCCTGTGATGACTAAGGACATTGTGTGTAAGTATTAGTGGACATTTTTAAAACAGGAAAGTTGCATACTGAATGTAGAAAAGTAAAAACAATACAAGCACCTTTGCCCACAAAAACTTGTTTCAACTCTTGTTATTTCTTTCTTTGTTTATTAGATCCACCTGGTCCTCCATCCAATCCCAGAATTACAGACACCACAAAAACCACAGCCACCTTTGCCTGGGGCCGACCGCACTATGATGGTGGTCTGGCAGTAGAGGGATATATTGTTGAGTACAAAAAGGAGGGACATGATGACTGGGAGACAGAGACACAGTACCCTTTAAAAGCTACTGAATATGTTATTGGTAAACTTCAAAAAGGTGGCAAATACCACTTCAGAGTCAGCGCTGTAAACTCTGAGGGAGTTGGTGAGCCTGCAGAGGTTGAGAAAGTGACTGAACTGGTGGACCAGGAGACGCTGCCAGACTTTGAGCTGGATGCTGAACTCAGGAGAACCCTGGTGGTCAGATCCCGCTGTTCAATTCGTATGTTTGTTCCCATCAGGGGCCGTCCTGTTCCTGAAGTAACATGGAGCAAAGATGATACCAACCTGAAGACACGTGCACACATCGACACCACAGAGTCCTACACTCTGCTGGTTATTCCTGACTGCACCAGATATGATGCTGGAAAGTACCACCTCTGTCTGGAGAATGTTGCTGGAAAGAAGACAGGCTTTGTTAATGTGAAAGTTCTAGACACACCAGGACCACCAGTCAACCTCAAACCTAGAGAGATCACCAAGAACAGCATCACCCTCCAGTGGGAAATCCCCATAATCGATGGTGGTTCCAAGATTCATAACTACATTATTGAAAAGAGAGAGGCTACCAAGAAGGCCTACACAGTGCTTAGCACCACATGGCAGAAGTGTTCCTTCAAAATTACAGACCTTGATGAGGGAGCTTACTACTACTTCCGTGTATCTGCTGAGAATGACCTAGGCGTAGGTGAGCCTGCTGAAACCCCTGAGCCAATCAGGGTGTCCCAAGCTCCCTCTGCACCAGAGAACTTGTATGTCACAGATGTGTCCATTGACAGCGCCAGCCTTGCATGGGTCAAGCCCCTACATGATGGTGGCAGTTTGATTACTGGATATGTCATTGAAGCCCAGAAAAAGGACACTGACCAGTGGGTCCATGTGGCCACCATTAAGGCTCTTGACTACACTGTCACAGATCTGACAGAGGGAGCAGAATATACCTTCCGCATAATGGCTGTCAATGCATCAGGTAGGAGTGACCCCCGTGAGAGCAGGCCTGCTGTTATCAAAGAGCAGACTTCCGCTCCCTCCTTTGATCTTCGTGGAGTCTACCAGAAGACGGTCATCGCCAAGGCAGGAGATCGTGTCAAAGTGGAGATTCCAGTTCTTGGCAAACCTAGGCCTGTGGTTTCCTGGAAGAAGGGAGACACAGTGCTCAAGGAGACACAAAGAATTAACACTGAAACCACACCAACATCAACTATCCTCAACATTGGTGAGATCAAGAGGACTGATGGAGGCCAGTATTCCATGACTGGAAAGAACATGCTGGGTACAGTAACTGAGACAATCACAGTCTTAGTCCATGACATTCCAGGTCCTCCCACTGGTCCCATTAAGCTGGACGAGGTCTCATGTGATTATGTTCTTATGTCCTGGGAGGCACCAGAGAATGATGGAGGTGTCCCTATTAATAACTACATTGTTGAGATGCGGGAGACAACCGGTACTTCATGGATTGAGTTGGCTGCAACAGTGATCCGCACCACATTCAAGGCAGCTCGACTCAACACTGGTACCGGATATCAGTTCCGTGTCAAAGCCCAAAATAGATATGGCATTGGGCCGTGCATTGTCTCTGATCCAGTAGTGGCTGCCTATCCATTTGATGTGCCAGGCCAGCCAGGCACTCCTGTCATCACATCTTTCAACAAAGATGCAATGACTTTGAGTTGGAACGAGCCATCCTCTGATGGAGGTAGTGCTATCCTGGGCTATCACGTGGACAGAAAAGAGAAAAACAGCATTCTCTGGCAGAGAATCAGCAAAGCTCTTGTTGTTGGAAATATCTTCAAATCAACAGGCCTTGTTGATGGAATTGCATACGAACACCGCGTTACCGCTGAAAACATGGCTGGTCTCAGCAAACCAAGCAAACCCTCTGAGCCTATGTATGCTCTGGACCCTGTTGACCCACCAGGCAGGCCTGTGGCACTGAATATCACCAGACATGAGGTCACTGTGTCATGGACCAAACCAGAGGGAGATGGTGGATTTTCCATCACAGGATATACAGTGGAGAGGAGAGAGATGCCAAATGGACGCTGGCTCAAAGCCAACTTCAACAACATCCTAGAAACCATCTATACAGTCAGTGGTCTGACCGAAGATGCAACTTATGAATTCCGTGTGTTTGCTAGAAACTCAGCTGGTGCTGTCAGTGCTCCATCCCAGCCATCAGAGGCAATCACATGCAGAGATGATATTGAAGAGCCCAGACTTGATGTTGATGCATCATATAGCAGCAATGTTGTCGTCATGGCAGGAGAGGTATTCAAGCTGGAGGCCAATGTGATTGGCAGGCCAATCCCATCTTTGGTATGGACCAAAGAAGGGAAGGAGCTTGAGGATACAGCCAAGTTAGAGATAAAGACATCTGACTTCCATACAACTCTAATAAACAAAGATTCCCTTAGGAGAGATGGTGGCACTTTTACTCTAACTGCCAGCAATCCAGGTGGTTTCGCCAAGTTCACATTCAGTGTCAAGGTGCTTGACAGACCTGGACCACCTGACTCCCTCACTGTAACTGATGTCACTGCTGAGAAATGTGTCCTTAACTGGCTGCATCCAACACATGATGGTGGGGCCAAGATAGAGTACTTTATCATTCAGAGGCGTGAGACCAGTAGGTTGGCATGGACAAATGTGGCCACAGACCTTCAAGCAAATAGATTCAAGGTCACCAAACTTCTGAAGGGCAATGAGTACATCTTCAGAGTCATGGCTGTTAACAAGTATGGTGTGGGTGAACCCCTGGAATCTGAACCTGTCATCTGTGCCAACCCTTATGTCCCCAGTGATCCACCCCAGCAGCCAGAAGTCACCACAATTACCAAGGACTCCATGGTTGTCTGCTGGGAGCGCCCTGAACATGATGGAGGCAGCAGAATAAACACCTACATAATTGAGAGAAGAGATAAGACTGGCTTGCGCTGGGTGAAGTGCAATAAAAGGACTGTAACTGACCTGCGATTCAAGGTCTCTGGCCTCACACCAGGACATGAGTATGAATTCAGAGTTCTTGCTGAGAACAATGCTGGTCTAAGCCAACCTAGTCCTTCCAGTCCACTCTACAAAGCAATAGACACCATCTTCCAGCCTGGACCTCCAGGGAACCCCAGAGTGCTGGATACAACCAAGTCTTCCATCACCCTTGCCTGGAACAAGCCTGTGTATGATGGTGGTTCTGAAATCACTGGTTACATTGTGGAGACCTGCCTGCCTGACGAGGATGAGTGGACAATTCACACTCCCAGGAAGGGATGGACAGCCACTTCCTTCACCATCACCAACTTGAAGGAAAACCAAGAGTATAAAATCAACATCTGTGCCACTAATTGCGAAGGAGTGGGAGAGCCTGCTGCTGTACCCGGTACCCCTAAGGCTGAAGACAGACTGCTTCCTCCAGAAATTGAGCTTGGAGCAGAGCTGCGTAAGGTGGTGTGCATTAGAGCCTGCAGCACACTTAGACTCTTTGTTCCAATAAAGGGCAGACCAGCACCTGAAGTGAAATGGTTGAGGGAACATGGAGAATCCTTAGACAAAGCTAACATTGAAATCAGCCCATCATTCACCACTCTTCAGGTAGACAATGTTGACAGGTTTGATGGAGGAAAATACATGGTGACTGTAGAGAATGCCTCAGGAAGCAAGACAGCTTTTGTTAATGTCAGGGTACTAGATACTCCAGGAGCACCTCAGAATCTGATTGTCAAGGAGGTCACAAGAGATTCAGTATCGCTCGTTTGGGATGCACCTCTAATTGATGGTGGCTCCAGAGTCCGCAACTACTTAGTAGAGAAGCGCGAGTCAACCAGAAAGGCCTATTCAACTGTCTGTGCAAGCTGCCATAAGTCAAGTTGGAAAATTGGAGATCTGGAGGAAGGAAAAATGTACTTCTTTAGAATCCTGGCTGAGAATGAATATGGCATCGGCCTCCCAGTAGAGACTCTTGAACCAATTAAAGTGTCAGAGAGGCCTCTACCTCCAGGTAAAGTGTCCCTCCGTGAAGTTACTGGCACCAGTGTCACACTAACTTGGGAAAAACCTGACCATGATGGTGGCAGTAGAATCACAGGCTATATTGTTGAGATGCAAGGTAAAGGCAGTGAGAAGTGGACCCAAGTCATGATGGTAAAGACCAATGAAGCTGTTGTAACTGGCCTTTCACAAGGGGAGGAGTACATGTTCCGTATTTCAGCCACCAATGAAAAGGGAGTTAGTGACCCACGTCCTCTCAGTGTGCCTGTGGTGGCAAAAGACCTTGTCATCTCACCAACCTTCAAAGTGCTTTTTAGCACATTCAGTGTGCTAGCAGGAGATGATCTAAAGATAGATGTACCATATGCTGCCTGTCCCAAGGCCACGGTAACTTGGTTTAAAGATGGTGTTGTTCTGAAGGAGACAACAAGAGTTAACGCTGAAGCCACAGACAAAAACCTTCTCCTGGTCATCAAGGAGGCTTGCAGAGATGATGTAGGAACGTACACTATAAAACTGGCCAACAAAGCTGGAGAAGCATCTACAGACATCAGTGTTGTTGTTCTAGATAAACCTGGTCCTCCAACAGGTCCAGTTAAGTTGGATGAGGTCACTGCTGACAGCGTGATCCTGTCCTGGAATCCTCCAGAGTATGATGGTGGTTGCACAATCAACAATTACATTGTTGAGAAGAGAGACACATCTACCACTAACTGGCAGATTGTGTCAGCAACAGTTGCCAGAACCACTATTAAGGCAGCCCGTCTGAAGACTGGATCTGAGTACCAGTTTAGGATTGCTGCAGAGAATAGATATGGCAAGTCCTCAGCCCTGCTCTCTGATACCATTGTTGCTCAGTATCCATTTGAAGTGCCCAGTCAGCCACATTCAGTTGTGGTCCAGTCAGCCACTAAGGAAAGTATGGTGGTTGTATGGGAGAAACCCAGTAATGATGGTGGAAGCAAAATTCTGGGCTATCACTTAGAGCTTAAAGAAAGAAACAGTATACTCTGGGTGAAACAGAACAAACAACTCATCCCAGAGACCAGATTTAAGGTTGTTGGTCTTGAGGAGGGTATTGAATATGAGTATAGAGTCTATGCTGAGAACATTGTTGGCCATAGCAAAGCCAGCAAACTGAGTGAAATGCAAGTGGCCAGAGATCCTTGTGACAGACCAGGAAAGCCAGAGGCTGTTATTGTGACAAGAAACCAAGTGACACTCAGATGGACCAAACCTGAGTATGATGCCGGCATCAAGATCACAGGTTATGTGGTTGAGAAGAAGGAGGCAGCAGGTCGCTGGATGAAGGCCAGTTTCACCAACATCATTGAGACTGAATTTGTTGTTACTGGACTTACTGAAGATCAGATTTATGAGTTCCGTGTCATCGCCAGGAATGCAGCAGGTGTCTTCAGTCAGCCCTCTGATTCAACAGGAGCTATCACTGCCAAAGATGAGGTGGATCCACCCAAGATTGACTTGGAAGCTAAGTACTCCCAGGCTGTGGTGGTAAATGCTGGGGAAACATTCAGGCTTGAGGCAGCTGTCTCTGGTAAGCCTGTGCCAACAGTACACTGGCTGAAGGAAGGTCAAGAGATTACTGAAGCAGCTCGTGTAGAACTAAAGAACACAGACTTTACAGCTTGTCTAGTTGTTAAAGAAGCCATTCGTGTTGATGGAGGTCAATACACTTTGCTTGTAAAGAATGTTGGAGGAGAGAAATATGTTAACATTAATGTCAAGGTCCTGGACAGACCTGGTCCTCCTGATGGCCCTATCTCCATTTATGGGGTCACCAGTGAGAAATGTTCCATTTCCTGGAAACCTCCCAAACAAGATGGAGGTAGTGATGTTTCTCATTACATTGTTGAGAGGAGGGAAACCAGCAGATTGGTTTGGACTGTAGTTGAACCAAAAGTTCAGACATTGAACCTGAAGATCACCAAACTTCTTCCTGGTAATGAGTACATCTTCCGAGTGATTCCAGTCAACAAATATGGAGTTGGTGAGCCTCTGGAATCTGAGCCAATGATTGCCAGAAATCCATTTGTCACTTCCAACCCACCAACAGAGGTAGAAGTCAGCACAATCACCAAAGACTCAATGGTGGTGACCTGGGAGAGACCAAGTAATGATGGCGGCAGCCCCATCCAGGGATACATTGTTGAGAAACGTGACAAGGATGGTGTGAGATGGACCAGATGCAACAAGCGCACAGTGAGTGAGCTGCGCTTCAGAGTGACAGGACTCCTAGAAAACCATAGCTACGAATTCAGAGTTGCTGCTGAGAATGCTGCAGGTGTTGGCACACCTAGTGCACCTACGGTCTACTACAAAGCATTGGATCCTATCTTCAAACCAGGCCCGCCAAACAACCCCAAGGTAGTTGACTCATCTAGGTCCACTGTTTCCCTGGTATGGGGTAAACCCATCTATGATGGTGGCTGTGAGATTCAGGCCTACATTGTTGAGGCCTGTAACGGGGCATCTGATGAGTGGTTTATGTGCACTCCTCCCAGTGGAATCACAGATACTAAGTTTACAGTGACAAAGCTTCTTGAGAAGCACGAGTACCAGTTCAGAGTGTGTGCTATCAACAAAGTTGGTGTTGGTGAGCATGCTGATGTTCCAGGAAAAATTCTCCTGGAGGAGAAGCTTGAGGCTCCTGATCTTGACCTGGATGCTGATATGAGAAAGATGATCAACATTAGAGCAGCAAGCACTCTCAGGCTGTTTGTTCCTGTGAGAGGTCGTCCAGCCCCTGAGGTGAAATGGGGTAAGGCTGAGGGCGAGATTAAGGAGACTGCCCAGATTGACAATACAGGCAGTTATGCTTCACTTGTCATTGAGAATGTTGACAGATTTGACAGTGGCAAGTACACCGTGACTGCAGAAAATGCCAGTGGAGTGAAGTCAGTTTTCATCAGTGTCAGAGTCCTGGACACACCTAGTCCACCAACTAACTTCATTGTGAAAGACATTACCAAAACTTCTGTCACTCTCACATGGGAGCCTCCACTACTGGATGGTGGCGCAAAGATTAAGCATTATATTGTTGAGAAGCGTGAGAGCACCAGGAAAGTTTATTCTCCCATCACCACCTGTAATAAAATGTCATGGAAAGTCGAGCCTCTTCCAGAGGGTGGAATATTCTTCTTCAGAGTCCTGGCTGAGAATGAATATGGAGTTGGTCTCCCCGCTAAAACTATAGAGCCCATTAAGATATCCGAGAAGCCTCAGCCACCTGGTAAAGTCAGTGTTGTTGATGTTACTCATAGCACTGTAACCCTCACCTGGGAGAAGCCTGCACATGATGGTGGCAGTAGGATCAGTCACTATGAAGTTGAAATGGTACCTAAGGACAGTGAGGCCTGGTCTGTTTGTGCTAGTGTGAAGGCGCTGGAGACTGTAGTGACAAACCTACTCAAGGGAGAGGAGTATCAGTTCAGAGTTGTAGCTGTAAATGACAAGGGCAAAAGTGACCCTAGACAATTGGTTCAGTCAGTTGTAGCAAAGGACCTTGTGATTGAGCCTGCTGTTAGACCCAAAGTGAGCACCTACAGTGTTCAGGTGGGGCATGACCTCAAGATAGAGGTCCCAATTGCTGGCCATCCAAAGCCAACCATCAGCTGGACCAAGGATGGTGCTGCCCTTAAGCAGACCACCAGAGTCAATGTCACTGACTCAGCACATCACACCACCCTGACCATAAAGGATGCCATCAGAGAAGATGGGGGCATGTATGGTATCAATATCTCCAATGTCCTGGGGTCCAAGGATGCCACTATTGAGGTGATCACCCTCGACAAACCAGGCCCACCAACAGGCCCTGTCAAGTTGGATGACATAAGTGCTGAGAGTATCACTCTTAACTGGGAACCCCCTTCATACACAGGTGGCTGCCCAATTTCCAACTATGTGGTAGAAAAGAGAGACACAACCACAACTAACTGGGTGGTTGTATCCGCTACTGTAGCCAGAACCACACTTAAAGTGGCTAATTTGAAGACAGGTGCTGAATACCAGTTCAGAATCTATGCTGAGAATAGATATGGAAAGAGTTATGCAATTGATTCAGAGCCTGTTGTGGCACAGTATCCATTCCAGGAGCCTGGCCCACCAGGAACACCATTTGTGTCATCTTACACTAAAGACTTTATGGTGGTTGAATGGCACAAACCCCCATCTGATGGAGGCAGTGCCATCTTGGGCTACCATCTGGAGAGGAAAGAGAAGAACAGCATCCTCTGGACAAAGATCAACAAAATGCTCATCCAAGACTGCAGGTTTAAATCTACTCCTCTTGAGGAAGGCATTGAGTATGAGTATAGAGTCTATGCTGAGAATATTGTTGGCATTGGAAAATGCAGCAAAATTTCTGAAGTTTATGTAGCCCGTGACCCATGTGATCCTCCCGGCCATCCTGAGGCTGTGATTGTGACCAGGCACTCAGTGAAGCTGAGGTGGACCCCGCCAGAGTATGATGGTGGGAGCTTAGTTACTGGCTATGTAGTGGAAAAACGTGACCTTCCTGAAGGCAAGTGGATGAAGGCTAGCTTTACAAACATCATTGACCATGAATTCACAGTTACTAGCCTAACAGAAGACAGTAAATATGACTTCAGAGTAATAGCCAGGAATGCAGCTGGTGCTATCAGCAGGCCATCTGAGTGCACAGGATCCATCACAGCCAAGGATGAAGTTGAACCACCAAAGTGTGAGACAGATCCTATGTACAACCAGACCCTTGTTATCAATGCTGGAGAAACTTTCTGTCTGGAGGGCAGTGTGGAAGGAAAGCCCATCCCCACAGCTCAGTGGTTCAAGGGGGCTGTCGAAGTTGAAAACTCAGCGAGGGCTGAGATCAAAAACACAGACTTTAAGGCATCATTAGTTGTGAAGGATGCCATCAGGGTGGATGGTGGACAGTACAATCTGGTTCTGACTAATGTGGCTGGAACTAAGACTGTCCCATTCAGTGTGAAGGTACTGGACAGACCAGGACCCTCAGAGGGACCTCTTACTGTCAGCAATGTCACTGAGGAGAAGTGTTCACTGTCATGGCTGCCACCCAGACACGATGGAGGAGCTAGCATTTCTCACTACATCATTCAGAAGCGAGAAACCAGCCGCCTGGCATGGACTGTGGTCTCCAGTGATTGTGGAGCTACCATGTTTAGGGTTACTAAACTGTTGAAGGGCAATGAGTACATCTTCAGAGTCATGGCTGTTAACAAATATGGCGAGGGTGAGCCTCTTGAGTCAGCGCCAGTTATCATGAGAAATCCATTTGTTCCTCCAGGCTCACCACAGGAGCTTGAGATCACTAACATTACTAGGGACTCTATGACTGTCTGCTGGAACCGCCCTGAGACCACAGGAGGCAATGAAATTGTTGGTTACATCATTGAGAAGCGAGACAGAGCCGGAGTGAGGTGGACAAAGTGCAACAAACGCAGGGTGACAGACTTAAGATTCAGAGTAACAGGACTAACTGAAGACCATGAATATGAATTCAGGGTATCTGCTGAGAATGCGGCTGGAGTGGGTCAGCCAAGCCCACCTACTCCCTATCTTAAAGCCTGTGACCCCACCTTTGAACCAGGCTGTCCCACCAATGCCCATGTGGTTGACACAACAAAAGACTCCATCAGTCTGGCCTGGCATAGGCCCATCTATGATGGTGGTTGTGAGATTCAAGGATATGCTGTGGAAATTACAAAGGCTGATGAGGAGGAATGGACTATATGCACACCACCCTGTGGAGTTAATGCAACCAAGTTCACCATCACAAAGTTGATAGAGCACCAAGAATACAAAGTTCGCATCTGTGCAATCAATAAGCTGGGTGTTGGTGAGCCCACTGAGATCCAGGGAGTCGTTAAACCTGTGGATAAGATTTATCCCCCAGAGATGACTCTGGATTCAGAGCTCAGGAAGGGAGTAGTTGTCCGTGCAGGTGGCTCAATGAGAATCTGCATTCCATTTAAGGGCCGTCCTACCCCTGAGATCAGCTGGGCCAAGGAGGATGGACAACTGCCCAGTAAAGTCCAGATAGAGACAGGGGAAGATTACACACAGCTCTCTATTGAAATCTGTGACAGATATGATGCTGGAAAATACATCCTCAACTTGGAAAATAGTGCTGGCACCAAATCAGCCTTTGTCTCTGTTAAAGTTCTGGACACTCCAGGGGCCCCTCTTAATTTAATGGTAAAGGACATTAAGAGAGAAAGTGTTACTCTGACATGGGAGCCTCCTCTTATTGATGGTGGTGCAAGAATCAAGAATTATCTGGTTGAAAAGCGCGAGTCCACCAGGAAGGTTTATTCTAATGTGGATAACAAGTGCACAAAGACAAGCTACCGTATCACTGGCCTAACGGAAGGAACTATCTACTATTTCAGAGTCTTAGCTGAGAATGAGTTTGGCGTGGGACAGCCAGCTGAGACAGAAGACTCAGTTAAGACATCTGAGCCTCCTCTGCCTGTGGGTAAAGTCACTTTGACTGAAGTTACCAAAACCACTGCCTCACTCTCCTGGGAGAAGCCAGATCATGATGGTGGCAGCAGGATCATGGGCTACTACATTGAGATGCAGCCTGTGGGCTCAGAGGAGTGGGTTGTGGCCACTACAACCAAAACTTGTGAGGGCACTGTTACAGGCCTTTGTGCAGGACATGAGTACCTGTTTAGAGTGTTAGCTTTCAATGAGAAGGGCAAGAGTGACCCCAGGGCTCTGGCTGCACCAGTCACTGCTAAAGATGTAACTATTGAGCCTAGATTCAAGATGGCATTCAACACTTACAGTTTACTGCATGGTGATGATCTGAAGATCGAGATTCCTGTGATAGGACGCCCCATTCCCAAGGTTGAATGGAAAAAGGATGGACATGCTCTTAAGGAGACAACCAGACTAAATGTATCTAGCACTCAATCATCTACTAAGCTGTGCATCAAGGATGCAAATAAAGAAGACTCTGGTAAATACACTGTCACAGCCACCAGCAGTATCGGAACAGCTACAGAGGAGATTACTGTTATTATTCTTGATAAGCCTGGCCCACCCACAGGCCCTGTGAAGATTGAAGAGGTGAGCTCTAATTATGTCACTCTCTCCTGGGAGCCACCAGAGTACACTGGTGGCTGTCAGATCAACAACTACATTGTGGAGAAGAGAGACACCACCACAACAGCATGGCAGATTGTGTCTGCTACTATTGCCAGGACAACCATCAAAGTCACCAAGTTGAAGACTGGAGTTGAGTATCAATTCAGAGTGTCTGCTGAGAATAGATATGGAAAGAGTTCTGCCATTGTCTCTCCCGCTGTTGTTGCTCAGTATCCATTTAGCGAGCCTGCTGCTCCAGGAACGCCAATTATTTCTGCTGCAGCCAAGGATAATATGGTTGTTGAGTGGAAGCCTCCCACCAACAATGGAGGTAGCCCCATCCTAGGCTATCACCTGGAGAGAAAGGAGAAGAACAGCCTCTTGTGGACTAAACTCAACAAACTTCTAATTCCAGACACGCATTTCAGGACTACAGAGCTGGAAGAAGGTATTGAGTATGAATTCAGAGTTTATGCTGAGAATATTGCTGGAATCAGCCCAGCTAGCAAGCTTTCTGAGACCACAGTTGCTAGGGACCCCTGTGACCCACCAGGCACTCCTGAGGCTATTGAAATCACCAGAAACCATGTGACACTCCAATGGACAAGGCCTCAGTATGATGGAGGCAGTGCAATTACTGGCTATGTGGTTGAGAGAAGGAAACATCCAGATACCCGCTGGATGAAGGCCAGCTTCACCAACATCATTGATACCCAGTTCACATACAGTGGCATGACTGAGGACTGTGTTTACGAGTTCAGAGTCATTGCCAGGAATGCTGCTGGCATTTCCAGCCGTCCGTCTCAGAGCACAGGAGAAATTACTGCCAAAGATGAGATTGAAGCTCCAGAAGCCATCATGGATTCTAAATTCAAGGATTTGACAGTTGTTCATGCTGATGAAACATTTATCATTGATGCTGACTACACTGGCAAGCCTCTGCCTGAGGTCGTTTGGTTAAAGGATGGAAAGGAGATTGACAAAGCTACACCAAGAATGGAAGTCAAGACCACGCTCACACATACCATCCTCACAGTTAAGGATTGCATTAGAGTTGATGGAGGCCACTTTGTCCTCAAACTTGTCAATGTGGGAGGAGTTAAGATGATCCCAGTAAATGTTAAAGTTCTGGATAGACCTGGTCCTCCAGATGGCCCGCTAGAAGTCAAAGGTGTAACAGCTGAGAAATGTTATCTTCACTGGAACCATCCTTCACATGATGGTGGAGCCAGCATCTCCCACTACATAATCGAGAAGAGAGAGACCAGTCGTTTGTCATGGACCATGGTTGAGCCCAAGATCCAGGCCATCAGCTACAAAATCACAAAACTGCTGCCTGGTAATGAATACATCTTCAGAGTCACTGCTGTGAATAAATATGGTGTTGGTGAGCCTTTGGAATCTGAGCCTGTTATTGCTCGTAACCCCTTCACTACTCCCAGTGCTCCCTCCACTCCAGAGGCCAGTGCTATCACTAGGGACTCCATGGTACTTACCTGGGAGAGGCCAGATGATAATGGAGGAGCTGAGATTGAAGGATATGTCCTTGAAAAACGTGATAAGGATGGAATCAGGTGGAGTAAGTGCAACAAGAAAAGGCTGAATGACCTGAGATTCCGATGCACTGGTCTCACAGAGGGCCACTCCTATGAATTCAGGGTCTCAGCTGAGAATGCTGCTGGTGTTGGAAAACCTAGTGCACCAACTCAATACATCAAGGCCTGCGATGCCACTTATCCACCAGGACCTCCAAATAACCCCAAAGTTATAGACCATTCAAGCACCACAGTCTCCCTGTCCTGGTCCAGGCCTATCTATGATGGTGGAGCACAGATCAGTGGATACATTGTTGAAATGAAGGAAGCAACAGATGATGAATGGATCATTTGCACACCACCCATGGGTGTCCAGACTACTCACTACACTGTGAAGAAACTGAAAGAAAATGCAGAGTACAACTTCCGCATCTGTGCTGTTAACTGTGAGGGAGTGGGAGAGCATGTGGACCTACCTGGGTCTGTGATTGCTGCAGAGAAGCTGGAAGCTCCTGAAATTGAACTAGATGCTGACCTAAGGAAGATGGTCAACATTCGTGCCACTGCAACCCTCCGTCTGTTTGTGACAATCAGGGGAAAACCTGAGCCTGAGGTTAGATGGTCAAAGGCAGATGGCACTTTAAATGAGCGTGCCCAGATTGAAGTCACCAGCTCTTACACAATGCTAGTGATTGAGAATGTTGACAGATTTGACACTGGCAAATACGTACTGACCCTTGAGAACCTCAGTGGCTCCAAATCAGCCTTCATTAATGTTAGAGTTCTGGACTCCCCGAGTGCTCCTACCAACCTAGAGGTAAAGGATGTGAAGAGAAATTCTGTCTCTCTATCCTGGGAGCCTCCTCTAATTGATGGTGGGGCAAAGATATCACACTATATTGTGGAAAAGAGGGAGCAGAAGAGAATGGCTTTCACCAGTATTTGTACTAACTGTGTGAGGAACTCCTACATTATTTCTGACCTGCAGGAGGGAGGTCGATACTATTTCCGTGTATTGGCTGTGAATGAGCTTGGAGTAGGTCTGCCTGCCTCCACAGATCAAGTCAAGGTGTCAGAGGCTCCTTTGCCTCCTGGCAAGATTGTACTGGTTGATGTGACTCGTCATACTGTCACCCTTTCTTGGGAGAAACCTGATCATGATGGAGGCAGCAAGATTACAAGCTATATTGTGGAGATGCAGCCCAAGGGAGATGACAAATGGACTGTGTGCAGTGAAGTCAAAGCACTGGAAGCTACTATTGATGGACTTGCAACTGGAGAGGAATACTCCTTCAGGGTGATTGCTGTGAATGATAAGGGCAAGAGCGATGCCAAACCTCTAGCTACCCCTGTGGTGGTGAAGGACATCACAGTAGAACCCATCATAAATCTGCTGTTCAACACATACAGTGTAAAAGCAGGAGATGACTTGAAGATTGATGTCCCCTTCAAAGGCAGACCTCAGCCAGAGGTGTCCTGGAAGAAGGACGGTCAGATGCTGAAGCAGACAACTAGGGTCAATGTTCTTACCTCCAAGACTACATCCAAGATTATCATCAAGGATGCAACCAAGGAGGACGTAGGAAAATATGAGATTATTCTGACTAACTCAGTTGGCACCAAGGCAGCTGAAATCTCTGTCATCATCCTGGACAAACCTGGCCCACCTAGCAACATCAAGGTGGATGAGGTGAGTGCTGACTTCATCTGTCTGTCTTGGGATCCTCCAACCTATGATGGTGGATGCCAGATTAACAATTACGTGGTGGAGAAGAGAGACACTACTACAACCACATGGCAGATTGTCTCAGCCACAGTAGCCAGGACATCAATCAAGGTGACTCGTCTCACTCAGGGAACTGAGTACCAGTTCCGTATTGCAGCTGAGAACCGTTACGGCAAGAGTCATGCTATTGACTCAGCTCCTGTTGTTGCTCAGTACCCCTTTGAGCCTCCAGGCCCTCCAACCAACCTCCATGTTGCCCATGCCACTAAAACTGGCATGCTTGTGGAATGGGGCAGACCTGCCAGTGATGGGGGAAGCCCTGTTATTGGTTATCACATTGAATGCAAAGACCAAAGCAGCATTCTGTGGACCAAGGTCAACAGAGGACTGCTGTCTGAGAACCAGTTTAAGATGACAGGCATTGAAGAAAGTCTTCTGTATCAGTTCAGAGTCTATGCTGAGAATATTGCTGGGATTGGTCCATGCTCTAAGCCCAGTGACCCAGTAGCAGCCAGAGATCCATGTGAATCTCCACATAACCTTAGAGTCACTGATATTACCAGGACATCGGTTTCTCTATTCTGGGAGAAGCCAGAGTATGATGGTGGAGTAAAGATTACTGGCTACATTGTTGAGCGTAAAGAACTTCCCAATGGCCGCTGGCTGAAATGCAATTTCACCAACCTTCAGGACACCTACTTTGATGTCACAGGCCTCACAGAAGATGTCCAATATGATTTCCGTGTCATTGCTAAGAATTCTGCAGAGATGTTGAGTGCTCCGTCAGAGAGCACTGGTCCTGTCACAGTCAAGGATGATGTAGACCCTCCCACTATTATCCTGGAAGACAAGTTCAGACAGCTGGTTGTCATTAAAGCTGGGGAGGTCATTGGAATTGATGCTGAAATTACCGGACGTCCACTTCCAGTTGTCTCATGGTCTAAGGATGGAAAGGAGATTGTGGCAAAGGCCAGGTGTGAAATCACCTCCACAAACTTCACAACCACCCTGATTGTTAGAGACGCTATCAGGAGGGATTCTGGCCAGTATGTCCTGACCCTGCATAATGTGGCAGGAACCAGGTCTGTGGCTATCAATTGCAAGGTTCTGGACAAACCTGGACCATCTTCAGGACCTTTGGCAGTGTCAGGGCTCACAGCAGAGAAATGCACCCTAACATGGGGACCCCCTCAGGAAAATGGTGGTGCTGAAATTATGCACTACATTGTGGAAAAACGCGAGACAAGTCGCCTTGCCTGGACTCTTGTCTACGGAGACATGAAGGCAACCACCTGTAAAGTGACTAAGCTGCTCAAAGGAAATGAATACATCTTCAGAGTCAGGGGAATCAACAAATATGGAGATGGTGAGGCCCTGGAGAGTGAGCCAGTGAAGGCCATGGATCCATTTACTGTGCCTGCAGCTCCCACTAATGTCCAGGTCACCTCAGTTACTAGTGAGGCAATGACCATTTGTTGGGAAAGACCTGCTTCTGATGGTGGAAGCAGTATCTCTGGCTATGTCATTGAAAGACGAGAGAAGACTGGTCTTCGCTGGTGCCGTGTTAACAAGAAACCGGTTTATGACCTTAGAGTCAAAGCCTCACACCTTCGTGAGGGCTGTGAGTATGAGTACAGAGTGTTTGCAGAGAATGCTGCTGGCCTTAGTGCTCCTAGCATCCCTTGCCCACTCACCAAGGCTGAAGACCCCCAGTTCCTGCCTTCACCTCCTGCTAAGCCTAAGATCATTGACTCTACAAAGACAACAGTCACCCTGTCTTGGAACAAGCCACTATTTGATGGTGGAGCACCTGTGACTGGTTACAGAGTAGAATACAGGAAGACTTTAGATGATGAATGGATTGTTGGAGTCCAGAACACCAAGAACACAGAGTTTACAGTGGTGGGTTTGACTCCTGGGGCTGAATATGTGTTTGTTGTCAAGTCCATTAACAAGATTGGTGTAAGTGAGCCCAGTCCTGAGTCAGACAAGCAAGTTGCCAAAGAAAGAGAGGAGGAGCCAGTCTTTGACATCAGCAATGAGATGAGAAAGACTCTTATTGTGAAAGATGGGAGCTCATTTACCATGACAGTGCCCTTCAGAGGTAAACCCATCCCCAGTGTTACGTGGACTAAACCTGATGTTGACCTTAGAGTCCGTGCCGTCATTGACACCACAGACACCTTCACCTCCATCACCTTAGAGAAAGCAACTCGCAACGACTCTGGCAAATACACTGTCACCTTGTCCAGTGTAGCTGGAACTTCCTCTCTGACACTCAGTGTAAGAGTCCTGGATTCCCCTGGACCTCCTGCCCATGTAGAAGTCAAGGACGTAACCAAGACCTCTGCTACTGTAACCTGGGACACCCCTGAGAATGAGGGAGGAGGACCAGTCAAGAACTACCTTGTTGATATCCGTGAGGCCAGCAAGAAAGGCTGGACTAGGTTAACTGACACATGCCACAGACTGACATACAAGGTGACAGACCTACAGGAGGGAGGAGTGTACTACTTCAGAGTGACAGGCGAGAATGAATATGGTGTTGGTGTTCCTGCTGAGACCAAAGAGGGAACCAAGATCACAGGTATTGAATTTAAGTCGGAAACATTATAGTGTCTTATTATTGTGCAAAACATAATACCCTATTATTTCTATAAAACACATTATGTCTCTTTCTCCAGAAAAACCAAGCCCCCCACCAAAGCTTGGTGTGACTGATGTGTCCAAGGAGAGTGTGTCCTTGGCCTGGGCCAAACCAGAACAAGATGGAGGAAGCAGAATTACTGGCTACTTAGTGGAAGCTCTGGAGAAAGGCCAAGAGAAGTGGGTTAAGTGTGGTGTCACCAAGTCCATCCACCTCACAGTGTCTGGTCTGAGGGAGAATGCTGAGTATTTCTTCAGGGTCAGAGCTGAGAACCATGCTGGATTCAGTGAAGCTAAGGAAATGGTCTCCCCTGTATTGGTCAAAGACCAGTTTGGTAAGTTACATACAGAGTCAACAGATTTGTGAAGATTAACTTAAAAAGACAGAAAAACAACAGTATAAACCAATATTTATTTTTGTATTTATTGAGTTTAAATAGGAAATAACCAATTGAAATAACACAATATTGCACCAGTATAACAATGTCTGTTGTACCTCTGTTACTTTTTTGCTACAGAATCTCCTGAGATCAACATGAAGGATTTCCCTCATAATACTGTGTATGTTAGAGCTGGCTCCACCCTGAAGTGTGAGATCCCACTGACAGGCCGACCTTTGCCTAAAATCACTCTGTCCAAGGATAATGTGCTGCTGAAGTCAACCATGAGGTTCAACTCTGAAGTCACCCCTGACAGCATCAAGATCACTTTGCGTGAGAGCATTGCTGGAGACTCAGGACGCTATGATATCACTGCCTCTAACTCCAGTGGAACCACCAAGTCCTTTGTAAACATTGTGGTTCTGGACCGTCCTAGTGCCCCAGTTGGACCCGTGGAGCTATTTGACATCACAGAGGACAGTGTTAGCCTGAAGTGGCTCCCACCGGCATATGATGGTGGCAGCCCCATCACCAACTATATCATCCAGAAGAGGGAGACAACCACAGCCAACTGGATGGATGTCTCTTCTGCTGTGGCCCGCTGCACCATGAAGATCATGAAGCTGACCACTGGCCTGGAGTACCAGTTCAGAATCAGGGCTGAGAACAGATATGGAATCAGTGAGCACACTGACTCACCAACTGTTGCTGTCAGCCTTCCTTACAGTAAGTAGTCTTTCTTTTGCTTCCCTCTTTTATCAACATATGCATTACTTTTTCTATTCTGTTTTCTACAATAAATGTGTAAACCCTCCAACTCTGCTTCTTACCTGCCAGCTATTCCTGAGGCTCCATCGACTCCAGAGATCACTGCTGTAACTAGGGAAAGCATTACTGTAGCCTGGAAGGAGCCCAAATCAGATGGTGGTAGCCACGTGTTTGGCTACCATGTCCAGATGAAAGATAGGAACAGCATCCTTTGGCAGAGAGTCAACAAAATGGTGATCCGTGCTACACACTTCAAGGTCACCAACATCAATGCTGGACTTATTTATGAGTTCAAGGTGGCAGCAGAGAATGCTGCTGGAATGAGTGCCTTCAGCAAGATTTCAGATGCAGTGCTTGCTATTGATGCCTGTGGTGAGTGTAATGTGAAAAACTCTCTATAGAAGTCAAGGAAGTCTGAGTTAACTGTCACTGTTGTCTTATGATGAGTTCCCACTGTCTATTCACTGCCTCTGCATGATTCCTGCAGAGCCACCAATCAACTTGCGTATTAGTGACATCACCAAGAACACCATTAGCCTGGCCTGGCAGAAACCCAACTACGATGGTGGATCGCCAATCACTGGCTACATCATTGAGAAGAGAGAGGGTGTTTGTCCCAGGTGGTCCAAGGCTAACCTCACCAATGTCACAGATACCCGCTTCACTGTGACTGGCCTAACCCAGGAGGAGACATACGAGTTCAGAGTCATGGCCAAGAATGCTGTTGGTTCAGTGAGCAATCCATCCATGACTGCTGGACCAGCCACTTGTGTGGACACCTACGGTAGGGCTCTTTTGTGTTTTTGAACATTTTATTGCAAACAGTTGATTACCTTAAAATTTAGTACACTTTATATTGTTGGCTTTTCTCTAGTGCTGGGTTTTTTGTGAAACTGGATATCTTATTTTGGACAATAACTTTTTTCTTTTTTTTTTTTAAATAGTGATCTCTCCTAGACCCTTGTCCTTTTGCACACACATATATGATGCGTATATCCATCAGAATTTGAATTCACCTGTCTGTTTTTCATTTATCATTTAGGGGCCCCAGAGATTGAAATACCTCAGGAGTACCTTAGTGAGGTCAAACACAAGGCTGGCTCTAATGTGGAGCTCAAGTTTAATATCACAGCCAAACCTGCTCCCACTATTGAGTGGTTTAAGGATGGCAGAGAGCTTGAACCCACCTCCCAGCTCTCTTTCAAACACACATTTGAGTACACCAGTTTGTTCCTGAGGGAAACTACTCGTTTGAATTCTGGTACCTATGAGGTCAAGGTGAAGAACTCCCTGGGATCTGCATGCGCTGTTGTCAGGCTCCTCATTCAAGGTATTCAGATATTATTTAAAAACTGTATTTATAACAGTAACTTTTGTCTTGCGTGAAACTGATCTTACAGTATTTGCAGTAAAAACCACAAATCCCATTCATGGACATATCTCTCCCTTATCTAGACAAGCCAGGCCCCCCTGCTGGAGAGATTCAGTTTAAGAAGGTAACTGCTGACAACATAACCATCATGTGGTCCCCGCCTGCTGATGAGGGCGGTGCCATGGTAACTCATTACATTGTGGAGAAGAGAGAGACCAGTAGGGTCATGTGGTCCATTGTCTCAGAGAAACTGGTCGACTGCATCGTTAATGTGCCCAGACTCATTAAGGGCAATGAGTACATCTTCAGAGTCCGTGGAATAAACAAGTACGGCATTGGAGACCCACTAGAGTCTGAGCCTGTTATTGCAAAGAATGCATTTGGTAAGCAAACAAAATAAACTCATCATCATTCCCACAACTGCTGTTCAATGCGGAGTTGATTATTAGATTTGAAAAACAACTAAACTGCAATGTAATATTTTTATCATGTATAATATACAAGAGTTAAGGATACAGACAAGTTGTAAGAATATAGCAAGTTTTTTAAAAAAGGTTTTTAAACAATGGAAAAATAGTTTATTTAATTTTTATTTAATTTTTATTTCATACAGTTCCTCCTAGTGAGCCATCCAAGCCTAAAGTGACAATGATCACCAAGTCCACCATGACAGTGATCTGGGAAAGACCAGCATTAGATGGAGGCAGTGACATTGATGGCTACTACTTGGAGAAGAGGGAGAAGAAGAGTCTGCAGTGGTTCAAGGTTTGTTGGCTGACCTATTTTAAGAGATTTTTCTGAGCGTATAAGAAGCCACACTAAAAACTGTTAAGTGTGAGCATCACAAAGTAATTTCTTTGTCTAGGTGGTGAAGGGCACCATCAGAGACACCAGGCAGAAAGTCTCAAACCTGGTGGAGAACAATGAGTACCAGTACAGAGTTTGTGCTGTCAACAAGGCTGGAGCAGGAAACTACTCTGAGTCTTCTGACCTCTACAAGGCCTACGACCCCATCGGTATGCTTTTAATATGCACTTCACCATCACTATGACAGCCTTGTAGGAATTTCTTCTTAAGATTTCTTTATTGTTAAGGTCTTCACATGGAACCTCGGAACAATCCACATACATCCTTTTGTCACACTTCATTTTGTCTTCTTTAGATCTGCCTGGTGAGCCATCCAAGCTGCGTGTGGTTGACTCCACAAAGACTTCCATCACCCTCGGCTGGGAGAAGCCTGTCTATGATGGTGGCAGTGAAATCACACACTACACCTTGGACCAGATGAACACAGAGGAGAGAGAATGGGTGACCATCAACCCACAGGTCAAGACCTGTGAGTATGTGGTGTCCCACCTCAAACCTGGAACCTACTACTTCTTCAGAGTCTCTGCTGTCAACTGCAAGGGCAAAGGAGAGGACATCAAAATGTACCAGCCTGTGCAAGCCAAAGACATCTTGGGTTTGTATTCATATAGACTCTATTGTATTCCACAGGGCATGGGTCTTTTATATTTGTTATATGATAAAGAAAAAAACATATTAATATTGAGCATGACTTGAGTTCATTAAGGTGTTAGAAAGCTATTTCCTTTTGTTTTTATGGCTTCATATTATTGCCATAAAGTTGATTGTTATAATGAGTAAATCTATAGTCTGGTGGCTTACAATTATGCCATTGTCAATACCATTAACTAATTTGCCTTCTCCCATTTGTGTTACAATTCTCTCCAACAGAGGAGGCTGATTTGGACTTGGATGTTACCATGACGACCCAGTACACAGCCAGGGCTGGCCGAGACGTGGAAGTGTTTATCCCCCTGAAGGGACGCCCCGTCCCCAATGTCACCTGGCGCCGAGGTGACCGCAGCATGGCTGGTGACAACCGCTACACCATCACTAGCACTGAGCGAGCCACTACACTCCTCATACCCAAGGTCACTCGCGATGACTGTGGCAAGTATCTCCTGGAGATCGAGAACGGTGTGGGAGAACCCAAGATAATTACTGTTTCCCTGAAGGTTCTAGACAGTCCATCCACTTGCCAGAAACTGATGATCAAGAACGTGACAAGAGGAAAGCTGACCCTTAGCTGGGAGGCTCCTCTCATTGATGGTGGTTCCCCTGTCACTAATTACATTGTTGAGAAGAAGGCCTCTACCATGAAGGCTTACCAGGTGATCACAGCTGAATGTGCTAACACAACTTACAAGGTGTCCGGGCTAGAGGAGGATGTAGCTTACTTCTTCCGTGTGTCTGCTGAAAATGAGTATGGTGTGGGTGACACCTTTGAGACCACTGAGCCTGTCAGAGCCACAGAAACTCCAGGAGCTGTTAAACAACTGGTGATGGTGGACTCCACAAAGAACTCTGTTACCTTGCAGTGGACAAGACCTGACCACGATGGTGGCAGCCACATCACTGAATACATAATTGAGAAGAAAACGAGGGAAGATCACACTTGGACTTTGGGTGCTACATCCAAGCGCTGCAGCTGTGAGGTCACAGGACTCAAGGAGAATGCTGTCATGGACTTCAGAGTGTTTGCCAAGAATGAGAAGGGCAACAGTGACTTCTCCCAGATTGGTCCAATCACAGTGATGGACTTCATCATTCCACCAGAAGCCATCCTTAGTGACTACCCCAATGGAGAGCTTGCGGTTCGTATTGGTCAGAACATCCACATTGAACTGCCCTTCAAGGGAAAACCAAGACCTGCAATCAGCTGGCTGAAGGATAACTTGCCGCTGAAGGAAAGTGAGAAGATTCGCTTCAGGACCACTGACAACAAGACTGCAGTCACAGTCAGAGGAGCTAAGAAGGAGCATGCTGGCCAATACACCTTGGTCCTAGACAACAGAGTTGTCAAGAACTACTTTGACATTAATGTGATCACTCTGGGACCCCCCTCAGCACCTGTTGGCCCTATCCGCTTTGATGAAATTAAAGCTCAGAGTATCATCATCTCATGGGATGAGCCAAAGGAGGACGGAGGTGGCGAGATCACGTGCTACAGTGTGGAGAAACGTGAGACCTCCCAGGCCAACTGGAAGATGGTCTGCTCCAGTGTTGTCAGAATGACATTCAAGATTCCCAACCTTGTCAAGGGAACTGAGTACCAGTTCAGGGTCCGTGCAGAAAACAAGTATGGAGTCAGTGAACCACTCAACTCCTCAGACATTGTTGCCCAGCACCAGTACAAACCTCCAGGCCCTCCGGGAAAGCCAGTGGCCTTCAACATCACCAGTGATGGTATGACCATTAGTTGGGAGGCCCCAGGTTTCGATGGAGGATCCCCTATTTTGGGCTATCATGTTGAGAAGAAGGACAGGAACAGTCTCTTGTGGCAGAAAGTGAACTCCACCATCATCTCCAACAAAGAGTACAGAATCATTGGCCTCATGGAGGGACTGGAGTATTCTTTCAGAGTCTATGCTGAAAACAATGCTGGACTTAGCCCTGTTAGTGAACAGAGCAAACATGCGCTCGCTATCTCCCCCGTTGGTGAGTACACTCTTTGTTCATCCATTATATAAACAGGTCCAGGAAATGTTTAAAGATAACATTTAGGTATGTGATGTGTTTTTCTAATGTATGATTATTTTTATGATCGTGCTTGTTTCTGTATTACTTAAGGATTGTACAATCAAGCACAATGGATAAATTGCCTCTTTCTCATCTAATTAGATCCACCTGGCACCCCTGTCTGCATTGATGTAACCAGAGACTCAGTCACCCTGCAGTGGGATATCCCCAAGAGGGATGGTGGCAGCAAAATTGTGGCCTACAGTGTGGAAAGGCGCCAAGGTAGAGGCAAATGGCTGCGGTGCAATTTCACTGATATCAGTGAAACTCAGTTTACTGTGACTGGGCTGTCTGCTGGAGACAGATTTGAGTTCAGAGTGATTGCCAGGAATGCTGTGGGCACAGTCAGTCCACCATCCAACTCCTCTGGATACATCATGACCAAGGATGAGAGCAGTAAGTATTCTCAACATAGTTCAAAATATGTAGAGACATCAGCATAAATAGTGTGTTTCACACATCCCTTTGATTGTGCAGATCCTTCATTTGTTAATTTTCTTTGTATCTGCAGTTGCTCCTGAGATTGAGTGGTCTCCAGAGCAGGTGGTCACCCTCAGGGCTGGAGAGAACGTTAAACTCAGCTGCAGCATCACTGGACGTCCCGTCCCCCAGGTTGTCTGGTACAAGGATGGAAAAGAGATTGACAAGACGATCATGATCGACATTGAGATTACCACTGCCATTGGCACCAGCAGTCTGTTTATTCGTGATGCCGACAGGAACCACCGTGGAATCTACACTGTAGAAGCCAAGAACAGCTCTGGAACCAGGAAAGCTGATGTCAACGTCAGAGTACAAGGTTGGTAAACACTAATGAATATGTTTCAATATCTGCTAGAGACGTTGTATGGGACAAACATTTCCAAACCTGTTTCTGTTGACACCTGGGGTTTACAAAAGCTTTACAACTCATGTAAATAATATTGTAAAATAAAGCAATTTTTAACGTTCTTCTACCTTCTTGTTCGCATCAGATACCCCTGGACCTGTTGAGGGGCCTATTCGTTTCACCGGCATCACAGCTGAGAAATGCACTGTGTGGTGGAACCCACCGGAGAACGATGGCTGTGCTGCCATCACCCACTATGTGGTGGAGAAGAGGGAGACATCCAGGATCTCCTGGGCCATGGTCACCTCAAAGTGTGAAGCCTGTTCTTACAATGCCACCAACCTAATCAAGGGCAATGAGTACCAGTTCAGAATCTCTGCTGTCAACAAGTTTGGTGTTGGCAAACCACTGGACTCTGATCCTATCATTGCACAAATGCAATACAGTAAGCAAAGTCACTTATATATTGTCTAATATACTGACCAAACCTTAGAAACTTAACTCTATCTATTGCACTTGAAAATAGACAGAATAAAAAGTGAGAGGAAACTGTCTTCACATTCAAAGCTTAACTTTTATAATTTACAATATTTTCTACTCTCTCCCTCAGCTGTTCCTGATGCCCCTGGTACTCCAGATGCCACCCATGTGACCGGAGACAGCATCACCTTGTGCTGGACCAGGCCAAGGTCTGATGGAGGCAATGAGATCAAACACTACATTCTGGAGAGGAGAGAGAAGAAGAGCCTGCGCTGGGTGAAGGTTTCCTCAAAGAGGCCCATCACAGAGCTGAGGCACCGTGTCACCAATCTCACTGAGGGCAATGAGTACGAGTTCCGTGTCATGGCTGAAAATGGAGCTGGTGTCGGACCAGCCAGCAGTACCTCCAGGCTCTTCAAATGCAGAGAGCCAACCAGTGCTCCTAGTGCTCCAACAGTGATCAAGGTAGGCGTGCAGTAACCCCACATAAAATTGTATCAAAAACATCATTCATTCATTCATTCTTCAGTCCTACTCTCATTGCCTTAATGTAGAGATCAGAATATAGAGAAACAACAACAAAGAAAATAATACATTAGAAATTTTATTATGAACTCTGCTCTTTTCTTGACAATCAGGTTATTGACTCCACTAAGTCCTCTGTTACCCTGGAATGGACCAAGCCAGTCTTTGATGGTGGCATGGAAATCATTGGCTACAATATCTACATGTGTAAGGCCAGTCTGGAGGAGTGGCACAGAGTCAACAGCCAGATTTGCATCCATACCAGGTACACTGCTAAGGGCCTAGTGCCCGGAGAGCTCTATAAGTTCAGGGTCAGTGCTGTAAATGGATCAGGAGAAGGTGAAACCTCAGAGATGCCCAACCCTGTTCAGGCTCTGGACAGACTTACATCTCCCGAGATTGACATTGATGCCAACTTCAAGCAAACTCACATCGTAAAGAATGGTGGCATGGTCACCCTTCACATTGCCTTCCATGGCAAACCAGCTCCACTTGCTACCTGGTCTAAGGCAGACGGTGAGCTGCCTGTCATGGCTGATGTGAACACCACAGATTCGTTCTCTACTCTGACCATTGAGGGGTGCACAAGGTATGAAGCTGGCAAATACACCCTGTCTCTGGAGAACAATAGTGGGCGCAAGTCCATTACATTCACTGTTAAAGTGCTGGATACACCTGGACCTCCAGGAGCCATCACCTTTAAAGATGTTACCCGGGGAGCCTTGACAATGATGTGGGATGCCCCCACCAATGACGGCGGCTCCCGAATCCATCATTACATCGTAGATAAGCGCGAGGCCAGCCGCCTGGCCTGGCAGGAGGTCAGCACCAAGTGCTCCCGCCAGATTATCAGGGTAACCGGTCTGGATATTGGTGTGCCATATTTGTTCAGGGTGATTGCTGTTAACCAGTATGGCCAGGGAGAACCCCATGAGTTGACAGAGCCTGTCATTGCCACAGAAGAACCTGCTCCACCAAAGAGACTTGATGTCGTTGACACCACCAACTCCACAGCCTCGCTGGTTTGGCTGAAGCCGGAGCATGATGGAGGCAGCCGCATCAGAGGCTACATCGTTGAATTCAGAGCTAAAGGCACTGACCGCTGGGTTGTTTGCGGAGAGACTAAGTCTCAGAAGATGCTGGTGGAGGGTCTGATCGAGAACACAGAGTATGACTTCAGAGTCAAGGCCAAGAACGATGCTGGAATTAGCGAGCCTCATGGCTCCTTTGGCTCCGTGGTCATTAAGGAGCCTCGTATTGAACCAACTGCTGACCTCAGCAGCATCACCAATCAGCTCATCACCTGCAAGACCTCCAGCACCTTCACAATCGACATCCCTATCAGTGGCAGACCTGCACCCAAGGTTACCTGGAAGCTGGAAGAGATGAAGCTGAAGGAGACTGACAGAGTGTCCATTAAGACCACAAAGGAGAGAACCACTCTGGTGGTGAAAGACAGCAAGAGAAGTGACAGTGGCAAATACTACTTGACCCTAGAGAATGCTGCTGGTGTGAAGACGTTCACAGTGACTGCTGTTGTCGTTGGCAGACCGAGTCCACCAACAGGCCCTCTGGAAATTTCTGGAGTTTCCTCAGAGTCCTGCACCTTGTCTTGGTCTGAGCCAGCTGATGATGGTGGCACTGAAATCAGCAACTACATTGTAGAAAAACGAGAGTCTGGCTCTGCCTCCTGGCAAGTGGTAAACTCGAGTGTGAAGAGAACCACCATCAAAGTGACTCATCTTACCAAGTACATGGAGTACACCTTCAGAGTTTGCGCTGAGAACAAGTTCGGAGTCAGCAAGTCCATTGAGTCTGCTGCTGTTGTCATTGAGCATCCATTTGGTAAGTTCTGTTCAATGGGTACACAGAATATTTGCCCTGACTGTATATGTATGGATACCAAAGTTTAATGAATTTTGTAAATGTGTTTAGGCCAAATTAAGAATCCCTGAATCCCTCATCTCCACTTCATATTCACAGTTCCTCCAAGTCCTCCAACTCGTCCAGATGTGGTATCTGTGTCTGCCAATGCCATCAGCATCAAATGGGATGTTCCATATGCAGACGGTGGCAGCAAGGTGACAGGCTACTGGATTGAGAAGAAGGAGAGGAACACAATTCTGTGGGTGAGGGAAAACAAACTGCCCTGCCTGGAATGCCATTACAAGGTATCCAACCTGATTGAGGGCCTCGAGTACCAGTTCAGGGTGTATGCCATGAACATTGCCGGACTCAGCAAGGCCAGCGAGGCTTCCAGACCTGCGACTGCACTCAATCCTGTTGGTGAGGGAAACATTCATGTCCTAACTGGACACATTTATTATATTAACTAATGACAGGTTATTCCCCATGACAGCTAATCAACAAAAACTTTAGTTCAACCAAAGCCCTAACAACTGATCAATGAGTTAATCTGATTACAAAACTTGTAGTGTTGTATTCATCTTCTTAAACCTCAGAAAAGAGCATAAAAAGCTTTGTGATTAAATTTGTTGGATAGTTTGATGATAAACGTTTCCGTCTCCTCACTCAGATCCACCTGGTAAACCTGAGGTGACAGACATCAGCCGCTCCTCTGTTTCATTGTGCTGGACTGTGCCATTCAATGATGGTGGCAGCAAGATCATCGGTTATGTGGTGGAGAAGAAGGTCTACAGCACAGATGAGTGGGATGACAACCGCTGGCTCAAGTGCAACTACACCACCATCACTGAGAACTACTTCACTGTTACTAACCTGGGAGAGGGAGAGACCTTTGAATACCGTGTCATTGCCAAGAATGCTGCAGGTGTCCACAGTGCTCCCTCAGAGTCCACCGGACCAGTCACATGCAAGGATGAATACTGTAAGTTCGACTTAAAAGGGCATTATGATTAGGATATATTTTCATTTTCAGTTTAGATTCCCATGGAAATCTTAAAATTTATAATGATTCCTTCTTGATACATAAAAATCTATTATTATTTCTTTGATGCAGCTCCTCCCAAAGCTGAGCTGGACAGCAAACTGGTGGGTGAGACGGTCATTGTCTCTGCCGGATCTGACCTTGTCCTGGATGGCACTGTAGGTGGTAAGCCAGAGCCTACAGTGTTCTGGTCCAAGGGTGACAAGATTTTGGAGCTTGGGGAGAAATACTCACTGACTTACACTGCTACCAGAGCCATGGCTGTCATCAAGAACTGCGACAGATACGATACAGGCAGATACGTCCTTACCGTCAAGAATGCCAGTGGAACCAAGACTGCTGCCGTCAGCGTTAAAGTTCTAGGTGGGCAGCCAAAAACTACATTAATTAAACTGTAATCATATGATTTCAGACACTGAGGTTAGAGGTTATCACTTACTTGAATGTTGACTCTGAACTGAATAGCAAGACATTTAGTAGAGTAACAGATAAGTGTATCACAGGATTGTCTGATGGGTTTCCCTCTTTCAGACACACCCGGACCTCCAGCTGATAAGATCGTAATCAGCAGAGTGACAGAGGAGAAGTGTACGGTTTCCTGGAAGATTCCTCTGGAGGATGGTGGGGACTCTGTCGCCCATTACATTGTGGAGCGTCGCGAGACCAGCCGTCTGAACTGGGTCGCCATGGAGACCGAGTGTAAGACTCTGTCCTGTGTCAGCACCAGGCTGATCAAGAACAATGAGTATATCTTCAGAGTCAGAGGAGTCAACAAGTTTGGACCTGGAGTTCCTCTTGAGTCCGATCCCGTCATCGCTAGAAACGCCTACAGTAAGCTGCAACATTTCTCTTCGTCTAACTTTTCATCACACCTTTTATTCTTACCAGTCGTCCAGCTTTTCACTTCAGACTAAATTTTAGGAATAGCTGAGGAGATCTTTTTTCAGCATAATTTTATATTTGAGGCAAAACGTTATTACCCTTTTGTGAAATGAACTGGACACACTGAGGACATATGGTTAAAGAATGTTGTTAAATGCTATGCTGTGTTAAATGTTTTATCTTGATGTCTGCCAAATTTTGGGTTTATTTTTTAAACATTATTACAGAAAACAAATGGAAAATTGAGATTATTAACCTTGCAGAAATGTTAAAACAATTAAATACAGCAATATCCAGCAAATGTTTGCAAAAGAAACTGTAACTGACGTATTCCATCTCTCCCCCAGCGATCTCGTCCCAACCGGGCACACCGGAAGCTACAGCGGTGGGCAAGGAGCATGTCATCATTGAGTGGCTGAAGCCTGAGAGCGATGGAGGCAGCGAGATCAAAAACTACATAGTGGATAAACGAGAGAAGAGCAGCACCAGGTGGGAACAAGATCTGAAGGACTAAATTCAATTAAATTCCATTCTGAATTATTGATGCTTATCATAGCTCTCTCATGATATCCTTTCATTTCTTCTCTGGAACAGATGGACCCGGGTGAATAGAACTTACACCATCTACGACACCCGTCTGAAGATCACAGGCCTGCTGGAGGGAAGCGAGTACCAGTTCAGAGTGACTGCTGTGAACGCTGCTGGAGACAGCCAGCCAAGTGACGCCTCGCCATACATCCTCTGCAAAGACCCCACATGTAAGACATTTAACTATATATTCACAGTCTTGTATTTCAAACATTAACTGGTACAAAAGGGAACAGTTTACATAAGATACATAAGATTATTTTCCACTTGATGAGGAGATGTATGATTTATTTGTATTTACCTTAATCTACTTCCAGATACACCAGCTCCTCCGTCGATGCCTCGCATCACTGACACGACGAAGCACAGCATCAGCATGACCTGGACCAGGCCCATGTACGATGGAGGTTCAGATGTCACTGGCTATGTGGTGGAGATCCTAGAGGAGGGCTCAGAGCAGTGGTACCGCGCCACCACCAAGGCACTCAAGACCAATGAGTACATGGCTGCGGGCCTGGCAGCCAATAAGAAGTACAGGTTCAGGGTAGCTGCTGTCAACAACAATGGCACCGGGGAGTTCAGTGAACCTAGTGCTGAGGTTGAGCCCCTGGAGAGAGTTGGTGAGTCACTGATGATTTCTGTTAGAGAATAACACAATTAAAACATCAGTTTTTTTATTTTATTTTGTACCAACTTCATATCATTATAGCAATAACCAATACCAAACAGCTGACATAACTCATCTTACACCACATGCTTAAGATTGGACCAAAGCTAGGAACAATACTTCGGTCATGGCAGAAGGCGTAGAAAGCAAAACTTTAGTCAGCAGAGACTGGAAGTTGAGTTAAATCTAGTTCAATTATCAAGAACAACATCTATTAATCACCAGCAGCACCACATTGTAAACAAGTCAATTAGCCTATTATACTAATTTTCATCTCATCTTTAAACAAATCTTTATTGGCTTGCCATATAAAGCATTTACAAGTTTTATTTTCCTCACAATTTCAACCCAATTTCTTAAAAACAAAAGTGATAAGTGAAGAAGTTATAAAAGTAGTTAACGCAACATTTTTTGAAGATTTTCACCTAATTTCTAAAATTATCATATTGAAATAAGATAGTCATGATCTTAAATTTCTTTATCACAGCATACTTATCTTGTGACAAAATTGTCTAAAATCATATACTTACTATCAAGGGAATATTTAATGTTACTTAAAAATGTACACTGTCAAGCTTTAGATGTTTCTTCAGTCATGTGAAGGTTGTAGTTAATTCTTTTGTGTTTTCCAAACAAAGCTCTTGTTTTTCGCCAGTACCAGACTTTGATCAATGTCAACTGTTACTTGGCAATTGCAGCATAATCTGACTCTCCCCTTACTCTGCTCAGAAATGCCTGACCTGGAGCTGGCCGACGACCTGAAGAAAACTGTGTGTCTGCGTGCCGGTGGAACCCTGCGTCTGTTTGTGTCCGTCACTGGACGGCCAACACCAGTGGTGGCCTGGAGGAAGACAGGGGTGGAGCTGCAGAGCCGCGGCTACATTGAAACCACTGATAGCTATACCTTGCTGATGGTAGAGAAGGTTGATCGCTACGACTCTGGAAAATATGTTGTAGAGGCAGAGAACCCATCTGGCAAGAAGACTGCCACCATCCTGGTTAAAGTCTATGGTACGTCATCCTAAATGTCCACAATCACACTATGATGAATGTATAAAAAGGTAAATGTAAAAAAAGTAAATAATTTAAAAACTTTTCTTCGCTTAGATTAATCACTTTTACAGCCTTAATTTGTCCCTTTTTAAAGACACCTGTAAACACACATTAATGTCTTTTATTCCTGACAGACACTCCTGGTCCTCCAGGCTCTGTGAAAGTGAAAGACTATACCAAGGAGTCTGTTGTAATCACCTGGGATGTCCCAAGTATCGATGGTGGTGCTCATGTCAGCAACTACATTGTAGAGAAGCGTGAAGCCAACATGAAATCATACAAGACCGTCACCACTGAGTGTAGGAAGACCTTATTCAGAATCACAGGTCTTGAGGAGGGCATGCATTACCACTTCAGAGTCCTGCCAGAGAACATCTATGGTGTCGGTGAGCCCTGCGAGACAACCGAGGCTGTGCTGGTGTGCGAGGTGCCGTCAGTGCCTCTGAACTTCCAGATTGTCGATGTGACCAAGTCCTCTGTCACACTGCACTGGGAGAAGCCACTGCATGATGGCGGCAGCAGGCTGACAGGCTACGTCATCGAAGCCTGCAAGGTAGGCTCAGACAGGTGGAGCACCGTGGCAACAGTCAAGGCCTCATTGTCCCAGCACACCATCCAATCCCTGATGGAGAACGACCAGTACTTGTTCAGAATCCGAGCCACCAACAGCAGGGGGGCTAGCGAGCCCATGGACATTGTCAGTCCAGTCACAATCCAGGAGATCAAGGGTAAGAAACCACCTACAAACATCCACAATTTTCAACACAAACACTTTTGCTGTTGCTAAAACTCAGAGAAGTTTCACAGAAATCAGTAAAATACAATGAACACATCACATTCCTCTTGTGTATTCCAGTGATGCCCAAGATCGACATGACCAGCATCCCTCAGAAGATCGTTCATGTGCACCGTGGCAAACCCATTGATCTCAACATTCCAATAAAGGCCAAACCACAGGCTGTCTGCTCCTGGTTCTTTGGTGGTATCAAGTTGAAGGACAGCCTAGATCGCATCAAGATTGACAGCAATGGCAAATACACCCACCTTGTCATCCGTGAGACCACAATCAACGACACGGGAGACTATACACTTGAAGTGAAGAATGCCATCGGCATGGCAACCGAGGTCATCAAAGTCATCATCCTTGGTAAGGAGACTTTCTGCAAACAAATAAGGCTATACAGAGATAGCGTGTGTGTTAAAATGTCATTTTAAGGATTAGAGAATTAAAAATGTTGTAACCATTGCTATCTTCAGTGAATAAGATTCAAATGATTTATTATACAAGTATAATTCAACTGATATGGAAACATTCAAAGATTCTGACAAGCCACCCTCTTGTATTTATCCAGACAAACCTGGCATCCCTGTCGGTCCAATGAAGATTGAGGAGGTTGACGGTGTGTCAGTGACAGTGAGCTGGGAACCTCCAGAGAAGGACGGTGGGGCCAATGTCAGTGGCTACGTGGTGGAGCAGCGTGATGCACACCAGCCAGGCTGGACCACCATCTCTGAGTCAGTGACCCGACCATGCTTCAAGTTCACCAGACTAACAGAGGGAACCGAGTATGTGTTCCGTGTTGCCGCTATGAATCGCTTCGGAGTAGGTGGCTTTCTGCAGTCTGAGGTGGTGGAGTGCAAGAGCGCCAAGAGTGAGTCCTCTTTCCATCAAAAACATGTCCAGTTTCATGTGCCAACACTGTCGCTGTTTTACAAACTTCTTATTATTCTTACTTTTCTTTTTGGTCCTATTCATTCTCAGTCTTTTGGTATCAATTTTTTGCTTTGCAGACATCTGTTATAAAAAGTCACAAAAAACATGCTTGCACAGTGACAGCCCAATGGCTACCAAGAATGTCCAAGTAGCAACTACTTAATATCTTTTTGGCCATGTAACAACTTAATAGCAACATTATAATGGTGATGCACAATGGTCAAGCAACCATCTAGACCAAGCTAATTTTGCCTTTTCTAGATAATTACCGCTTGTACTACTGAAATCCGACACAGTTTAAGCTCACTGATGTAATTTTTTTAATCAGCTTATCTCTTAGTCTATTGCCAGCAAAATGAATATTTATGCACTTCATAGTCTTCCTTTCAAATGTGTGAGTCTTTTTAAATTATTGTAATAAAGTTGAATAAAGAGGGGAAGAAAAAGTTAATGTATAATGCTAGCTCCAACAATTCAGAGGTTACCTTCCCATTGTCTGGCACTTTCTCTTAACTGTAATTCATATGATTTTCCTGTTTAGCCATCCCCGGACCTCCAAGCAGGCCAGAGGTACTTGATGTCACCCATGAGGGCATGACCCTGACATGGCAACCACCTGAAGACAATGGTGGCTCCACCATTGCCGGCTACATCATTGAACGCAAGGAGGCCCATTCTGACAGGTGGATGAGGATCAACAAGAACCCCGTCACCATGACCAGGTACCGATCCTCTGGCCTGATCGAAGGCCTAGAGTATGAACATCGTATCACCGCCATCAACTCAAGAGGAGCTGGCAAACCCAGCGAGAGCTCAGCCATCACTGTTGCCATGGATCCCATTGGTACGTGACAAAACTGCTGTAGTACTGTAATGATACTTAATACATTTTATTCATGAAACCACCACCACTAATTTTTAATAACTCTTACCAGTCTGGAGTCAGTATTTTTACCAAATGTCTAACTGTGCTGTTGAACAGAACCTCCAGGTCCTCCAGTTCAGCCCAGAGTCACAGACACCACCAGGACTTCAGTCTCTCTGGCCTGGTTGCCACCTGAAGAGGAGGGTGGTGCTGTGATTACTGGTTACTTCATTGAGATGCAGAAGGTGGACCAGGTGGAATGGACACTGTGCAACACCACACCCACCAAGATGTGCGAGTATACCCTCACCCACATGCCCCAGGGTGCCGAGTACAAGTTCAGGGTCATCGCGTGCAACGCTGGTGGTTCTGGAGAACCCGCTGAGATTCCTGGAGTGGTTAAAGTCCAGGAGATGCTTGGTAGGAGGACACAATTCCATAATTTATATGATTTTTACAGTTGAATAAAGATCATACTTTTCCTTAAAATACTAAAATAAAATAATAAAAACTAGTCTCTCATCTGTTTCTCAATTGACAAAAAGATGATCTGTCTCATCTTCAGATTATCCCGACTATGAGCTTGATCGTAAATACGAAGAGGGCTACGTGGTGCGGCAGGGTGGAGTCATCCATCTGTCTGTGCCCATCAAGGGTAAACCCATTCCTACATGCAAGTGGACCAAGGATGGTCGTGACATCTCCCACAGGGCCATGATCGCCACCCATGATAACATTACTGAGCTGGTCATTAAAGAGGCACACAAAGATGACACTGGTACCTATGACCTTGTGCTGGAGAACAAATGCGGCAGGAAGGCAGTCTACATCAAGGTGAGCAGCCTGTCGGCAGATTTTGTTGAAGTGTGAAATAAAATGTATCCAAGTAAAAATTAAAAAAGACATTTTGGTTAAATGGTTGTAAATTAACATCTCCCCTCCAGGTAAAGGTTATTGGTCGCCCAGATGCCCCAGAAGGCCCTCTGGAGTTTGACGACATTCAAGCCAGATCTGTCCGGGTCAGCTGGAGGCCACCATCAGATGATGGCGGCTCCGATATCCTGGGATATATCGTGGAAAGACGGGAGGTATCCAAGGCCGCCTGGTATACTGTAGATGCCCGGGTCACCGAGAATTCTCTGGTGGTGAAGGGCTTGAAGGAGAATATGGAGTATCACTTCAAGGTTTCAGCCGAGAACCAGTTTGGCATCAGCAGATCTCTCAAGTCTGATGAGTCTGTCACACCAAAGACACCACTTTGTGAGTATTGATACTCATATCTGACATTTATCAGAAGTCGCACTGTGTGGCTAAAATAATTCTCTTAGTAGGCACATTGCTGTCTTCTGAGTTAGAAATACACCTTAAACACAATATACACTCCAAGTTGTAAATACTGAATACAATATTCTTCACCTCCAGGCCCGCCAGAACCTCCAAGCAACCCACCAGAGATTATGGATGTGACCAAGTCTACAGTTGCTCTGTCCTGGGCACGGCCTCGGGATGATGGAGGCTCTCGTGTCACAGGATACTATGTGGAAAGGAGGGAGGTGTCGACAGAGAAGTGGGTCCGCCACAACAAGACCCACATCACCACCACTATGTACAATGTCACCGGTCTCATCCCTGATGCAGAGTATATGTTCAGGGTGGTGGCTCAGAATGACATTGGGCAGAGTGAGCCTGGTCCTACTTCAGAGTCTGTGGTTTGCAAAGATCCATTTGGTGAGTTAATTTACCTGTTTCTGCATGAATGTATTAATAAAAGCAAATAGAATAAATGACCAAGAGATTGGAAATGTTGTCAAGTTAGAAACTTGAAGGGCCTTTGTGTTCTAAGCCTGTGTAAATTTGTAAGTTTATTTGTGGGACAGTGTAGAACTAACTGTAAGTTTAAATTTCATTTTGTCTGTCTCCTTACAGATAAACCTAGCCAACCAGGAGAGACTGACATCATCTCTGTCACCAAAGATTGCATTACCATCCACTGGCTCAGACCAGAGCATGATGGAGGCAAGGAGATTCTGGGCTACTGGATTGAGTTCAGGCAGGCTGGGGAGAGCGCCTGGAAAAAGTGCAACAAGGAGCGCTCCAAGGATCGTCAGTTCACTATGGGTGGCTTAATGGAGGCCACAGAGTATGAGTTCAGAATCTTTGCAGAGAATGAAACGGGACTCAGTCGACCTCGTCGCACTCCCATGAGCATCAAAACCAAACTGAGTGGTGAGCTGCTGCACAAGTCAGATCCCATCAAAGCATGTTTGTGACTTCTTTGTTAGTTGAATCAAAATGTTGCAATCAGTGGATTTGCTGACAGCTGCTAAAATATATATTTTAGCCAATTTGTAATGTGATCTGGCCACAAAATTAAAGACTAAATCATGTAATTTAATTGGACATGTTTGCATTTCATTATACAGTATGTTCTGAAGTAACGGTTTTAGGAAGAAATTAATGTTACTCACATTCTACAGCAAATAGCGTAATAAATTTAAATTTTGATTAAATTTTGCCAATGTTCCTGCAGTTGGTGAGGCTCCAGCTTTGAAGGAAGCAATCCAAGATGTAACCACCAAGCTTGGTGAGTCAGGCACTCTGACCTGTGGCATTATTGGCAGACCACTGCCTGAGATCAAGTGGTACCGTTACGGCAAGGAGCTGATCCAGAGCCGCAAGTACAAGATGAGCTCAGATGGCCGTAACCACTCCCTCAGCATACTGACAGAAGAGCAGGAAGACGAAGGCCTGTACACCTGCAGGGCCATCAACGAGGCCGGAGAGATTGAAACCAGTGGGAAACTGCGCCTGCAAGCACCTCCTCAGTTCCATCCTGGCTTCCCACTTAAGGAGAAGTACTTTGCTGGGGCAGGCACCAGCCTTCGCCTGCATGTCGTCTACATCGGGCGTCCCATTCCACAGATCATGTGGTTCTATGGCAAGAAGCCTCTGAATTCCTCAGAGAATGTGATCATTGAAAACACTGAAAGCTACACCCATCTGGTGGTGAGGAACGTCCAGAGAAAGACAAATGCTGGCCGCTACAAGGTGCAGCTCAGCAACGTGTTTGGAACTGTTGACACTGTGCTACGTGTTGAAATCCAAGGTAAAATGGGGCTACCGAGCACAGAAGGCTGTCCTAAACTTTACAGACAATTAGACATATTGAAAGACATATGAAAGTCTAAGTCTATATCTTAGTTAATATTAGTTAAATACCAGTAGTTAAACTAATTAATTTGTTTCTAGTTTCAGCCAATAAATAATAAATAACTATTACTAAATATATACTAGTATGAGCTGTTACTCATACCTTCTTTTGGTTTTTCCAGATAAACCATGCAGCCCTGAGGGTCCTATGGTTGTTGAAGCCCTGCTGAAGAGCTCAGTTGTCATCAGCTGGAAGGTTCCCAAGGACGACGGAGGCTCCATGATCACAAACTACATCGTGGAGAAGCGTGAGGCCAAAGAAGGTGAAGAGTGGCACCTGGTGTCCTCCTCCATCTCTGGCACCACCTGCCGTGTCCCCAACCTGATAGAGAATGCTGGCTACTACTTTAGAGTCTCTGCCCAGAACCAGTATGGAGTCAGTGAGCCCCTGGAAATCCCATCAGTGGTCATCATCAAGAGTCCATTTGGTAAGTCCATTCATATTTGGTTTGGCTTTCTTAGCTGCAGTATAGAGAGGCAGGACTAACTTAAATAATATGTAGAGCACTACAGTAACATTCTGTTTGTTTCTCAGAAAAACCTGGCATCCCACAGCAGCCCTTCATTATCAGCTCCACCAAGGACTCCTGTGTTGTCTGCTGGAAGCCTCCAAGCAGTGATGGTGGTGCCAAAATCACCAACTACTACTTGGAGAAACGTGAGAAGAAGCAGAACAAGTGGATGTCAGTAACCACAAAGAAGATTGTGGAGACCAATTATGAGGTCACAGGCTTGATTGAGGGCTTCGAATATGAGTTCCGTGTCAAGTGTGAGAACATGGGTGGCGAGAGTGACTGGAGTGAGATTTCTGCACCTATCATCCCCAAATCTGACCAGTCTCCACGTGCTCCTGCATTCAGGGAGGAAATCAGGGACATGACTGTCAAATACCAAGCCAATGCCACCTTTGTCACTAAGGTACTTCATTTAAACTACATTGCATTTGCTTTCAAAAATGTACTATGTTTGTATGTTTTGTGAAAGTCTACATATATGGGTTTTACCCACACACCCAGACTCTAATGAGAAAACTGACATCAGTGTCATCTTATCATGGTTAGTTTCTAGTGAGTTTCCAGTCCTTGCACTAAGATTGGCCACAAAATTTGATTTTTTCAATTCCTGTTCCTGCTAAGATCCACCTGTAGTGGATGCTTAGACATGTTTTGAGTTATTTTTCAGTACATTATCTAACTAGCTTATTTTTCCTATGACAAGGTGGTGGGACATCCAAAGCCTGTGGTAAAATGGTACCGTAGTGGAAAGGAAATCCTGGCAGATGGAACCAAGATCAAAGCCCAGGAGTTCAAGGGAGGCTACTACCAACTGGTCATCACTGCTGCCAATGAGAACGATGCCACAGTTTACCAAGTTAGGGCAACCAACTCCTCTGGCTCTATCTCTACAATAGCCAACCTGGATGTGGAAGGTAATGAAATTATTTTCTTGCTGTAAAATATTGTCCATGTTTGCTAGAATCCAGTGAGTGATGTCGATATTGTAAATAGAAATCTTGATAAATAACAAACTAATGTAATGTATTTTTGTAATTTTAATTCTAGTTCCTGCTAAGATCTACCTGCCCAAAGAGCTCCAGGGAATGGGAGCAGTCCATGCTGTCCGTGGAGATCATATCACCATCAAGATCCCCATCTCTGGCAAGCCCGAGCCAGCAGTCATTTGGCAGAAGGGTCAAGAGATCCTCTCCAACTCTCCTTATCACCAAGTCATCACCACCAGGTCTTTCACCTCCCTGGTCTTCCACAAGGGAGTGCAGAGGAAGGATACTGGCTACTACATTATTACTGCAAAGAACAGGTTTGGAATGGACAAGCAAACCATTGAGGTGAATGTGGCTGACATACCTGAAGCTCCAAAGGGACTTGTGGTCAGTGACATTGCACGGGACTCCATCACCCTGAGCTGGGAGCCACCTGCCAATGATGGTGGAAGCGACATCATTAGCTACATTGTGGAGAAGTGTCCCACCTCTGCTGACAGGTGGATCCGTGCTGGACAGACCACTGACTGCAGCATTACTATCATCAACATATTTGGAAAGACCAAGTACCAGTTCCGTGTCATTGCTGAGAACCAGTTTGGCCTGAGCTCTCCTTCTGAGCCAACTGAGCCTATCACTACAAAGGAAGACAAGTCTGTGATTAGGAACTATGATGAGGAAGTGGACGAAACCAGAGAGATCACCAAGGAGGAGGCTCTATTCTACAAAGTGAAGGAGCTATCCTCAAAGTACATCATCTCTGAGGAGCTTGCTCGCTGCCAGTTTGGAGCAGTCCACCGTTGTGTGGAGATTGCCACAAAAAAGACTTTCATGGCCAAGTTTATCAAGGTCAGAGGAACTGACCGTGAGTTGGTTCTTAGAGAAATTGAGGCTCTCAACGTGGCAAGGCACAAGAACATCATCTACCTGCATGAATACTTCGAAAGCATGGAGGAGATTATCTTGATCTTTGAATTCATTTCTGGAGTTGACATCTTTGAGCGCCTTGGCACCAGCAACTTTGAGCTAACAGAGCAAGAGATTGTCCGGTACCTGAGACAAGTCTGCTCTTCCCTCAAATTCTTGCATAGCCACAACTTTGGCCACTTTGATATCCGCCCAGACAACATTGTCTACACCACAAGGAGAAGCACCACCATAAAGATTATTGAGATGGGCCAGGCTAGACTGCTGGTGCCAGGAGAAAACATCAGAATGTTGTTCTCAGCTCCAGAGTACAGCGCCCCTGAGGTCCATCGCCATGACCTCGTCACAACAGCCACTGATATGTGGTCTGTTGGTGTTCTGGCCTATGTTCTGCTCAGTGGTCTTAATCCATTTGCAGCAGAGTCCACTACAAAGATGATTGAAAACATTTCAAATTGTGAGTACATCTTTGACAGTGACGCATTTAAGGACATCAGCCTAGAGGCTATGGACTTTGTGGACAGACTTCTAGTCAAGGACAGGAAACTCCGTATGACAGCCCATGAGGCTCTAGAGCATCCATGGCTCAAGATAAAGATTGAGCATGTCAGCAACAAGACCATTAGGACTCTGAGACACAGAAGATACTATCAGACTCTAGTAAAGAGGATAGATACTATTGTATCAGCAGCTCGCATAGCATATGGTGGTGCCTTCAAGAACCAGAGAGGATTGGCTGTGGGTAAAGTGAAGATTGGAACAGAGTATCATGGCCTCCGCGCTGGTCCTGTCATGCATGGCTCAGCTGAGGAAGGTGGACATGTCAGATTCACTTGTAGCATTGCCAACTATGACAAGAGTACACAGGTGTCATGGTATTTTGGGAACCGTCAGCTACACCCAAGCCCCAAGTATGAGATTACTTACAGCAATGGTTTTGCCAGCATCTATGTAAAGGACATTGAAGAGAGTGATGATGGTGTGTACAGATGCAAGGTGGTGAGTGATGATGGAGAGGACAGTGCTTATGGAGAGCTCTTTGTTGAGACAGTGAGGAGCATCAGAGAGCACTATATCAGCCGCTCCATTAAGAAACTGAGGAAGAGAGTTGACAAGACTAAAATCCTGCAGAGACCACCAGAGTTCACTTTGCCTCTCTACAATCGTGCTGCCTACATTGGTGATGATGTTCGCTTTGGTGTCACTATTACAGTGCACCCAGAGCCTCAAGTAACGTGGTTCAAGAACGGAGAGAGAATCAAGCCAGGTGACGATGACACCAAGTACACATTCACCAGTGATAAGGGTCTGTATCAGCTGATGATCCACAACCTGGATATGAATGATGATGCTGAATACACTGTCATGGCTCACAATAAGTTTGGAGAAGATAGCTGTAAGGCCCGTCTCACCATAACACCTCATCCTGTGTTAGAGGAAACTATGAGACCCATGTTTAAACGTCTGCTGGCTAATGTTGAGTGCACCGAAGGCCAAAGCGTCCGTTTTGAACTCAGAGTCTCAGGAATCCCAACTCCTACTCTTAAATGGGAGAAGGATAGTAAGCCACTACAGTTTGGTCCCAAGGTGGTTGTCATACAGGAGGATGTTGACTACCACGTTCTGCACATCAGAGAGACTCTGCTTGAGGATGCTGGTGTGTACAAGGTTACTGCAACCAATTCCACTGGCTCTGCAAGCTGCCAGGCTACACTGAAGATCGAACGCCTTACCTACACCAGGAGAGAGTATAAGAGCGAGGAGGAGAAATACAGACACTTACAGAAACAAATTGAAAAGACTAACAAGATGGCTCAGCAAATTGCTGCCACTGAGGAGCTTGTACCTTTCAACCCCACAGCCCAAGAGGCCCTCAAATTTGCTGCAGAGATGTACAAGCCTGCAGTCAGCACCAAAAATGTTGAGGGCGAGTTCGACATCACAGTAGAGAAATCCGAGACCAAGAAGTTGGAGGAGGAGAGGAGGATCTTCATGCCCTATGAAATCCCTGAGCCTTTAGTTCATGATCCTAGAGTTCTGGATGAAGACAAAGCTATCAAGCAGTTTGTGCCTCTCTCAGACATGAAGTGGTACAGAAAGCTGAGAGACCAGTATGAGATTCCAGAGAGGATGGAGAGGATTGTGCAGAAGAGGCAGAGACGTATTCGCCTGTCCAGGTGGGAACAGTTCTATGTTATGCCCCTCCCCCGAATCACCGACCAATACAGGCCAAGATGGCGTATTCCAAAACTCAGTCTGGATGATCTGGAGACTGTAAGGCCTGCGCGCCGTTCTCCCTCTCCTGAATCTGAGGTCTCTTTCAGATCCAGGAGGAGATCTCTGGGAGACCTTAGTGATGAGGAGCTACTGATGCCTGTGGACGACTACCTTTCCATGAGGAGAACAGAAGAGGAGAAAATGATGCTGGAGGATGAACTTGAGCTCGGCTTCTCTGCTTCTCCTGCTGGCAGCCCTAGCCGCATTGAGCGACGTGCCGTGGAACATGAAGAGAGGAGGCAGGAAATTAGGCATGAGGCCGTCGAGGTTGCTGAGACAAAGAAGAAACGTACTATTTCTCAGTTCATGAGGAGGAGAAGGTCGTTGTCTCCTACATACATCGAGTTGATGCGTCCGGTCTCAGAGCTGATAAGACCACCACGTGCCAGGCCTCCTGTGGAAGTAGAGGGAGAGATTGTGAGGAGGTCCCCCACTCCAGAGAGGACCCGACCCCGCTCTCCCAGCCCCATCAGATCAGTTGAGAGGTCATCTCGTTCCTCCTCCAGGTTTGAGCGGTCGGCCCGCTTTGACATCATGTCCCGCTACGAGGCCAGAAAGGCTGCTCTGAAGTCTGAGAGGAAATATGAGGTGGTTAGCCAGACACCTTTCAGCCTTGACCATGCACCCCGTGTGACAGTCAGGATGCGCTCTCATCGCATACCAATTGGCCAAGACACTAAATTCACCCTGAACATCCAAGCCAAGCCAGAGGCTGAGGTCAAGTGGTTCCACAATGGAACTGCAATCTCTGAAAGCAGTGAGAAATACATTTTCACCAACATGAGTGGTGTTTTGTCCATCAGCATCCTGGACTGCCAGGAAGAGGATAGTGGCACATACCGCTGTGTGTGCTCCAACTCCAAAGGAGAGGCGTCAGACTATGCCACCCTGG
Source organism: Trachinotus anak (assembly GCF_046630095.1). Lineage (NCBI taxonomy): Eukaryota > Metazoa > Chordata > Actinopteri > Carangiformes > Carangidae > Trachinotus > Trachinotus anak. The sequence goes on from NW_027273890.1 coordinate 2,084,616, forward strand.
ATGTGTCAGGTGGCGGCTACACCACCTTCTCCTCTCGCCGCAGGGATGAGGAAGCTCCTAAAGCGTATGTCCCTGAAGTAACTCGAATTGACCACTATCACACCACCCTCTTCAAAGCTGGCTATGCTTCCAAGACCCACTTTGAGGTGGAAGAGAGCAAGTCTAAGCTAACCGAGACACATGAGGTTGTCACACGTGAAAGATATGGTGCTTCCTCTGAGAGGTACTCCTCTGCTGAGAGGTATGACTCATCTATCAAGTACGCCTCTACTGAATACCTGTCATCTGGTTCCTCCTACTCATCTGACAAATTTTCCCTAACTGGGAAGCATACCATATCTGAAACTAAACTTAAGTCATCCACTGCTGCTGTAGCTGAGGAAGTGTCTGTCCACAAGGTGAAGCCTTCTCTCCCAGCCAGAATCCTCACAAAGCCTCAGTCTGTGACCATTGCAGAGGGAGAGACGGCCAGATTCTCTTGTGATATTGATGGGGAACCTGCACCCACTGTGACATGGATGCATGAGAGCAGAACTATCGTTTCATCTCACCATGTCCATGTCACAACAACTCAGTACAAGTCCAGTCTGGAGATCTCCTCTGTGACGTCTTCTGATGAGGGCAGTTACACGGTGGTTGTAGAGAACTCAGCAGGCAGACAGGAGGCTCACTTCACTTTAACCATCCGCAGGGCAACTCCCAAAGAGGAGGTTAAGGCTATCAAATCCCCTGAGCCATCTGTGAAGTCACCCACTCCCAGTGTAAAGTCACTGGAGCCCGCAGTCACATCACCTACTCCCTCAATAACTTCCCCTGTCCCCAGTGTAAAGTCACCTGAACCCAGCATCAGGTCCCCTGAGCCTTCAATTAAATCACCAGCTCCAAGTATTAAGTCCCCTGAACCAAGTGTAACATCTCCTACTCCAAGTGTGAAGTCACCCACACCAAGTGTGATGTCTTCTGAACCAGAGGGAATTAAATCTCCTAGGAGCATCAAGTCTCCTGAGCCACCCTCTCCAGCACCCAGCTTAAAATCACCAGCTCCAAGTGTCAAATCTCCTGAGCCAGAAGGAGTTAAGTCTCCACGGGGTATAAAATCTCCAGAACCCAGGCTCAAGTCACCACCACCAATTAGGCCTCCAGAGAGAGTGAAGTCACCTGAACCTGAAGGGGTAAAATCTCCTCGAGGTGTCAAATCTCCAGAACCTGCGCTACTCAAAACACCAAAAGGTGTGAAGTCCCCAGAACCTGCTGGAATCAAAACACCAAAAGGCATCAGGTCCCCAGAACCTTCAGGCATCAAATCACCCAGGGCCTTGAAGTCCCCTGAGCCAGAGGGAATCAAATCACCTCCAAGGATGAAGTCTCCTCCACCAATTATGTCCCCCAAGAGGGTTGTGTCTCCACCCACTGTCAAATCCCCAACCCCGAAACCTCCCAAGGTCCTGAGCCAACTAACAGCTGAGGCCTATGAGGGCTCAGTGAGGATGTCCTGTGCCTGTGAAAGTAGCGTTAGGGAGGTGGTGTGGTATGTCAATGGGAGGAGAATTTCGCAGAGCAGCCACTTTCAGATGCACTACTCTGAGGGCTCCTCCAGCCTTCTTATCCATGATTTGATGGACAGTGATCAGGGAGAGTACACCTGTGAGATGACATCAGAGGGAGGAGTATCCAAATCCTCTTTCTCCTTCACTGGACAGGTGTTCCAGTCCATACGCATGAAAATCACAGCCTACCGTGAGCAGCAACTGGCACTTAAAGGTGAGCACCTGCCTCAAGTATCCAAGAATATTAAGTCCAATTTCAGGACTTTAAATTTTAGATCATTGGGAAGATTAGCATATTTATTGTTTCCATCTCTACCCTCAACAGGATCAATGATGATGAGTCACAAGGAGTCATCATCATCCAGGAGCTCATCCATGATGATGAAGAAAGAAATCCACACAATGGAGGAGTCGTCCTCCTTTTCTTCCTCCACCCAGCAAGCAATGATGTCATCCATGATGGAGTCCAGCTCCTTCAGCAGCATGGCAGCTGAAATGAAGTTTGAGACTATGTCCATGTCTAGCATGTCGTCAATGGCATCTGAGACGTATGCAGTTAGCTCCAGCAGCCTCACTGAGATGGCCTCCCACATGGAGGGATCCTCACTCAGAGCAATTGGTATGATACTTATCTGAAGTTAAATTTGTTAAACAGCTTGTCTTTGGAGTTTGTGTCCTTGTAATGGTAGTATTGCTGCAAACATTTCATTGAAAACAAAAAAAGAAAAGAAAACATATTAGGTACTGACATACGCACACTTTGGTTTTTAGGTTCTGCTCCCAGGATTGAGGCTCTGCCAGAGGACATCAGCATTGAACCAGGCAAAGTCCTGACAGTCGCTTGTGCCTTCTCCGGTGATGCCAAACACATTGAGTGGTCCCGCGGCGGTAAAACCATTGAGGTGACTGCTGGTGGACGCTTCCACATAGAAACCACAGAGGACCTGACCACTCTCATCATCACTGGGGTTAAGGAGGAAGATGCTGGAACCTACACCCTCAAACTGTCCAATGAGCTTGGATCGGACACAGCGACTGTTCACATTAGCATTCGATCAGTGTAAAAAAAAACAAAAACAAAAAAAACCACAAAAAAAAACAACCTAATCTTCCCCTTTTCCCTACTTCCGTGCCTTTTTATTTATTAATTGAGCGAATTAATCTACTTGATAAAGATCTGGATTTCTCTTCTTGTAAATATGAACTATTTTTGTACCAATCTTGACATTAATTTATGCCAAACTAGACTAAAGTCTAAAGTTGTTATAAAATGTGCCATATTGGACAATTATGACTTAGGAGTTTTGATCCGTTTTTCTGTGACATGTACATAATGTATATAGCCGAATTTAACGGTTATGGGAAATGTATGCATTGTTATTTATGACAATAATATTAACTGAAACAAAATGAAACTAAATGTAGTTTAACAGGAGAAAGTTTCACCAGGAACGAATACCCTGTTAAACTGAGAAACTAAACTCTGTGCCTCAACGATAAGTTGAAGTCTTAAGATTGCCTCAACAGGTAGAGAGGCTCCCTGTTGATGTTAACTCAATCAGAGACAAAACTATGAATGCACTGCTGGAGAGTGAGAGCAGTGCTGTAACAATCTAACAAGCGTGTGAGATCCTGAGTGCTGTTTGCATTTACCCTCATGTAAGCAGGACAACTGGACCTCGCATTCTGACTGATTTTGTCATACCGCCATTTTGATGACATGCTCACAGTGCGAGCGGCCTGCACTTCTTGAGCACAAATGTTTCTTTTTTGTTTAGTGCTCTGCTTCTGGCAAATGACCACTTGCTTGGGCTCCTCAGTTGTACAATCGACCTGGCCAATATCATTAGATGAGAGTCCATCCTGTGCTTGTCTGCAGAGGCAGAGCTGTCTCTTGGGGGTCTGCAGTGTGTTTGTGTGTTAGTTTTTAGAAGTTCACCTGTCAGTCAAGCTGGGCACCACCAAGCAGATGTACTGCAGCACAAAACCAACTGCTGCTGCATTCACTGAGGACAAAATGAAGCGTGGTTTTGTGTGTTGCCCTGCACTTTGGTTTGATTGAAGTTAGTTGTAGAGTAGATTATTTTTGCAGCCTCCTTGGGTTTTTCTCCAAATATTGATTTAATAAAGCATGATTATCAGCACTACAGGATGTCTCTGCTGTGGTTATTTGTGTCCATTTCTTTTTGGTAGTTCTGTTGTAATTGGAAAATCACGAGAAGTTGAAAGTGTAACACTTATGTTTCCTGTTCTTATTAATGATTAACTTTATGTTCAGGGTTTCCTCTCTTAAGCACCCCTTTCCCTTTAATTGTCTTTGATGGCCTTTAAAAAAACATGTCTCCACACTGAAAATCACTTAAATATATATTCTTTAAATATTCATTGAATTTATATTATTGTATAACGTACAAACTGGATTTTTTAATTTTATTGCTGCACCATCCCATTTCATGTAAAGATTATGATGTTTTGTAGTTTTCTGCATCAATTTAGACACATTTCTCCAAATTCAGCCTGACAAATTATTGAGTTATTTGCAAACTGATGGATCACCATTGTGACTTTCTGTGACTTACATTCTATTTGTGGCACTTTTTTTGAAGTTGAGTTTTTTTTTATATAGTATGACAATTTATAGTATTTTTTATGACTGACTACTATATGACTTTTTTTGACTGAGTATAATATGACATAATATGACAGTAACATACTGTCATAACTGTGGTATATTTTGTGAAATGCACTTTCCATACTATGATATTTTTTATGGCATACTATACTATGACATTTTATGACATACTATGATATTTTAATGACATACTATGGCATTTTATGTCTTACTATGACATTTTTCATGACATACTATGATATTTTTAATGATAAACTATACTATGACATTTTATGACTTACTATGACATTTTTTATGACTTACTATGATATTTTTAATGATAAACTTATACTATGACATTTTATGACTTACTATGACATTTTTTATGACTTACCATACTATGACATTTTTTATGACATAATATTATATTTTAATGACATACTATACTATGACATTTTATGACTTACCATCTGTGGTGACCCTATTGTTGTGTGATGGTATTGTACACCTCTGGTCATCAGTGCTTCCTGGTGATACCTGGGCCCAGTGTTCACCAGCCTATAAAAGGCACTTCCTGTTACTCATGTCTCTCTCTCTCGCTCTCTCTCTCTCTCTCTCTCTTTGTAGGCATCTCCAGTGGTGATGGGAGCTGCATTAGGTCTTCTGTTTTCCATTTGTTTATTTGATGCACCTTACAACACCTTTTTCATGACATGCAATACTTTGACATTTATTACTTACAATGACATTTTTATGACTTACTATACTATTACATTTTATGACTTAACATACTATGACAATTTTATGACATCCTATACTATGACATTTTATGACTTACTATGAGATTTTTTATGACTTACTATACTACAACATTTTATGGCACAATATACTATGACATAATATGACTTGGTATACTTTGACATTTTTTTACAACTTACTATGCTATTCTTAATAAACAGATAACTAAATACTGTCTTTAACAATAATAATAATAATAATAATGTTATTTATAAAGAAGTTTTCTGAACAAGGTTACAAAATGCTTCACAAGATAAGACAAAGACCAAAGATCCTGAGCACAGCAGAAGTGAAGAAAATAAATAAGATCAAATAAAAAATATCAAAAAGCATAAATAAAAACATATACTAAACATTATGCAAAATAATCTGACAATATGAGAAGGGGTCAATAGAATAGGTAAGCAATAATTAGGGATAAAATAATGTAAATAACACACATATCAAACATTACCACAGGCTGACACAAAGAGATGCATTTTAAGAAGAAAGAGTTCTTTGTCAGTGTTTCACAAACCTTGACCTTTCTTGTCAGCTTTTAAAGATCCCTGGAGAAAATTATCCTGGGGGTGAGTTTGTATGAACTGCCCACTTGGTGTCATGTTGTGTTCCTCTGCTCCTCAACACTGAACTGAAACATCTCAACAAGAGTTGGATGGATTGTGATGAAATGTGGTTCGGTCATTAATGGTCCCCTCAGGATGAAGTGTGATAACTATGATGGTCCTCTGACTTTTCCTCTAACGCCATCATCAGATCATATTTGAATGTGTCCAGTACTTTGGTTTATAATCAGATACCTGCAGAGCTAATGACATTCCCATCAGCCTCAGCTGTATGCTGTTTTTACTGCTAATTATTAAATGTTAGCAGGCTAACAAGATAAACTGGGGTGGTGAATAGAGTGAACATTGTATCTGCTTAACATCATCATGACAGCATTGTCATTGTGAGCTTGGTACCATGTTAAAACTAGTATTTAGCTCAGAGCATAGCTGTGTCTGAATGCAGCCTCACAGAGCTGCTAGCATGGCTGCACACTCTGGTTAAAACTTTTATCTTAATCTTATTTTAACAGAGACAATGGACGGCATTTGACGTATGTGAGAGATTATCATCCTCAAATCGATGGAGTTACACATCTCCGAGTTTTGCTCTATGGGCCAGTCGGTGCTGGACAGTCCAGCTTCATCAACTCTGTCAGCAACGTTTTACAAGGGAAACTGACCGTTCCAGCTGGGGTCAGTGCCATGACCTCTGACAAAAGTCATACCAAAAAGGTATGTAAACTCCCCTCAAACAGTTCCTGTTTAGTGCCTTACACATCTTCTTCTCTGATTTGATGGATTTAATACTTGACACACTGAGGAGTCATTGTAGGAGAGCCCTTCTCCACTTGGTATGAACATCCAGTTTGTACCTTGATCACTTTGCATTTAATCCTGGTTAATTAGATCAGTGGTTTTCAAAAGCTTTTCTCATCAAGGACCCCTAAACTGACACAAATTAGACCACTGACTGCTATTTGATAAGATTTTGTCCCAGGGTCCCCCTTCTGATTTTTGCTTTTAGATGTTTTATTACAGAAACTGTTTGGAAACCTTGACCAAAGGTTAACCCACTTTGAGAACCCCTCATTTCCAGATATAGATCATATTAGAACCAGTTGGAAATGGGCTCTCAGAGACAAACCAGAGGAATAACAACTTCAGTGAAAATACAATTTACAATTTACTAATACAACTAATACAACTGATACAATTTATAATGACTTTTCTGGTCATGCCATTTCACCAACATCATCCACATAATTCTTAACTGGGGAGCAACTTTGCTTATAGGACTCAGAAAGTCCATCCTGTCCATTCTGGTTGCTGTCAACTTAATTGGTGTCAATGATGTAACAGGGCTGTAATGAAAACTGGAAATAAGACCTTTGCAATGAATTCTGCATGTTTTATCTACGTGTCTTTTAGTATGAAACCCATAAAATCAAGAAGGAAATGAGAGGGAATTTCTACCCTGTTGTCTTCAATGACATCATGGGTCTGGAGGAAGGGACTGCAAGTGGAGTCAGAGTGGACGACATCAAACTGGCCATGAAGGGGCATGTGAAGGAGGGTTACAAGGTACAGCTGTCACACTGTTACCTTAGTTCACTTTATTTTGTTGAACAGGTGTGATGTTTGTGATGTTTTTCATTGAGCCCTGACAAATGTCACACAGACATAAATATTTTTGCTCAACATTTAATTCTTCATAGTAAAAATTTTATGCAGCAGAAACACTTTTATTTACTTATATTTATTACATCAATTAGATTAGATTAGATTAGATTAGATTACTTCCCTCACCTCCAAACAGACGTACTGACTTGGAATGAAAAAAACAAACTAGAAAAATACTGGGAACTTCTTCCTGGGGTTTGGAGGATTCCCTTTCTTTCTTTCCCATTGCTTCATAGTTCCTCACTGCAGTAATGGGAAAAAGAACAATTACCAAATCTCTTACATGATGTAATGACATGTATATTTCTTCACCTTAACTATTTGCACAATCTCAGAGTTAAAGAAGGTTAACAATATGTTTATAGACTATGCTCTGACATTAGCCAATGTATTTCTAACAATGTCAAAACACTTTTGTTCTGAAATTAAATCATTTTCATTCACACATAATGCAAAACATCAGGCTGAGAGGGAAAAACAACCACAGTCCAGACCTCATGGGATCCTCATAGCCAGGGTGCCTCCAAACAGTTTGGTTCACAGTCAGAATGAACCTTTTTGTTCATATGTATGTATGTATGACTGTGTATGTTCATGTGTCATTATGTATTTACATTATTTTCCAGTTCAATCCAGTGTCTTCGTTGTCCAGCGGTGATCAGTTTTACAACCCTTCACCCTCCCTTGATGACAAAGTCCATGTTCTGGTTTGTGTCTGTTCTGGTAACGCAAACGAAATCAAGGACTCGTTTCTGATAAAGATGAGGGAAATCAGAGAGGCAGCCAGCGACATGGGTAAGAGCAAAGATCAGGGGGTGTTTCAGAAAAGAGTATTAGCCACTGAACCAGATCTTTTATAATCTGACTGAGGAAAGTCCTGGATTCTTACTTTCAGACAGAATGAAGTTCACTCCCAGCCATGAGACATGAGAGATATTATAACACCTCTGAGCATTATTATGCAGATGACACAGAACTCTACATAACAGTGTCCCCAGGTGACTACAGTGCCTTACATTTGCTGAATAAGTATATCAAACAAATCAATGAATTGATCTGGCACAATTTTCTACAACTGAACACACAAAAAAACTAAATCATTGTTTTTGCCCCATTAGAAGAAAGATTAAAAGTCAGTGCTCATCTTGAATCCATGACAATAAAACTTACAAATTAAGACAGAAATGGTGTAGTTATAGACTCTGACCTAAATTTCAACAGCCACATAAAGACATTTTTTGTAATTGTCTTTATGCTAAGTACCATCTAGAGCAAGAATGAAAGGATTTCTGTCTGAACTGGATACAGGGAAACTTCATTTCATGCATTTATTTTCAGCAGCCTTCACTATTGTAATGGTGTCTTCACAGGTCTTAGTAAAAAACCAGACAGCTGAACTGAGTTCAACCATTCAGTATGCGTCAGTATGCAGCAAGACTCTTTTCTGGAACACCACCCACGTGTTAAATGCTTTGTGTTTGTTAATCTTTGAACAAAATCAAACAATGATCTCATAAATATGAACTTATAATACAGACTGCATCTCTGTATGTACAGGAATTCCTCAACTGGCTATTATCACCAAAGTTGATGAGGCCTGTGGTGAAACTGAAAAAGATCTGAAGAACGTCTACAGGAGCAAGCACATAAAGAAAAAGGTGAGTTTCTGTCAGTCATCTCCCAAGTTTAAAACATAATACAATAAATTCAGCTTTAAAAAACTGCTTTAGAATATGAAGTCAAAACCTGTGGATGTCAGCACTGAAGTTAACTATTATTTCTTTAAAACTTAGATGAAAGATTTGAGCTCAACACTGGGTATTCCAATGAACTGCATCTTTCCTGTGAAGAACTACAGTGAAGAAAGCTCCAATATCGAGGATGTTGACGCTCTGATCCTGAGCGTTCTGAGGCTGATAATTGACTTTGGAGATGACTTCATTAACAAAGTTTCTGATCAGAGTTTTTAAACACTGAGTATCTGCCAACCACATGTTTGTATGTGTTTCTTCATTATTATTACAGCTCCACAACATAGTGAGACAAAAGAAGATTTCAAATAGGTAGCAGCTTTGCTAAATGAAAATACTGCACTGGTACATAATAAAGTGTCAATTTGAAAGAAACTGGAGGAAACAGAGCACATAACTGTCTTAATAATTAACAACAACATAATCAGACAAGTATAAAATAATATACAAGTTCATATTATTGTCTTGCTGTGTGGTTGATGTATTGAGAAAAAAAAATCAAAAAACTGCATTAAAAAAATCAAAGACAATTTGTATGGTTTTCCTTTTCCATCTTATCTTCAGGTGAAAACTCCTTCTCCTCAGAGCAGGTCTTCATGTAACAGGTGTAACTGGATTATAATTTGACGTTAACATTTAAAGATTTTAGACACAAAAACTGCAGCTGCACATCACAACAGTGTTAAGTGTTTCCACCACTGTCTCTGAAGAATCTTAGTTTGGTCATGGTTTAGTGCTTGTGTCCCCAGCTGTGCCCTTACCAACAAATCACAAAGCACACTCTCCTGTTGTCTAGCCTCTGAAGGATGCGGTCCCTGAATGCAGGACACAGCTAGAGACAGGATTGTGTGGAGGCACAGATCTGGTGAGGGCAGGTGGGGGTGGGTGTAGTTTTACTGCTTTAAATCTCATCGCGTTTTGTTGTTGTTTGATTTTCTTAGATTCAGATTTCAGCTCAAATTAAAGAAACATACAATTCTGAATAGATGTTCAAGGTAAGAGTGTGACAGTTGTACCTTGTAACCTTCCTTCACATGTCCCATCATGACCAGTTTGATGTCGTCCACCATGACTCCTCCTCCAGTTCCCTCCTCCACACTCATGGTGTCACTGAAGACAACAGGGATGAAGTTCCCTTGGTTTTCTTTCTGGATTTCATCGCCTTCATACTGAAAAGAAAGAAAAGTGCATTTTTACTGACAACGCTGCCGTCTACTGACTGGAGTCCTGCCACAGTTTATAATTTGCATAATGGCCCTGATGCATCATTGAAACTAGTTAAGTTTGTATGATGTAATCATTCTTGCTTTTCAAAGTGGCTTTTTGCCACAAATTTGATACCAGTTAAACACAGGTAAGTAGATATTAAAGGAGACTGGGAGAAGAGAGGGTGGGGGTAGACACAGAAGCAGTGACGCACTGTACCTTTACTGTTGTGGTGCTGCAGAAAAGTGATGGTGCTGAAGGAGATATTATATGTTCATATGTTTATAAAACATCCTCCCACGGATCGATGAACTCAGCTTCTACTTGTTGTAAAGTAGTAGCAGCTGTAGTATTACATACAAACATGTACAGTTTGTATTTTAGAGTATTCTATATGCAACAGAACTTGCACTACTAAAGTAAAGTATATACTTAGATTTACAGTACGGCTCCAGTTTTACTTTATCCTTATTATTAATGTTTTGTTGGCCATTTTTGGCTTTGCTATCACAGGACAAGTTAGGGATGGGAGGGGGTGACATTCAGACCCAGGCTGCTGCAGTAAGGACTGAGCCTACAATGGTATGCACTCTACCAGTTGAGCCACACCTCTGTATTATTTATGCTTTTTGAAAGTTGTATTATTTTTACAACAGTAAAAAAAAATGTTTATAGTCTTTTGTGTCCTTTACTGTTTGATTTGTTTTGTTAAGCTTGGCCATTCCATAGTTGTCCACTGGGACTGAAGGGGAACTCAGCTGTGTAATGTGGCTCTCAGGACTGAAAGCTTCCTAAATGAGTACAGGCTAAAATCAGGGTCTGTAGGATTGTCATAATGTCAAAGTCTGTGGTGATATATATTATATAAGAAAAACAATCCATCCAGTAAATATTTCAGTGAAAACTGTGATCTGCTGGTGATGCTAGAGGAAAAGTCGGGGGACCACCGAAGTCTTTACAGTTCATCCTCCAGACACTATGGTTCACCATCTGTTTACTTTCATCACAATCTAATAGTTATCAAGACATATCACTATCTGGACTATCTGTCCACTCAGTTACATATTCTATAAACACCTATATTATATTCTATAAACACCTAAACCTACATACACCCACATATACTTCACCTATACAGACACCTGGAAAAGGCAAAACTGGTTTCCTGCAATCCAATCTTTACTTTAGAAAGGTAAAGATTGGATTTCATTTATCACCTCGGCTGAAGTCACAGTCGAGTAGAGCCAGTGCTTGGATAACGTGCAGTTTGTGCCTGTGGCCTAAGGGTGTCAGTGTAACCACTCTGTCAAAGTGCTGCCTCAGACCAGGGAACAGAGCAGGAAGGTGTTGATGAAGGTGAAGAAGATGTGTTCTCTGCATCCTACTGCTGGTTGAACGCTGCAATGAATTTAATAATACTAATGTCTGAAAGTCATTACACGTCTATTTTTTAACTTCGGTCAGTTATGCTCTGACACACTACACTGCAGATACGGTCAATTTGTAGTTTTATTGAATTATTTAAAGAAAGCAGTGCTACTCTTGGATTTAACTCTTTGATTTGACATGCTGGGTTTTTGCTCTGCACATTCCTGTGGGTTAGGGTTAGAGCTGGGCTTACTGCCTCACTTTATATGTGTCTGTATGGAGAAAAGTCAGAAATCCTCAAAACAGAAAATTGTACGAGACCTTGATTGTCATGGTTACAATTACACAGTGACGGTTTGGTTAGGTTCAGATGAAGATCGTGGTTTAGGTTAGAATAAGTACCTTGTTGAGGTCAGCAGACATTCATAGTCATGGTTACAATAATAAAAACGTGATTAAGGTTGTGGAACAGTCATGGATGAAATCAACATAAACAGTTCCACAGTTTGTGTGAAACCTCTGTGTTTTGATTTCTTCCTTTGCTCCGATCATAATTACTACAGCCACTAGATGTCATGTGACAATCAAACACAACTAGGGGTGATTACAAGCTGCTGCACAGACAAACTCTAGGGTGGTTTTTACAGAACAATCTGAAAATCAGTCAACTTATGTTTTGGTTTACAAACTGTAAATTATACTGAGGGGAATCAGGTCGTAGCCCGAATGTATGAATGAATGAATGAATGAACAAACTTTATTTATATAGCACCTTTCATACACACAATGCAGCTCAAAATGCTTCACAATTTAGCTGCAGAACAAAATAGGTTTGGAACCAAACACACACACATCAGGAGGAGGAGAGAAATGAGTGTTACTATTTATAAAATGCCTGTAACACAGTTACTTTAGACAGTTTCAAGCAGACAGCTGTTAGTTATAGGCTATATGACAAAGATATGTTTTGAGTTGTGGCTTAAAACTGTCCACTGAGTCTAATAGTTAGTCTTCTATATTTTTGGGGCATATTGGCTATAAAGGTTTTTGTGGCAACCTTGGGGGTAGTTACACGTGCAGCTGTGGAGGATCATAGAACAATAGGCAGTCTGTGATATAAGAGGGGCGAGGCCATTGAGTACCTTAAAAACTAGGAGAAAAACTTTAAAATCAGTTCTTAAAGATACAGGGAGCCAGTTTATCATCTGTCATTTTAGTTTTTGTTAAAACGCTGGCAGCAACATTCTGGATAGTCTGTAGATTTGCAAAGCTGCTTGGATGTTTTTGGAAACAAAAGCTTCTCTGTAGAGGCCTCACCTTCTCTATATTGTACAAATGATAAAAAGGCAGTGTAGGTCACTGAACTAAAATGGGCTGTAAAATTGAGACGTGAATCTGTGAGGCAGATGTCCCAGTTTAGCAAGACCAATATTTCTCTTATTTCTTGGCTAATTAGAAGGATGTTTCTATTTGATCTCAGCTACATGTAAAAATCAAATAATCCTGTAATATTTTGGTTTTTGAATGTAAGCAGGAGAATTCCAGCTGTTTTCTTGTGTCTGTGTTCTGCTGGTGAAAGGAAAACTGAAAACCAAGTTGTTCATTGGTTTCTCCTGCCGTCAGTCTCATGGTGAAATCAAACAATTAAATGTACTCAGGCCCTCCAGGTTACAGTAGTGGAGAAACGTAATGTCCTGTCAGACAGATCAGAGCAGCAGACATTTGACTCCATGTTGAGGTGGACCGCTGCTTTCTGCCACTTCAAACACTGACCAGGCCCAGGTTGCTAAGCAACTGTTGTGCAGCATTGTGTTATTCTGTTGTCTTTATCCAGCAACAAGATGCTGCAATGCTGCTCATGAACACGAGCTCATCACTGAGCCGCTCAACGTGCCAGACCTTCACTTCACGAGACTTCATTTCAGCACGTAAAGATGTTTTTAATGCCGCACCAGTGTGTTAGTATGAAGATGTTTAAGATTAAAGTGTCATTAATAACATGTTAGATTATAGAACACTTTAAATCACAGCCTGCAAATTACAGTGTACGTATTTAACATATGCAAAATATTTAGTGGGTACATGTCGAAAGAAATTCACTCATTCATTCACTCCCTTCTCACACTATAGGAACTTATACATAGAGGACTATGCACCGAGCTCATCTGCAAAATAAAACACTTTCTAACAGTGTTAATCATGTCATTGCTGGGGTACAATTAAAATGTGCCATGGACATAAATAATAAACACGTGCATACCTTTCAGTTAAAAATACATGACATATTTTCCCAAATTAATTAATACCAAGTGCTTTGTGTCTCAACTTTCAACTTTTTATGCCCATAATTTAATTTCATCATAAATTCAACAAATCACATGTCAGTGTTCTGTGTTTAACTGTTTTTGAAAAACATCAGAAATTAATGGCCGTTACTGTTTGTTCTGGAGTATGAAGGCTGTCAATAAAGTGGTCCCTTGTTCAGAGGAGAAATTATTTGAATGACTTGCAACCAACAATGTCAATAGTTATGAATATTGCTTGTGGCCATTCATTCATTTTCCAACTATTTGGATCAAATTATGAAAAGAACAAGCTCCTTTATTTAATCATTCATTCATTCATTTAAAATTAGTGATGGCAGAGCTGTAATTAAGTTAAATAATTTCTCAACGTGCAAGGTCACAGAAGTGAAGAGGAGGCGTAGCTGAAAAGAGAGTTAGTCGGTGGAACAGGAGGTGGGGTCCTCCCTGGACAGGTCACCGGTCTATCACACTGACATGTGTGGGCTGACTCTGGTGTTAAAAGATGCAGGGACCAGTTGCGGCTTGGTGAAATGGTAAAATGCACTTAACACACAAGCCGTGCACCAGTGTTTAAATCCACGACTACAGAAATATATACCAAGTTGTTAATGATATACTGCAGCATAACAAGGTTTGAACAGGAAACAAACAGAGAGAAAGGCCTTATTATGTGAGTAGTCTGATTAATAAATGCATCCCTTGATGTTGGAACAGCGGCCTCAACAGTCCGTGGACAGGACAGTCTCTAATCAAAAATAAATGACCCCCTGCAGGATTTAACAGCCCCCTCCTCTGCTGCTCACCCTGGCCTGAGTGGTTGAAATAGCTGAGAGTAATTTATAGTTGAAACAGTTGACGAAAAGTGGTTCAAATAGGTCGCTAGTTACCCAGAAGCAACTAATGGCTGAAACCGGTAAAAGGTAAACTAACCAGCTAAACTGGGACCTGCCCGCCTCCTGGTCTCCGCCTCCGCATCGGTGTCGGGCTCAGGTGTAGGTGAGGATGGTGTAGTTGAACAGGTGGGTGTCGCAGGGCTGTGACGGTAATGGCTGCCGTCCGTTACTGTCGGTTACTGTCTGTTACTGTCCGTTACTGTCCGTTACTGTCCGTCACTGTCCGTTACTGTCGGTTACTGTCCGTCACTGTCCGTTACTGTCCGTCACTGTCTGTTACTGTCTGTTACTGTCCGTCACTGTCTGTTACTGTCGGTTACTGTCTGTTACTGTCCGTTACTGTCCGTTACTGTCGGTTACTGTCTGTTACTGTCCGTCACTGTCTGTTACTGTCGGTTACTGTCTGTTACTGTCCGTTACTGTCCGTTACTGTCCGTCACTGTCCGTCACTGTCCGTTACTGTCCGTCACTGTCCGTCACTGTCCGTCACTGTCCGTTACTGTCCGTTACTGTCCGTCACTGTCCGTCACTGTCGGTTACTGTCGGTTACTGTCTGTTACTGTCCGTCACTGTCGGTTACTGTCGGTTACTGTCCGTCACTGTCGGTTACTGTCGGTTATTGTCCGTCACTGTCGGTTACTGTCCGTCGCTGTCTGTTACTGTCGGTTACTGTCCGTCACTGTCTGTTACTGTCAGTCACTGTCTGTTACTGTCGGTTACTGTCCGTCACTGTCGGTTACTGTCGGTTACTGTCTGTTACTGTCGGTTACTGTCGGTCACTGTCGGTTACTGTCCGTCACTGTCTGTTACTGTCAGTCACTGTCTGTTACTGTCGGTTACTGTCCGTCACTGTCGGTTACTGTCGGTTACTGTCTGTTACTGTCGGTTACTGTCGGTCACTGTCGGTTACTGTCTGTTACTGTCGGTTACTGTCCGTCACTGACGGTTACTGTCGGTTACTGTCTGTTACTGTCCGTCACTGTCGGTCACTGTCGGTTACTGTCCGTTACTGTCGGTTACTGTCGGTTACTGTCCGTCACTGACGGTTACTGTCGGTTACTGTCCGTTACTGTCGGTTACTGTCGGTTACTGTCCGTCACTGTCGGTCACTGTCGGTTACTGTCCGTCACTGACGGTTACTGTCGGTTACTGTCTGTTACTGTCCGTCACTGTCGGTCACTGTCGGTTACTGTCCGTCGCTGTCTGTTACTGTCCGTCACTGTCCGTCACTGTCGGTTACTGTCCGTCACTGTCGGTCACTGTCTGTTACTGTCGGTTACTGTCGGTTACTGTCCGTCACTGTCGGTCACTGTCGGTTACTGTCCGTCACTGTCGGTTACTGTCCGTCACTGTCCGTCACTGTCGGTTATTGTCCGTCACTGTCGGTCACTGTCTGTTACTGTCGGTTACTGTCGGTTACTGTCCGTCACTGTCGGTCACTGTCGGTTACTGTCCGTCGCTGTCTGTTACTGTCCGTCACTGACGGTTACTGTCAGTCACTGTCGGTTACTGTCTGTTACTGTCTGTTACTGTCGGTCACTGTCGGTCACTGTCGGTTACTGTCAGTCACTGTCGGTCACTGTCGGTTACTGTCAGTCACTGTCTGTTACTGTCGGTCACTGTCCGTCACTGACGGTTACTGTCTGTTACTGTCGGTTACTGTCGGTTACTGTCGGTCACTGTCGGTTACTGTCTGTTACTGTCGGTTACTGTCCGTCACTGACGGTTACTGTCGGTTACTGTCTGTTACTGTCCGTCACTGTCGGTCACTGTCGGTTACTGTCCGTTACTGTCGGTTACTGTCGGTTACTGTCCGTCACTGACGGTTACTGTCGGTTACTGTCCGTTACTGTCGGTTACTGTCGGTTACTGTCCGTCACTGTCGGTCACTGTCGGTTACTGTCCGTCACTGACGGTTACTGTCGGTTACTGTCTGTTACTGTCCGTCACTGTCGGTCACTGTCGGTTACTGTCCGTCGCTGTCTGTTACTGTCCGTCACTGTCCGTCACTGTCGGTTACTGTCCGTCACTGTCGGTCACTGTCTGTTACTGTCGGTTACTGTCGGTTACTGTCCGTCACTGTCGGTCACTGTCGGTTACTGTCCGTCACTGTCGGTTACTGTCCGTCACTGTCCGTCACTGTCGGTTATTGTCCGTCACTGTCGGTCACTGTCTGTTACTGTCGGTTACTGTCGGTTACTGTCCGTCACTGTCGGTCACTGTCGGTTACTGTCCGTCGCTGTCTGTTACTGTCCGTCACTGACGGTTACTGTCAGTCACTGTCGGTTACTGTCTGTTACTGTCTGTTACTGTCGGTCACTGTCGGTCACTGTCGGTTACTGTCAGTCACTGTCGGTCACTGTCGGTTACTGTCAGTCACTGTCTGTTACTGTCGGTCACTGTCCGTCACTGACGGTTACTGTCTGTTACTGTCGGTTACTGTCGGTTACTGTCAGTCACTGTCGGTCACTGTCGGTTACTGTCAGTCACTGTCTGTTACTGTCGGTCACTGTCCGTCACTGACGGTTACTGTCTGTTACTGTCGGTTACTGTCGGTTACTGTCAGTCACTGTCGGTCACTGTCGGTTACTGTCCGTCGCTGTCTGTTACTGTCCGTCACTGACGGTTACTGTCAGTCACTGTCGGTTACTGTCTGTTACTGTCTGTTACTGTCGGTCACTGTCGGTCACTGTCGGTTACTGTCAGTCACTGTCGGTCACTGTCGGTTACTGTCAGTCACTGTCTGTTACTGTCGGTCACTGTCCGTCACTGACGGTTACTGTCGGTTACTGTCGGTTACTGTCCGTCACTGTCGGTTACTGTCGGTTACTGTCCGTCACTGTCGGTTACTGTCGGTTACTGTCCCCCTCCTCTGACACGTTAGCATCGTCCCCTCCAGGCTCTTTGCTAATGCTAGCAGGCTGACTTTTAACAACAGTCCAGGTCGACGGTTCGTGTCAGTTTCAGTTGCTCTGGTTCCCTTTGACTTTGTTCGTCTTCTCTTTGCTGCTCCACTGATCCAACCTTTGTTTTCCACCATGTTTAAAGAAGCGTCTTCGTCCCCAGGCTGACCGGCTTTGTAGCTAAGTTCCCGCGGTCATCACCTGACCTCACCTGACCTCTTTTTGTTCAATCTTTATTGAAAAACATTCGATTATACAAACAGCGCAGACGTCATAAACTTAGTTGTGGACATTGTTAAGAGTAAGAAAAAAAAAAATAAATAAAAATAAAAGAATAAAAATAAATAATTAAATAAATAAAAGAATACAAATAAATAAATTGAGATAATTAATCACTCTACTGTAAAACTTAGAGAAACCAATATTCTGAGTTTGAAAATCTCAACTCTCTAAATTCACCTAAAAATTTGGTGAATTTTTATGATCCTGCATTTATGTATATAAAATTAACCACATAGGATCAACAAGTTTGCAATTAATTCAGTGTAAAATATGTAATATTTTTACCCTCAATATTAATATTATGTTTACTTTTACACAATATATAATTTTTCATTTGAATTCAAAACGTAACTGAATGTATACACCGGTAAAAAAACAAAAAACAGCCCAACCGTTATTGAGTTTATAGTGTGTTTGTTTTTTTAACATTTAACATTTAAAATGAGTCCAAAACTGAGAAAGTGTAACATGTACATGTATGTGTGTGTGTGGAGGTAGGGGTTGGGGTTTGTAATCCTGTCTTGGGCTGTCAAGTCATATGACTCTATCTTATATATAAATGTTGATGTACCATGACACCCAGCAGTATTTAGAATAATTAGATTGGCTCCAACTTTACACATTAGTGCATCACAAATTATAATCCAGTAATATAATAAACATTATTCTGAAATGGCCATTCCTACATAATGAGTACTATTACTCTTATTCTGGTACTTCCAGTATATTTTGATGCTCACACTTCAGCAGTTTTCCTTAAGGACAATTCTGACTGCAGGACTTACTCTTGTATTAATGTGAGTATCTTCCACCACTGCTAATAAATACCAGCTCAGAGATATTTTTCTCAGGAGTTGGTGGAGACCAAACCAGAGCTTAAAGACAGTGAAGATTGGACTTACATCACCACCAGATACCATGATCAGTACTGGAGTACTTGAGTAAAAGTACTTCATTACTTCCTTCCTCTGGTTACACTGCAGTACAGGCTTGACTTACAGTCCCAGCAGGATTGTCACTCAGTGTGATGACATGTTTTGGATGCAGCATTTGATGCCGTCATTTACTCTCACACACGACTGTCAACCACAGCAGCATCATAACGGCCTACATACAATTTCACATAAGAGATTTCTCACAGTAACGGCTGCCAGGTGTGATGATGAGACTTGACATCGGCGGGGATATGAAGAAATGTCTCAACACTGCAGTCGACAAAGAGAACACAAAGAGCTGAGGCTAATTACAGCCGCTGTCAACAGGCTTCATTAGAGATGCAGCACAGCTAATGGAGGGCTGCTCCCTCTGCCTCCTCACAACACTGCTGCTGAACACATTATTTATAGACCAGCAACTCACACACACATTTCCACACACACTTCCATGTCAGGATGTAGAGCAAATGATGGGTTTTCTTTTGGCCAGAAAGCAAGTTGGTTGTTGAGCTGATTTTTTTTTATTCTTTGAAAATGAGATGATTAATAAAAGAAAAGGAAAAACATCTCACATGACAAAAAGTCTCAGCTACATGGTGGTCTAGACTTCAGCTGTCTTTAAATGTCCCACAGACATGTTCAACTCTGTAAAAATACATTGTTGATATGGTTTTTACACCAAAAAACTGGGTCTGAAGCTCATCTACTCTTCAGTTAATCAATCAATCAATCAATCAATCAATCAATCAATCAGACTGGTCAGAGGAGGAAACATCAGAGAGACTCAGCCACAGAGTCAGAGACTAGCAGACCTATCAGAACAGTTAGCGTAGTTAGCATCTTTTATTTGTTGATGTTTGTTAGCTTGTAACTGGCAGTGGCTGACACAGTGTTAGTGGTTGTGCTAATGCTAACTCTGGCTCTCTGTACTGACAAGGTGTCAGGATTATTTAGCCCCGCCCCCTTTAAGGTTCCACTTTAGGTGACTAGACAGACTCATTTCTAAGGCTCCTTCAAATATGTCCTTCTTTTCCTGGGCAACAAGGATCCAATGGGTGGCTCCTTTGTGGCCCAACCTATCCCAGGATTCATTGCACACCTGTAGTGAAAATAATATCCCAGCAATCAACACTGACAGAGAACCTGAGGATTATACTTTTAAATGTAAGTATTGAGTTTCAGCTCAGTTAAACAACTAAATATTCACTGACAAAAAATGTTAATGTTTTCATTGCTGAATTTAACTCAGGAAAATTTTTTCCATTTTTTCTTTCTTCTTTTTTTTTTTTTTTTTTTTTTTTACAATATTTAAACATATGAGAGAAAATCAAAGGTGGGAGATCTACGTTCCATAATTGTAACGCATGAATTCAATGGTTCTGAACCCTGGTGTAAAATATTGAAATAAATAAATTGATCCATTTATTTAACGCAGTGTTTTTGGACAGAGGAAAATGATACATGTGATGTTCCTTATTTTTATGGTCTGTGTGACCTGAGTTTAGCAGGAAAAAGTTTAGTTTATCTGACCTCAGGGCATAATATTCTGTGTGTTTATCCAGCAGAGAGAGGACAGGGAGCTGGAAGTGATTACAGGCCTGAGGAAGCATCACCCACGTTTGACAGCTGCAACTTCTTCCTTCTCTTTTTGTATTTGATGTTGCTTTAAACACAAGAACAGAAGCTGCAGACTTAAAAACAACAACAGTGCATACAAAGTGTGTCTCCAGTCTCCAGTGCTTCCTTCCTGTTCAGAACAGTGTGATGCTACTGTATAAACCAACAGCCAAACAAAAGCAGCCAGTGTGAGCTGGTGAGTGAGGGGCACGAAGCCACTGCCAGCTGCTGAGTACAAATGGTGACATGAACACTGAGGGGCCCACAGAGAGAGAGGACAGCCTGCTGTTGACAGTAAACCTAACAGAGACATAAATACTGCAGCAAGCCTTCCTCCACTGCTGCACAGGCCTCTGTGTGATTATGTGTGTTCCCTGTTCAGCAGTGGGGTATAAATAGTAAAGCACTGCCCCAAATAGTGAAACTGGTTTTCCCTCTTGTGTCAGGCCCTGAGGAAACAGAGTGAAATCCTTCATCCTGCTGCTGCTTCAACCTGTGGACGAACAGCAGCACTGGGGATGTCGCAGTTAGCGCTCGGACCAGACGCTCCTGTCTGTGATTTAATAATAATGCAAACTAATGTGACAGGTTCTGTTCATCAGTGCTGACAGCAGCCTGCAGAACACAACAATATGTTAATGAGCACACAGAGTTTGGAACTGATGGTGTTTTAATCAATGTCACAAGGTTAAACTGAAGAAACGATGAAACTCGCTGCGTTAATGTTTTGAAACTGACGCGCCATAAAAATAATGAGAGTAATTACAAAGACAGGCTCATAATAAGATAATGTCACCTCAGATGAAGAAAGCCATTATCATGAATCTAAAGAAGTACAATTGAACAAAGACATAAATTGTGAAATATATTAAAGGCAGTGCATGATTTGAGTTCATTGTTTCTGATAAAAGTCAGCAGCTTTTTACCATCAGATGTTTAGATATTGATCGTGATTGATTATGCCTCTGAAGGATGCGGCCCCTGACTTGGGGACACAGCTAGAGTGTATGACAACCAATGTAGGGACACTATTTCAGGAGCCACTACTATACAGGTGTAGTAGTGTAGGACCTTCACAGTGTGTTGTTACTGTAGCTTGTGTTCAGGGACCAAACATAGACTTTGACTATACCTTAGATCAGTTTTTACAATAAAAACCGCTGCACAAAACACCCTTAACTCTTCTCCTTAAGCTTTCCTTAAAATGTTTCCCTCGTCTTAGTCTTATAGTTAAGGAATCTCTTAAAGTCACTTAAACAAAAGACCTTAGCGACCAAAGTAAGGAAAAAAGCTAAAGGTACCTCTGACTCTGTCTTAACTGTAGCAAGTTTATGGTGATAAATATAGAAAGTGAACACATCCCAAGAAAAGTGGGAGAATCTAATGCACTGTTACTGACTATCACTCTACTTTCTCAGGTGTAGTCGAGGTGATTAAACTCTCTGACATCTGCTGAACACTGAAGTTCACCTCAGAACCACAGGAGGATGACAGAGCAATGCACTCCTGTTACTGGCTTCACGAAAGTCTTAACAGGAATCACAAGTGCTAATGGCAGCAAATCAATGGTCTCCATGCAAACAGTAGAATTTAACTGCTGTAAAGTCTCTTTTACTGCTGCAAATGCCTCAACTTTTTCCCTTAACATTAAGAGATTCCACCTTTAAGTAACTCCCTCAGCTAAGGAGAAACAAAACCTTAAGTGTCCTACTTAAGTAGGAAACTGTTCTGTGCAACCGGCCCCACAGGGACGGCAAAGAACCACAGTGTGAATTCCTTTGAACATCAGCGAGTCAGTGATTCCTCTGTCCATGTGTTCAGCCTGTAGGTTTACAAGAGACTGTGTCTGAAACACTGAAGATCTGCCCTAGATTTTCATTTAGATATCTCACACACACACACACACACACACACACACACACACACACACACACACACACACACACGGTCTGTCGTCAGCACATGTGTCTGTTACGCCTGGGTTACATCAGATGCAGCTCCCTGGTTGTGACGAGTCTTTTGTATCATCCTGGGAGCTGCATTCACCAGATTTAAGGTGTAATTACTGTGATGTTTGATTTTCAGCATCTTTATTTAAATAAGAGAGAAAAACAGTCCACTAACTTTAAGGAAGTGCAATACAAAATCACTCTATTATCTTTTCTAGTTTAAATAGACAACATTGTGTTAATTGGAAACACAAAAAATGAGGGTCGGCACCAATAACAGTCCAAGAGCATTCATGAACTGCCTTTACATGAATGTGTTTTCAGGTGGGATGTATTGAGTCTGTTGCAGGTCACTGTGATAAATATCTGCAGCTAAGATCAGGTGAACCCAGTCGCTCTGTCTCATCACTTCACCTCCACCCAGCATCAGGAAGTGAAGTGTGTTTTGGGATTTCCTCCTGTCTGAGGTCTGAGCATCTGTCTCTGTCTCCAGCGTCTGCTTGAGTCAACATCATCGTCCGACGCGCTGCTGTGTGTCCGGTATGATCTAGGACGGGAGAACGCACACACACACAGGTTTGAAGGTCCGAAGCCTGTGTTCGCTTCAGGTCAGTGTGTTTTCCCAGTGTGTGTGTGCGTTCTCCCTGCGTCACGCCAAGCCCAGGCTGTCAAAACCACAGAACTTCCATCGTTTCTCCAGCGTTGCACCGACGCCGCTCAGCTCCTGCCTGAACATATTGGGCAGACGGACCATGAGGCGCTCCAGCTCCCCCGCTGACACCTGAGAGAGGACAAGAACAGAGGAGTGTGACTCACTGGTATTATTGTTAGTATGGTAACCAATCAGATGTGCTGATGGTGGACTGCCACTATAGTCTGCCATGTGAAGCCAATGTGTTAACAAACATGCAGTAACAGTAGTGACCTGCAGGTCTGGAGGCCGTGAGCTGTGTGAGCTGCTTTACCTTTGAGTCCAGTCTCTGGATGTATGACCACAGGTACTCCAGGTTGGCCCCAAACGGATGAACGTGGAGGAAGGTTGAGATGATGCCTGCAGAGAAGAAGAGAGTCATCAGACAAACTGATGGTGTTATAGATACTGAGGGTTCAGTTCAGACAAGATGAAACTACAATCAGTATTAATACATTTTGTAATATTCTAATAATAATTTGGAAAAAATTTAAATGTGTGTTTTTTAGACTTGGCTGAAGTTGGGTGATCGATAAAAGAAATTATGAAATTAGAATTTTAAAACAGGCTTTAATTGTAGATTCAGGATTTCCCATCAGTATTCATGAGTGCTTTAAGGGCACAGGCTGGTCAGACTTATAAACCCAACACAGAGGGAGAGAGCTGGCAGAGAGGTGAGACCTGCTGGAATGGATATGAGTAAAGGTTCGGGTCCAGCAGAGCAGCCAATCTGCATCCTCATGAAGTGCTGCACAATAAACAAACGGCAGGACGGCCCCGTAAAAACTGCTGGCCGCAGCAGGAACCGCTCCTGAGTTGATTACTTCTGAGAGGTCCTGCAAAGGTAGGCAGTCATGCAGGGGGGGGGGGGGGGGGGGGGTGGTGGAAGAGAGGCGTCCCCTGGGGGACCCGGCACAGCCAATATTTATTTCCTTGATTTATGTGGTGAAAGGCCTGCAATTACAGACAGACCTAATTCAATTCCCTCCACCAGGCCTGTGGACATGGAAGAGTGCCACCAGAGGAGAACTGTAGGGTGAGGGTGTGTGTGTGTGTGTGTGTGTGTGTGTGTGTGTGTGTGTGTGTGTGTGCAGTCCACTTCAGGAAGTTTAATTTCCAACTTGCACTCAGAGAACTGACTGAATCCAAGAGACACACATACATGTTTTCAACAGCTTTAGTAAAAGTAACAGTACAACAATGTAGAAACACAAAAGTAGTAAAAGTCCCTTTAAAACTCCTCCTTACATCGAATTGTACTCATACTGATTTTACAGAAAATCAGCCCCTGTGACCGATCGGCCCCTGTGACCGATCGGCCCCTGTGACTGATAATATCCAGCAGCTGCTTTCACTACCTTATTTACAGTTAGATAGTTTCGTCCAGCGTTTCCCAACATAAGATTTTCTGTGAAATATTGGATCATAAGCAGAGGTGCATCATCACGAGAGGCAAACCAGGTGAATGTTTGGTGAACATTTTAATTATTCCATATTTAAGGACAATGTTTATTATAAAGTGAAATACAGATTTAATTATTGTTTAACCTGAGGAATAACACTGACTAGACTTTTTCAGCCCTGAGTACTGTCTGCAGGTATTATTATCAGGCTGCATACAGTAACCTTCACCGGTGAGTTAGGGCAGCCTGTATCACCTCCTGTGTGTGTGCATGTGTGTGTATCAGCCTCATTTGATTGTGTGTGAAAACAGGCCACATGTCTCTGTTCAGTGGAGATTCCAGGCAGCCGGGAAGGAAGACAGAGAGCCTCCTCTCTCCTTCATATCTGGATTTTCTTGGCCTCACTAAGAGAGATAAATGTGCTGCTGCTCCTCTCGCTCTCCTCTGCTCCGGACAAAGCAGCAGCTTCAGCACAAAAACAGATCACTCCACGCTTTTCTCAATGCTGCTGCACGTCCCGCTGTAACATGAGGATTTATATGACAGAGAGGAACGAAAGCAGCTGAAATGAATTCAGTCCAGCTGCTGCGTGGACCCTGCACAGACAGAGACAGCAGGGCTCAGACAGCCGGTGTTATAGTCTGCTTCACTGGTTCTGGCTGAAAGCCCTCCAAACCCTCAGACACCACAGAGTGTGTGAACATGACGGCAGAGCTGAGATGAGTTGAGTGTCAAGTGTCTCCTGCACTTAATTTAAATATGGATGTGCTCTGCTGACATGAACACCTGCCCCCACAGTCTCTCTTGTTTGGTGGAATGACGTCTGGAAGTTAAAGTCGCAAATTTCATAATCCCGGTATCCATCTGGAGCCGTGCACTGGAGGAGCAGCCGGGGCTGGAAACAAGGAGCTCTGAGCTGGAGTCAGAGCTCACACGCTCGCCTCTGTTCACAAAGTGGCCAAATTAGATTCACATCACTCCTGAGATAGAAACAGCAGAGTCAGAAAGAGCAGGGGGCAAACTGGTCGCTGGGTAGAAGCTGCAACATTTTCCTTGGACAGAATAACGAAGCCTGACGAGTCCTTAATCAGAAACTGATGCTCACTGATATTCTCGCTCTTTTCCTGAGCTCTCAGTCGCTAACATCTCCTGATAATTTCAGAGACCTGCTGTTCCCCCCTCAGTGTGTCCCCTCATCCACCAGCACACCTGCTCCACGGTCCTGTATGTACCAGCCCACCCATCCGGTCCCAGTGCTCCAGCTTCGCCCCGGATTCCTCTCTAAATATTTGTAGTACAGATGCAAATACAGCTTTACATGACAGGACCCTAATGATGATGTGGGATAAGTGTATTAACAACGTGTGTTTCTGTGCCTCCTTCATAAAGAGAAACACAATCACTTCACATTTATATTTACCCAGAAGCAGAGCCTCTTTTTCTGAAGCCACGCCTCCTCGCATGATGACCTCACTCCTCCTCTCTCTGCTGTGGTACAGTGAAGGAACACACCCGTTGATCCCCTGTGAAGACACACACACACACACACACACCAGATCAGTGAATCAGAAGTTTGTTTCTTCTTCTCTTCTTCTGCATCATGTGACGACCCCTCAGATTTACCTGGTGACCCTCTGGAGTGGCCCGACCCCCATGTTGGGAACCAGTGGACTAAACTATCTAAGTGTGTTGTAGCTGCAGGAAATGACTCAGGATCAATGACCTGATGATGTCAGAGAATCAGGAAGTACTTTAACTACAGGAGGTACTTTTACTGTGATTCTGCAACTACAGGAAGTACTTTAACTACAGGAGGTACTTTTACTGTGATACTGCAACTACAGGAAGTACTTTAACTACAGGAGGTACTTTTACTGTGATACTGCAACTACAGGAAGTACTTTAACTACAGGAGGTACTTTTACTGCGATACTGCAACTACAGAAAGTATTCTTACTGTGATACTTAACTTATATGAAGCTGATAATACTAGCAGTTGAAGTAGTATTATGTAGTATTAATATGTTTAACTAGTATTTTCAGTGCAGGATTTTTACTTATAGTATTTTGTACTGGTACCTAATTAAAATATCTACTACTATTACTTCTTACACCACTGATAAACATACAGTACACGATGTACACTCAAGAATATTTATAAGCAAGCACTTAAATATACACATTCTACACACACACACACACACACACACACACACACACACAAACGCACACACACACACACTAGCACCACTTCATCATTTAATGAAGAGCATCATTTCGCTGCTCTCAGAACAGTTTCCAGGGTTTTTCAGACAACAGCAGCAGAGCAGCATGTTTTATGGAGCTGAGTCCTTCTGACCTCAAACACTTTCCAGTTCAGCAGGTTCAAGGCTAAAAGTTCATCTCCCATGATGAGTGTGTGTGTGTGTGTGTGTGTGTGTGTGTGTGTGTGTGTGTGTGTGTGTGTGTGTGTGTGTACATACGGACTCCCTGAGGCTCTCTGAAAGTCAGTTAAGTGCTGTGAGAGACGCAGAGCAGACTTATATGAAACCACTGTTCTGACCAAAATAACATCTGAACTGTTTCTGCTCACTGTGACTCTCCTCAGCTCTGACACACTGCTCAACTTTATTTATACTGTTTGAGCTTTTTCCTGTTTGTGTATCACTATCGCTATAAAGTGTCCCAGAAAATACTTGTATATATGTTCTACTAATGTACTGCAGTAAATATGCTTTGAGAAAAACATCATGTCATGCATGTGGAGAGAAGTGAGTCTCAGTGCTGGTGATACATGTGCATCTCATGATCTACAAATAAAGTCCAGATTTATGATACATGATGATTTTGACTCATTTATGGTCCTCACAACTGCATTATCCAATCCATAAATATGATCAGTGTTACTAATAAATAAACATCCGACCAGCTTCCACTTCACAGATCTGATAATGTTGCTGTCGAACAGCTTCCTGTGACCAGATGACAGTTTGTAATCAACGAACAGATCTGTCATGATACTGAACAAATCCACACAACCTGTGTCATTTATTTTCCTAAAACATCCTCCAGCTGTGCAACATCTGCTCAACTGCAGCAGGATGATCCGATCAGATTCTGTCGTGGTGAACAGGTGAGAGACAGGTGGTGGTCTTGGTTCAATGTCGACATTTGCAGACACTGTTAGAAAGCGCTCTGAAAATGGACTGTGATCAGGACTCGAGGCTCTGGACCCGCCCTCGGCTCTGATGTGTGAGGCCGTTGTCTTTACAGAGGCTGAAACTAAAGATCACATTCATCGTCGATCAATCTGCTGATTATTTTCCAGATTAATTGAAGACACTTTTACTATAATTTTCCACAGCCTGAGGTGATGATTTCAAATCACTCGTTTTTTATTGACCCTCAGTCCAAAAACTAAGATTCACTTCACTGTCATTTCATAAAGAAAAAACCGAGGAGACTGGAACCTGGAGCCAGAGAACGTTTGTCATCATTGCTGATTAATTTTCTGTTGACTGATTCATCATTTCACATTTGTTACCTTGTCATGAAGCTCTCCATTGGTCCCCTCCACCGCCTCCCCAGCACTGTTCAGCAGCTACAGAGAGACAGACAGGTTTGTTTTGTTTGTTATAGGATATGAAACCAGACATCCTGCAGGTCACTAATTCACTCTACAGTGTTTGTCTGTTGCATCTGTTCACTGGAGAAACTCTGATCTGATAAATGATTCAAGATGACAAAGAAAAACATGTTTGATCGTGTGGAGGCGTGAGGTCTGAGGATGAACCGGACCCATCAGGAGGACTGGGAGAAAGAGAGAGCACCAGTCTGACCCCCTGTTCTTCAGCTGGATCCTGCTGCCCCCCTTCATCTCTGAGGAGGATCTGTCTAACATCATCATGTGGACTGTAGCTGAACATTAAAGCCATGTGGAGGAAGCTGGGGTGGATCAATGAGCCAATAAATGTTGACACAGGTGACAGTTTCCTGTTTGACAACCAGAACTCGACATCGTTTCCTCTATCCACAACTGTTTCACATACTTAACTGTGTGTTTATTAGCGTTGCCATGACGATGAACATGGGAGGACCTGTTGATGACAACAGGGTGAAGATAATCTGGGTGTTTTCTGCACACAGCCTGTATTCAGAAACTGAGTCTTAAAACCAGCCATCAGGACTTCTGGAACTTTGTGATGTCACAACAACGCAGTCACCGCCCTCAGCCACGCCCCAAGCCCCGCCCCAAGCCCCGCCCACCTGGACCCAGGATTGCAGGATTTGGTTTCTCTGAGTGTTTCCCTGAAATCTGCTATATTTTTATTAGATAACTCAGAAAACAATCAGCCAATCAGAAGAGAGCCTCAGATCCTCTCTTCTGATTGGCTGACTGACCTGTTGTTGCTAGAGCTCCAGAGAGAAGCCTGAGAGAGGAGATGTAAAACTACACTGAGGTGGTTTTTGGTTCTTAAAACCACAGATATATCTTCTGATGGAGATCAACACTTCAGATAAAACATGGAGCTTTAATCTGTCGATGTGAAAACTAACTAACCAACATGGCGTCTGTGCACCAGGGAAGTAACACGAATCTGTATCAGTATCTGTGCACAGCTTCATTTAATGTGTTCACCTATTTGTTAATAACATTTTCAATTTTAACACTTCACACTCATGAAATTGATCATCAAAGCATTGATCACAGAGTCTGACATCATTCCCATGATTATTTAAACAGCCATGGACACACAGTGACAGTGAGGAGCCACTGGGCTAAAAGCTGACTCCGCCCCCTGAGCTGACAGGCAGGTTTCCTTCATGAGACACTGAACATTTCCCACCTGTCACTGTTTTGATTCGTGCAGTTTAAGGCAAAAGAAGCTGAGTTTACTTCTGTCTAAACCTGGACTCATCTGTATGCACCACCTGTGAATCTGAGCTGTTAAACCACTAAATAAAACATGTTTCTGGACCTCCACCTTCTTTACTCTTCACCTCACCCTCTAGAGCTCCACAGTTCCCCCCTCGTGCTCCTCTCTACCTACAGGAGAAGGGTGTATTGATGGATGCATTATGTCAAACCAATATGAAACTCAAGCTTAATATCTGATTCAACAACTGCTTGTGTTTTCTCCTGTGAAGAGCAGCTGAGCTGAGTGCTGCACTGAGAGAATCAATTGACACCGACTGGGGGAAAATTGGCCTCATTTTCCACAATTCAAAGAGCAAAAATAAAAAAATATGTGGATTTACTCAAGACAAGGAGGAGTAAACATTTCTCAAGACGTTTCTCTGTTTGCTCCTGGTTTTGCAGAAATACTGTGGACACTGTGTCCACTTCATCTGCACTTGGTGGGTGCTCAGGCCAAAACTGGTCCTGCATTAACTGGTGCTGCATTAAATCAGTGCAGGGGGCTGCATTGGTGGGGGCGTGCACATGAAATATGATCCTCATAGTCCAGTTTGTGAAACAGACAGTTTATAACACTCCCAGACAGAGGCATCATGGCGGCAGGTTTATCTTCTGCAAAGTGGAAACCCTGAGCTGATGTTACAAAGTACCAGGAGTGTGACCTTGTGTGTATTTGATTGGCCACTGATGATGTTGTGTTGTGGCAGAAGTCGTTCTGCTGGAGCCTCTGTGTGGGTGGAGCTCAGGTTGGATCAGGTAGCTGTGTGATATCTCCCCCTCTGAATAAACTCCAGTGTTTTCAACATAAACAATTCACACAGAAGAAGCAGCAAGGTGTTGGATCACTGAGTGATCTGTGTGGAGGAGAGCCACTGCCTCCTGTGTTGGCTTCTCTCTAACATTAGCTACAGGTGAATCTACAGTCAGGGGTCTGAGGGTGTGAGCTGTCACTGAGGCTACGCTAACAGCTGGATGGTAGAGTGAGAGACGGTGGATGAACTTAAAGTAAAGTAACAAGTGACCAATTGATTACAGGTTTAAAGTACCCTGCCCAGCAACAGTTCACACAAGTGTTTATAAACCACACACACACACACACACACACACACACACACACACACACACAGTTCCACGTCTCAGGTCACACGTCTCAGCTGGAGAACACAGAGAAACATCCTGGCAGGTCTGTTACCATAGCAGCCGTCCTGTCCGTACCACCTCCTTCATCTTTCCATCATTTGGAATCTGCGTGTGTGTGTGTGTGTGTGTGTGTGTGTGTGTGTGTGTGTATGCATGTGCGATTTTACTGTTCGATCTATGTTGCAACCCTCATCTATGGTCACAACCAAAAGAAGAGCTTCCTCTGCAGGATGAGGAGCTCAGAGTAGAGCCGCTGCTCTAGAGGAGACAGTCGAGGTGATTCAGAAATAGTACACACCTTCTCTCGGAGGGTGAGCACCTCCCCCTCCAGGTAGCGATGCTCCTCTCTTGCCTGCTCCAACTCGGCTTCCTTACTCGTCAGCTTCTCCTGCAGGCTCAGGAGTTGCTGGAAGACAAACACACACACACATTTATTTTCAAGAGAGAGAGATCAAGGGTGAGGTTTTCCAGCTGTGAGGTGCCTCCCCAGATGTGAGGCCTGGTGCAGGTACAGGTGTTGGTTGTTGAGTTGCTGCGACACACGGTTCCTGGTGATTAATGTACCTGAAAGTAGCAAAATGAAGCAGTTTTGATAATAAGAGCACCGCAGCTGAAACCACAGGAGTCAGTCCCCATAAACTCCCATTTTAACGTGGGAGCCTATGGGGCACCATTGACGGAGATTATGGAGCTAAAATGCTCATCATTTTCATTTTATAATGAAAGTGTGGACGTGGCCTCGGTCAGCAGGGCAGGAGCAGGAAGTGACTGAATCTTATTTCACTCTGCTGGTCGCAGTGAGAAGACACAGTCAAGTGCTTATCATCTGAGAGGAAACCAGAGCCCTGACTCTGGGCTGCAGCTGACAGACAGGTTTCATAATGACAGCTGTCTGCTGGTGAGGCCTTCTGGTACTCAGCTGGTCAGCCATCAGAACCAGTAGCTTATTATTTAAAATCACTAATATCCATCGTATAGATCTATATTAGTCGTGATATAATTTCATCATAATATTGCATAGAGAAAATGTTTATTTCAGAAACATTAGAACCGGTTTTATTTGTCGCAGTCTGAAGACAAACAGCAGCAGGTGACAAACGAGGAGCGACAGCAGTGTGACGCTCCCTCACACTGTGACAAGTCAAGTCAGCAACACATTTACAACCAGCCAGCAGGGCACGGCGTGTGTGTGTGTGTGTGTGTGTGTGTGTGTGTTGTCTCTGATGTGCTGTCACTTCAGATAGAGAAAGACAGAAAGTCGAGTCAAATTAGGCTAACTCGTGGAAAACGAGCTCCATGCTCTAACAAAGCTCTGTGCTGCTTTATGAAATCAGCGGAGCAAGGGATTATGGGAAGGCACCGAGTCAGCACTGACACACGCTGTTGTTGTTTTTGTGTTTGATTGATTGGAGGAAGAAAAGTAAACTGAGCTTCCTGCTCTTTTCTGATAAAAACCCCTCTGAACATTCTCAAACACACACACACACACACACACCCACACACACACACACACAGACTCTCACACACAGACACACACACACACACACACACACACACACACACAGACACACACACACACACATACACTCACTCTCACACACAGACACACACACACACACACACACACACACACTCTCACACACAGACACACACACGCACACAGACACACACACACACACACTGCAGCAGCTCCTCTGAGGCAGGGGTTAACGTGCTTCGCTTGTATGCTTGTAAGTAAATGAATTAGCCTTGGGTTAGCCTTCGAGCGAAACACCCAGCTGCTAACGATGCTAACGGGAGCGTTTCCCACAGTTATGAGACCGACATGCACCGGGGCTCCACCTCTCTCATCTGGGAGTGAGGTGGAGTCGGGCACTGCCAAGTCTGTGGAGCAGTCCAATCTGAGCTCTGGTAGAAATATGCAAAATAAAGCAAACACTTCAACTGACATTGACTTTTTCTGTGGACATTTTTTAAAGTGACTAAAACAGGTGTTTTCTGATGACTCTGCCCTCAGCAGCTCATCACTCAGCTCCTGCTGATGTGACTATAGATCAGTACTTCACACAACTATCACTTTAACTTCCATCTTCCCTGCAGCAAGGGAAGTAAATGAAGCCTTGAAAGTTAATGTCAACAGTTGCTGCAGGTTGATGAGTCATAAACCTCTGTCTGTCTCTCAGGAGAGATCACACATCCTCCTCCGAAGTCTCAACATTTATCTTGTTTTTGTCATAAGTATCTTTCAGTTTAAAAATCGTCTCCTCATGGAGAAGCTCTGGAGTCAGGAAACTAGATGAGAAGGTTTAACTAGGACCAGATCTGTGTCAGTGAGAACTGACAGATATGAAATCAGCGTCTACAACACGATGAGCAGGAGAAGAAGAAGAGACACCTACCTGCTGCATGTTGAGCATGTTCTGCTGCAGCAGCTGGATCTGAGCCTCTGGACTGTGAGCGTGTTTGTGTGTCTGCGCGTGGTCGTCATCGGGGCGGCCGGCTTTGCTCTGCTCCTTCCTCAGAAGCTCCACCTCGTTCCTGTAGGAGTCCAGCTGCCAGCGCAGGGAGTCGTTCTCCTCCCTCAGAGAGGCCTGGGTCTGATCGCACACTCCTGCAGCAGGAGAGGAGGAGGAGGAGAGGAGAGGAGGAGAGGAGGAGAGGAGGAGGAGAGGAGGAGGAGGAGAGGAGGAGAGGAGGAGAGGAGGAGGAGAGGAGAGGAGAGGAGGAGGAGAGGAGAGGAGGAGAGGAAGAGAGGAGGAGAGGAGAGGAGAGGAGGAGGAGAGGAGAGGAGAGGAGAGGAGGAGGAGGAGAGGAGGAGAGGAAGAGAGGAGGAGATGAGAGGAGGAGGAGAGGAGAGGAAGAGAGGAGGAGAGGAGGGGAGGAGAGGAGGAGAGGAGGAGAGGAGGAGAGGAAAGGAGAGGAGGAGGAGAGGAGAGGAGGAGAGGAAGAGAGGAGGAGAGGAGAGGAGAGGGGGAGGAGAGGAGAGGAGGAGAGGAAGAGAAGAGGAGAGGAGAGGAGGAGGAGGAGAGGAGGAGAGGAAGAGAGGAGGAGAGGAGAGGAGAGGAGGAGAGGAGAGGAAGAGAGGAGAGGAGGAGAGGAGAGGAAGAGAGGAGGGGAGGAGAGGAGGAGAGGAGGAGGAGCCAACCTGCAGTTAGCCTGTCATTGTGTTTCATGTGACAGTGTTTTAATCTTGTTTGAAAATGTTGGAAAGACATGTTTAATGTCAATAATTCAGACAACACCGCAGCAAACATCATGTTGTCGAACACAAAAAGGTTAAAAAACAACAGAAAACAAAACTTCAGCTGACTTGTGAGACAGTTTGTGTGTTAGATGTGCGACCTCCATCGTACCGTTCTCCTCAGTGCGAATCTTCTTACACGGATTCTCGTCCAGGTCGTCGTCTGACATCTCCATCTCCTCCTCTCGTCTGATGCCCATGATTTCCTCACTGTGAGCGTTCCTCAGCTCCTGCAGCCACACAACCAGCAGACACACACAGTGACAGCAGTCCTCAACAACACAACACACACACACTGCTCATCAAGCACGAGGATGCCTTATTTAACGTGGGCCAGTGGGGTGTGTGTGTGTGTGTGTGTGTGTGTTGTTCACATAAAACAAACTTGAAGAAAACGTCTCAGCATGAAGGTGCAGCTGCTTTCACACCTAGTAACACAAACACACAGAGCGCGTTGTGTCCAACAACTTGTCCAAACTAAACACGTCCTCATGCTGTGATCACCTGAGCAGGTGCCTCAGGTGAGCGTCAGGTGATGTCCAGGTGATGGAGTTAGAGCTCCATGAAGAGCAGCAGGAGACTGCAGACTGCAGAATATTATAAGATCATGATTCTGTCTTTTGTTTTTCTATCTTCTATCTGATTAACCTTATTTATTTGTATCTGTCTCTGTCAGGGTATTGTGTTGCTTCTTGATTGTATGTTCAAAAACGCCAAAAAAATATAATAATAAAAATATTTTAAAAATACTGACTTAAGTTCTGAATGAAATGTTAAACACAAGCAACATGTGACATGCTGTGGTCCTCAGCTCAGTGTCTGCTCTGCAGCCAAGAGGCTCCACATGTCACCAGTCTGCACCGACAGGAAACTAACAACTAGTTTCATTACTGACTAATTATTTCAACAATTAATCCATTAGTGACTAAACACAGTCAGTTTAAAATGGAAACAAAATCTTTACCTTTTAAATGACTTCAACAAATATTTCTTTATCTTTTTTTTTGCAGGAGTAGTATGAAATTAAGCATCCTGATGCATCTGTTGCATGAACACACGTGTGTGAGGAGACGTGATCAGCAGCAGCGTCTCCTCTCTGCTCCTGCAGCCTCCTGGGGTAATCAGATCTCGTTACGGCTGCCATATTCATTATCTCTTCATTTGTCAGCTGTGATTTCACAGCACACGTCTGACAGAATAATGCCCATCTCCACAGCGTGTCTCCACACACTCAGCAGCACAACCCGGGGCTGTTGCTATAGACACATGAGTACATGTAGACTTACCACGGGAACTAGCCATTAGAGGAGGGGCTTTCACCCCGGGACTGTAGCATGCACACACACAATGCTGCACACTGTCGAACAACATGAACCCTATCCTTTATTTCTGTGTTTGATTTGTTTTCACTTTTCACCCCACAGATAAACAAACTAACCCCCCTACAGATGAATAAACTATCCCCCCCACAGATGAATAAACTATCCCCCCCACAGATGAACAAACTAACCCCCCTACAGATGAATAAACTATCCCCCCCACAGATGAACAAACTAACCCCCCCACAGATGAACAAACTAACCCCCCCACAGAACAACACAGAGCTCCATGTTGCTGCTGTGTGGCCCTGAGTGTCAACTGAGCTGACAATGTACAAACCCTCCCCCTCCTTCCCTCCCCCCTTACAGTCAGCCTTCTCATGTTCATTCTTGTTTTCTGGATTTGACTCTGGATATCAATAATTGATCAGAAACTTAACCCTGACAATCACTGTTGCCATGGCAGCGCCTCACTTCAGAGAAGGCGTCAGATCTGTACGTCTGGGCTGCAGGGAAAAGTGGTGGTTCAGATGATCAGAGGCCGGTGTCTGCCTGTCTGTCTGTCTGTGTCTGTGTGTGTGTGTGTGTGTGTGTGATTGTGTGTGAGTGTGAGGCATCCAGAAAAACAACAACAAGGCCACTGAATACAACAGATCGTACAGGGCTGTCTGTCAGCTTGCTCCTGGGGACTCAGAAATGACAGCAGAGAAGAAGAAAGCAGTGTCTCGGGGTGGGAGGAGAGAACAGAAGAAGGTTTACCAACCTCACACTGCTTGCGCCAAATGTCTATGTTCTTGCGCTGTGCTTTTGAGAAATGGTCCCATGCCTTTTGCCTGGTGGCAGCGGTGAAAACGGCGGTGATCTGCTCGACTTTGGGGTGAACAGGGAGGAGGAGGAGGAGGAGGAGGAGGAGGAGGAGGAGGGTCAAGACAAAACAAGCCGTTTATGTAGCATTGTAGCACTGACTGAGCAGCAGACAGAAGAGAGACTGCGGACACAGTGACCACAGGCAGCGGGGGGCATTAAAGGAACAGTCCACTCAGAGATGAAAGTAGTGTCATCACGTGCTCAGGTCAGACTCCATCCAGGTTCGTCAGCCACATAGATACTTAGATACAGACTGTGTCCCAGTTCAGAGGCCTCATCACTCAGAGGCTGCATTTGAAGACTGAGGTTCCATAAAATATGTCCTGCTTTCCCTGGGCAACAACCACGGGTGGATCCTCCATGGCCCAACCTGTCCCAAGATTCATTGCGTTCCAGTCTCATTCGACCTTTGCATCCTCTGAAGGATGCAGCCCCTGAACTAGGACACAGTTCTTGTCATGTCTTCTTCTGTCTCCCAAGGCAACATGTGAAAACAACAACACAGCACAAGGACCAGAGTACATGGACACACTGGTCCCAGCAGAGCAGCAGCTCCTCATGAGTTTATCCAGTTGTCTGTAAATTATATTCAACTTTTTCACTGAGTCACCGTATTTCCTGTAGATCTCATGACCCTCATGTCACTGACTGTTACACTGATGACAACACACGCACTGCAAACACTCACAACACAACGGAAGTGTTTCCAGGGGACACTTAAAAGAGATGGACCTGCTGGGACACACTTGCTGTTCACTGATTTGTGACTTTGAAGTTAAAAGCTTTGAACAACAAATGCACATCGATGTATTATGGCACAGTTATTATGATGCATCCATGCAAGTGCGTCCCAGGCGGACTATTAGTTATTTATTCTGATAGTTCTTTAACTTGATAGCAGGAAGTCAGGATGACATGCAGCAAGGAGCCATGGTTCAGATTCGAACCTGTGGGCGCTGCAGTTAAACTACTCCTTCATGGTTTGCTCTCTACCAGGTGAGCCACAACACCTCTGTTGGGTGGTGAATATTTGCAGTTCATGTGTTGATTGATTGCAGTGCGTTGAGCTTCAGGGCCACCGTTCTGTTACTCTGGTTTGGTGCCCAGTATAAAACGCTGTGGCGGTTGCACTTCCTGTTTTGAGAACTACAGCAGTGTTTCATTGTCACTGACTACAACTGGACCAGAATCTGACCGACTGAGCAGCTGATGACACGACGACTGGATGAGGAGTGAAGTGCTCCTGTGGAGGCAGGAAAACTTTTATCTGTAGAATAAATAAAGCAGATGTTATTGTCATGAATCATCTTGACTGAAATTCAAAATAAAACTTTATGTGATTTGTTTGCAAAGGACACAAACAGTGGGTTAAAGAGCAGACTGTAGATAACAAATATAGTCTGTTCTCACTGAATGAAAGAAGACTCATGTGGTTGTGTTGATAGACACTGAAGGAAAATCCTGCTGTGTTTCCCATCAGTGTGGATGATGTGAGTCAGCGCTCACGTTGCAGTAAACACCTCAGCTGTAGAGAGCCAGGGAAGTGAGGACTGGTATAAAACTACAACAACCACCTCTCCCATCAGAAAGACAGCCTGAGGATTACATTGATAAATGGAAATATTGAGTTTCAGTTCAGTCAAACTTGTCAACAGGAGCCACACTTTGTGATGCAATGGTAAGGACGAGCTGGTGACGTAAACAACAGACCGTCTCATTTCAGTTCGGCCTTCATGGTCTACGACGGATACGAAGGGCCGCACCTTCGTAGACGGCCTCTTCTGAGGGATGGGGCCCCTGAACTGGGACACAGCTTTAGCAACTCAAGAAATCAAATGCAGTGGATGGTTATGAAGATGGTCTCAAGTGAAGGAGTGAAGAAGAGTGAGGCGGGTTGGACCAACGCTCAGCTCTCTACATGGTGAGAGAAACATCTCAACACATGAAACACTTTGTCAGGGATCACAATAAACTAACATCTGGTTTCACGTTTTCCTGGACGCAACATGGTCCAAAGTGACAGACATCCAAAAATGAAACCTGCAGAGCAGCTGCAGTGTCTATATGACGACATCTGCACTGTGTGTATCTGACAGCACTGTTTGGAAACTTGCAGATTCTCATCTGCTGCTACTTCTCTGTCATCAACACACAACACAGCCTCACAGACACACACTCATGGCTGCTGACTGTTTACTTTCAGTTAAACTCAGACACAAGTTTGTTTGTAAAGCTACTCCCCTGACAGACACTGTTCAGTGTGAGTCTCTGCAGCAGGAGTAGAGAATGCAAAGTTAGCACAACCTGTAGAACCACAACAGAACCACGTTTACAGGAAACACAGCAGGTTGAAATAAAGCAGAAGGACCCTTTAAGGCTGGTGGCTGCCATCTGGAGTGAGTCATGTGACGAGCAGGTCTCTCTCCTGTCCAGTGCTCTGTACTTACAGCTCATCACCTGCAGATTCACTCCGACTGACTGACAGAGGCAGCATTTATCCAGAATGGACGGTGGCTTTTAGATTAAATACACAATGTGTTGTAGAGTTAAAGGTCCCACATTATATAAAGGTAGATGTCCACGTGTTTGTGATTATAAAGCAGGTCTAGGTTCTATATTAATACTGTGTCACACAGTCACACAGCCTGTATTCAGAAACTGAGCCTTAAAACCAGCTGTCAGGACTTCTGGAACTTTGTGATGTCACAAAAAAGCAGCCAATCAGAAGAGAGACTCAGATCCTCTCTTCTGATTGGCTGACTGACCTGTTGTTACTAGAGCTGCAGAGAGAAGCCTGAGAGAGGAGATGTAAAACTACACTGAGATGGTTTTTGGTTCTTAAAACCACAGCTATATCTTCTGATGGAGATCAACACTTCAGGTAAAACACAGAAGAAGTTAAAATATGGGACCTTTAAACAGTCGTCATGATGTAATTAATTTGTGTTCTCCAGTTACTGTAACAATGAGACTATAAGACCGAAGCTGAAGGTGAAGTTAGAGAAGCCGTTCATTCTGTGTTATCATGCTGCCTTTCAAAGTATTGCTCTGACATTTTATTCGCTGTCACTCAAACTCAAACATTTCCAGCAGTGACATTTTTATTACAAACATACAGCAAAATTCAGCCGTTTCAAAGAACACCTGTCTGCTCACTGTGCTCAGGACTTTCTCTGACGCAGATCAACAGAAACACGAACCAGACTGAGGCCATACCTGCACCATACTCACCCCTGTCAGCCACGGCCGCCGGCAGACTCACAGACTCACAGACTCAGACTCACAGACTCACAGACTCAGACTCAGAGACTCACAGACTCACAGACTCAGAGACTCAGAGACTCAGAGACTCAGACTCAGAGACTCACAGACTCAGAGACTCATTCACATGTTCACATGCAGAGTGAGCTGATGCCAAACATCCTGTTTGTTCTGAGTGAGCTGCCTCTTTACATCTGCATTTAGTCATATACACACTCTGTGAATTCAGCCACCTTTGCATCTTTACATCTACACTCCTTTAGCTCAGCTGGTTCTGGCTCCATGTGCCTTCATTTACACACACACAGGTGTCCCAGAGTGATCTGGTTTTGGAGTCATATCCTGGACTCAGAAATCCAGATGAGCCCTTATCCTAGTTTTGAGAAACCTGAATACACTAACAGGGGCTGGGATAGAAAGAGGCAGCGTCAGGACACACAGGGTTAAAAACACCAAACTACAGGACACTTACTGTTATTTCTATTATTTTCTACCATTATTCATTTATTGTGGGCTGTTCAGCATGCACTGTGACAGACACCTGACAAACACAGTCTGTATCATCTTATACAGAGAAAAATCAATAACAGAGAAACATGGTGTAGAAATAAATGTGAAGCATGAAATGATACAGTGATGTGAGCTCAATGTTCAGTTACTCAACCTAATCTGTCTCAACTGGAATATATTGTACATATTATATTTTACTTTATCATTATCGTTATCATTGCTTTAGTTAATGAGTGATGAGCCTGACTTGTTGGTCCTGTTCTCCTGAGACTCCCGAGAGAGTGAATAAAGCTGGGTTTTCTCTTCTCGCAATATCACTCCAGTTAAATCTGACAATGGATTTCCAGCATCTGATAAATGTTGGGACAGTGATTTCGATTGCATCACCACAGCAGCTGTTGTATTATTCAATTGAATGTGACAAGAGGGTCTAGTGCAGGTAATGACAGAAAGGCAAACTCCTTATATCTGGCAGCGGCCACGAAGCAGGGGTTTTGGGAGCTGGTAGTCTGCAGTGTTTTTGGATGTAATGTAACTTCTCTGCAAATCTTACTTCTGTGAAATAATGCTTTGTTGAATAATCTGACAAACCAACTCATGTGAGTTTATAAATGTTTCAAAATTCAGGTTAATGCTAATGTTAAAAACACTGCTAGTGTCTTC
Organism: Trachinotus anak; assembly: GCF_046630095.1. Taxonomy (NCBI): domain Eukaryota; kingdom Metazoa; phylum Chordata; class Actinopteri; order Carangiformes; family Carangidae; genus Trachinotus; species Trachinotus anak. The sequence continues at coordinate 2,125,023 of NW_027273890.1, forward strand.
TTAAAAAAGTCACTTTATTGATGGTTTCTTCTCATGTGATGGTCTCTTATGGTTTAGATTTTTTTTTAACTTTTCTTTTTTTTTTTACTGTGAAGCACTTTGTAACTGCGTCTTGAAATGCACATTAATAGACGTAAAACATTTTCATGACACAGAATCAGATTTGTCTCTCAGCAAAATAACACGCACACAAATAACTAACCCACTCATTTACATCACGCCTCAGCATGTTTTCATGATTCCTGCTCTTAATAGAGAGGAAAGCCAAGGCCTGATCCAGGTTTCACAGGTGCATCAAGCAGCCAATGCACACACGATGCATGAGTCCTGTGTTTTGTCCATCTCAACCTGTATATCACCTCATCTGACTTCTCATTCGCTCCTGTCATAATTACTACACCCACTAGAGGTCGCCTCACAACAAAACGTAACTCTGGGTCGTTATAAGCTGCTGCACAGACGAACTGTGGGGAGACAGTCTGCGTTAAAAACAGCAGCTGTGGTCATGAGTCGTCATGTGTCGGCGTTTCCTGAAGCCCAGCTGTGGAAAGGTCAGAGCGCCGTCACACCGCTGACTCTGTGTGACTGACCTAATCACCAGTTCACAGTAAGCTGAAGATAATGGAGCTGATGGTGAGACGGATGGGGGAGTGTTGTCATGGAGACTGGGCCAAGATCCTCGCAGAGTAAATGACTTGCAGGCTTTAAAGAGGCTTCACGGTCTGCACCTCCACAATCTGTGACTGCACCACACCCTGCAGCAGAGCGAGGGCTGCAATCAGGAGGGCTGTGAGCTGTGAGCTGTGAGCTGGATAGATGTGTGGTGATGGGGATAACACCAGTCAGTCTGTCACATTTTAAAATATCCCCAAATAATATCCACAGCATTGGCACATAATATGAATTTTAGTGCTGCTTCAGGTCTAGAATATGAAAAACACTATTTTTGTCCATAACATTGGCCCAAGGTTCAGCACCCTTTTGACTAGTGATAAAGATCAGTCTACAGCTCCTCATTTCATTATGTATTGCCTTGAGTTGTCATGACCTATGACCTCTCAATATTATATACTGTCATCTCTTGTGGTTTAGAGTTTTACTATTATACAACTGCAGCTTCATTATACTCTCACTTGTCAGTTTAGACGTCTAACTTGTTCAATCTAATATAAGAGTCATGCAGTGAACTGTATAAAGCAGTGGTTCCCAACCTTTAACAAGTCATGGCCCACTTGAAAATCTCTAAAATGTCGGCGGCCCACGTCCGGTCCCATAACAATATAATATAGTAAAGGCCATATGATTCCTTCTCAGAGCACTTTCTATTTTAATATTAACACTTGAACATTCAGGACTGAACTGACGCCAGGGGAAGCTCAATTTTTCTTTTTTGTTTGATGGGGAGAAGTTACTATCATCGGCTTGTCACAGTGATAATCCTAAATACAAGAAAAAAAAACAACAATGAAACGTCAAAAATAATTTAATTTACAAATATTTAAAGACATTATTTATATTTTATTTATGGTATAGAGAGCTTAGTTGGTGTGTTACACAGAACCTGTGTAGGCTTCATTGTAAACTGTTTGGAAAAGGGTGGACGCTTTAAAAAAAATACTTGGCAGGTGATTGGATGAACCATCTGTCTATCATGTGACACGGGACAGTGCTGGAGAGGAAGGGCAACACAACAACAAGCTGCAATCTGGGGAGCTTTGAAAGCTAGTTAGCATGTCGGTATACGATTCATAAATAAATTGTTCATAAAATGCCCTCCGAGATAAAGTTTTTATTTACAGAATATTGTTATAATATATTTGTCTTTCCTTTGTCTGTGTTTATTTCACACTGGTGTTGCTCATTAACCAGCACACAGCATTATGAACCATGAAACAGGCTGGACTTACCTGAGTAACTGCACAGTCACAGTTTTTAAGGTGAGGATTTCTGTCAGCCTGGAAACATCTGTCTGCACGTGTCTGAAATAATGAAGGCTCCTTACACTGTGTTAAAATGGCCAGCAGGGCGTTCTTGAAGGCCTCTTTGGCACGCTCCATCTCCTCCTCATGCTGCGCCTTCTCGCTCATCAGGCGGCGAACGTGGCTGTTGGCCGACTGGATCATGGAGTAGAAGTGGTTGGCGGTCCGGCGGTTGACCTCGCCGCGGTCAATCCAGGTGAACAGCACTGCCGTGGCCTCGCTGAACTTGTGGTCCTCTGTGAGGGAAAGTTACACAGGAAGACAGCTCACAGTGAAGTAATGTTACAGTTTATTGATCAATGATTCAAAGATTAGGACAAAATGACCTGATCTCTACATGTGTCTGTTGGAGCTCTGCTACAGGAAACAAGCTTGTGTTCTGTTTTCATTATCAGCACTGATAGCTAAACCTCGACTTCCATTCTTAACGATACTCTTTTCAAAACCAGTTTGATCAAATCCATTTTTAGGAAAAACTAAATTACAATACACATTATGGTTCAAATTATACTTAAGTTTTATTTTAAAACATTTCTTCACACACTCAAATGTAAACAGCCATCCTTCCATTTTCTATGGGGCTAGAGCCAGTCCCAGCTGATCCCAATCCCAATCCCACCCTGGACAAGTCACGTAAACAGCCAATCACCGGAAATATTAGATCTTGGTCTAAGCATGCTGCGTGCTGATTGGCTCACTGACACTGATGACATTTACTTATTTACTCCAAAGGTATTGAAATTTGATATGAAATGAGAAAGTGTATTTCAGTCCTGGATATTATCCAGCCCTACTTGTCTCCATTATGAAAATGTCTTTATTTTTTAAAGCCAGCTGTTACATAAAAGAAAGATTTTAACTAAATCCCAACTATAACTGCAAATGTGGCCCCAGGAGTAGAAGTCCCTTTAATTTTTCCCAAAGATGATGTTGTGTGACTCAGAGTTGGAGCTTTTCTACAGCTTGGACAGACATGAAACTCTCCATCAGTACAAAAGACGAATAACTTGATGAAGAGTTGAAGGTACGAGCCTGTGGACATCTTCAACTTCAAGGGTGGAGTTAACCACGACCCCCAAGGTGCATTTTGGAAAGAAACATCCAATCACATGTCTCTGATGGGCGGAAACTAAAGACTGCTGAGTAAACTGATTTTACAGTCTGCAGCTTATATTAATTCCCTTTCATCCAGTGATGGAGCAGCTTGTATTTGCTGCGTCTCTGACTGGAGACTGAGGTCCAGGAAGTTACTGATCCAGATTTGTCAAATTGGTCCTTTAAAATGTCCAGTGTTAGGCATTCATTTGTCCCACCTACTTTTAAGCTTCAATTGAAATGCAGAGTCCCTCCCCAGCATCTTTGTTTTTTTTTTTTTGAGACTTCACACCAGATGGTGACAGAGGAGTGTGCTGCGAGAGCCGTTTCATGGGACCTTTAATGTTCAGTTGGGCTAAACAAACAACAGAGCAGCTAGCGAGGATTAAAATCCTCCTCTTGGGGCGTTCGCTGTTCATGGCTCTGTGAATTATGACATAGCCACTGAACACAAAAGGCATTTTTGATTTTCAACTTTTCAACCAAAACCACGAGCTGCATTCATTCTCAGTCATAAAAAGTGCAGAGCCTCTGCGGGCCTCCTTCGAGTGCGTTCTCCTCCATTTGAATAATAATTGAACGGTGCTGTGGAGTCACGGACGGCGGCAGAACAGAGTGAATTAGAGAGCATTTAATGAGCTCAATACCCACTGCAACACAACCTGTAAGAAGACACTTTTCCCCGCTCTGATAAAGCCCCATTCATACACAGCAGCAGATTACAGTCACATTACAGCGAGCACAATGAGGCGCTGCTGAACGGGGATGACTGAGGGAATAATGGAAATTTATTTCCCCTGCTGTTTGAGGTGAAGAATGAATTCAAAAAGGTTATTCAGAGAGAAAACATGCTTGTTTATGTTAGGTATTAGATGGTGGATGGGAGACTGCGACAGAGGTTTGGGTTTTGTGGTTAAACTGGAGATGCAGAAGCAAATCTCAACAACATGGAGGAGGAGAGAGAAGGACAGAAAACAGGGGAGGATATGAAGTAATGAGGTAACTGCTAGTGTTGGAAAATACATAGTTAAAGATTATAAGGAGGTTATGTGTGTAATTTATTGGTAAGCCGCAACAAACAGTGATGTTTTAGGCCCAACAAAGCAGTCACCGCCCTCAACCACGCCCCAAGCCCCGCCCACCCGGACCCACCATCCAACCTTGCAGTGTTTACCTGAAATCTGCTATGGTTTTATAGGATCACTCCGACGCACTCTCAATCGCACTAATAGCAGCTTATTAGTGCACTAATAAGCTGCTAACATTAGCTAACAGCTAATGTTAGCAGCTAGGCTAAAGGACTTCGTGAGACAGGCCACAGTGCAGGGTGGTCTAACTTGTTCAATGCATTGATATACTGAGTGTGTAATCATCTTCATGTGGCTGTTGAAATTTCTGTTTTAGTGTCACATATTCAGGTTGACCTCTGACCTTTAATCTTCCTTGTGCAGGGCCATAAATCTGACACATTCTTGCTGCTTTAATGAGAAACTGAAGGTTATGACTTGTTTCATTATGTATTTCATTTTATCTAATTATTGGGAAAGAGCAGAAACAGCTGGAGTGTACACAGAGACTGCAGCTGGAACAGAGAGCTCCACAAACTGTGTCTGATCCTGTTCATCCCCTTTTCAAACAATTCAATAAACTGTCCTCAGGAAGACGCTGAAGAACATTTACAGGAAGTCCTTTATACCAAATGAAATACCTTTGTTGAACTCATGAACATCATTCACAATGGAATCATGTTTGTATTATTATTTTTATTATTATTATTATTATTTGTTGTAATGGACCTTTTACAATATCATGCATGTTTAAGGTATTTTATTTTGGAAAATGACACCACTGTACTGTACTGAAGGAACAAGAGTTACTGACTAATGAGCAGTTTGCTGGATTTGATTGAGATTAAATCACAGTAAACAGTAAAGGTGACAGTGAAGCCTTTACTGTGAATATGGAGCATTTCCAGTGGTGGAGATAAGAATCAGCCTCAGCAGAGCAGAGGGAACATCGAGGAGGAGGAGGAGGAGGAGGAGGAAGAGTGACCTTCACACTCCTCCACAACAACATCCCTCATCACTCGCCTCTCGCTCATCCACCCCCCCGTCACTTCACTCCCACGTCTCATCTCTCGCTGTCAAATCCCTCCTCCTTATTGTACAGACAGATCATGAGATTTATCATCATGATAAAACTGGTGGTTAAAAATAGAAGAGCTATGTAAACCTCTGTATACGAACCACAGACAGATATCGTGTCTGTGTCTTCACTACAAACAGCTCTGTGCTTCACAGGTTCATCTGTGGAGTCTTTTTTAGGAGAATATCAGCTGTGAACAGAAACTGATTCAGTGAAATCAAGCTTTCTCAGCCCTGAGTTGTGTCTGCAGGTTTTCCTGTCAGGATGCAGACAGCTCCAACAACCTTCACTGATGAGGTAGGTCAGCCTGTGTGGAGCCTGAGAGGTCAAACCCAGGGCAAAAACCCTCTGAAGCACTTGCAAATTGAAGAAGACATTCAGGTGAACTCTCCTCATCAGGACTGTGGTAGCTGGACTATAGAAGAGCTAGGTGTGTAGTGTGATGGCTGCTGAGTAAAGTTTGCAGCAGGTTTTACCAGCTTCAGACACAGTCTCCTGCTGCAGTGGACATTTGTATGAATCTGCATCCTCCTCTGAACAGCAACGCTCTAAAATACATATTGCATGAGAACAAACAGTGCTGCTGGAGGGATCGTTCAGCACATAAACAGAAGCACCTAAAAAAGTGAGCTGCACATCCTCAGTAAATATCCACCAGAGCTGTTCTAATGCATCTGTTCAGCTGATGAGTCAGTGACGCTCCTTCAGAATCACACAGAACAACAACATACTACAACTGCACAGACACCTGCAGACACGGTCTGTTCATCATCTTCAATACGTTGCTCTGCAGCTCTCCTGTGCTGCCACAGTGTGCGACGGCTTCACACTGTTGCACACAAACAGCTGTTTGTCTCAGTCTCTTCACGGAAGTTACAAACCAGGAACATCAATAATTGTGCAGGTTCCTGTGTGATTCATTTGCTCCTGTTATTATTAGCCATCGCAGCAGGTGATCTGCAGCGCTGCACAGGAGATTACACACACACACACACACACACACACACAGAGCGACAGATGTGTGACCAGTCAGCGCCTGCAGCAGCAGTTGATTCTTTAATCTTTATAATCTGTTGTCATGGTTCAGTCTGTGTTGGGGCGGTGACCCCGGCGTTGACCCAGCTCACCTTTCAGTCTGTCTGCCAACAGTGCCGCCTCATGTTCAGAGTAGTGCACGATGGGAGGGGGTGACGGCGGCCGCAGGCGGTCCTCGTGGACCTTGCGGCGATGTCTCTCCTCCCTGGCCAGGAGGCGCTGCTTACACTCCCACTCGTACAGGTCGTCTCGGGCCTGGGCGAAGTCCACGTGGATCCTCCCCGAGTCCTTCTTATCAGTGCTGGATCCAATACGCATCCGATACCCTGGAGGACAGGAAATGATGGTGTCACTGTCACTGTGGTGTTTGACAGCTGGGACATTTTTACGGTCTGTCCTCAGGAGGTCGTGTGCTCAGATCAGTTATGACTGTGGCTCACCTCAGGCAGCGTCTCTGTGTGTGTCTGTGTGTGTGTGTGTGTGTGTGTTTCACTCTGCTCACCTGACAGGTAAATAGCCTTGTCCACCATGAACTCCTCGCTGAAGCGGATGTGGCAGAAGTTCTTCTTGCTCTTGCGGATGGCGGTGATCTCCCCGCACTGGTCGAACACCTCCCTGATGATCTCCTCTGTGGCGTTCTCTGGCAAACCTCCCACAAACACCGTCTTGCAGCCGGGGGGGCGCTCACGTGTGGATGGAGGGGGCAGGTCTGGAGCACAGTGATATCATCATCATCATCATCATCATCATCATCATCATCCTTATCCTGTTCCTGACAGACAGTGTTTACTAGAACATAAAGGAGAGAGTGTGTGTGTGTGTGTGTGTGTGTGTGTGTGTGTGTGTGTGTGTGTGTGTGTGTCTCACTGGGGTTCTGAGGGAACAGGGTGCAGCTCTTGCAGTGGATGATCTCCTTGATGACCGGCATGTCGGGGGGTACGGGCGGTGGAGGGACCAGGCTGATGCCCGCCATCATGGGGTTTATGGGTGCGATGAGGCCCAGGCCGGGGTCAAACCTCTGGATACACAGAGAGTCTGAGGACACACAACGACACAACAGTTAACACAACTGAAAGACCGACAGCCTGCGTGATTCTTATCTGTGCTTTGTTGTTTGTTTGTGTTTGTTGTGTGATGATGTCAGTCCACCAGCTTTGGTCCAGAACCAGAGTCTGGTTCCCAGAGGATGAATCCTCCTGGCTGAGGTCGAATAAATGTGACTTTTAATCTCAGGAAAAGACTAAATCACAACAATTAACACTAATGCTAACATGCTAAACTAACATGGTATAAACATACACCTGCTACATGTTAGCATGCTGCATGAAGCTGCAGGCACAGACTCTGAGTCTGATCTGTTGTAAACATCATGGCGTTTGGGGTTTTGAAAATCATTTTAGCTTCGTGTGAGACCGGATCCACCTTCACAGTTTCACAGCTCCAGGTCTCAAACCTTCCTTATAAATGATGATGATCCTCGCTCACATTTCCTTTCTAAATTTTCTACCTTTGTAACATAAAACTTCTCTAAAACCATTTCCACCATGATCTGGACCCTGAGGTGAATCTGTGGCCTCATCAGCTGATTATGGATCCTCCAAAACACCGTTGGAGGGAAACTCTAAACGCTGCAGATGAATAGAGATAAATAACATAATATACTGTAATCTAGATATAATGAAAAGAGAGTGGGACAGAGATCATGACCGACTGGATTATAGTTTTATTAGTAAATCATTAGACAATCAGGCACCTTGTTTGACATCAGTGTGAAGTGATCTGAGGCTTTTACAGGAAACAACACAAAGTCTGTTGAGTCTGAGAAATGGTACAGAAACAAAAACCAGCGTCTGAACTGTGTTTGATTAAAAAAGGCTCAGTTAGATATGTGTGAGGTACGGACATGTCATTACCTTCAGAGTGGTGCTGCCTTCATGTTCTCCAGTACTCAGTACTCTTATTACCAGTACCAACAGTAGGTAACTTTAAGGTACTTGTGCTTTATGGCAATGTTTATATTTTACACCATTTTGAAAATATTGTATTTTTACTGCACTACTTGTGTACTTTTACTGTGTATTTCTTGTGTACTTGTAGGTTACTTCGGACCTTTTAATGGAGTTTTTCTTTACTTAAAGTAAAAGACAGGAGGACGTCTTCCACTGCAGGTAAAGGTTAATGGACCGCACTTATATAACACACTCACACACGCCGATGGAACATTAGGGGCAGTTTACTGTCTTACCCAAGGACACTTTGACACACAGACGGGAGGAGTTTGAACAGGGTTCGAACCACCGACCCTCTGATTCGTGGACCCAGGTCAGCACCAACATTTTCCCTCTGGTAAGGATACTCCAGTTTTTGTAAGTGCAGGTGAAACAGACCATTTTGTGTCTGAACAAGTTGTTACACAAATATGTGCGTCTGCTGTGTGAGGTTCAGAGTGTGACCTAGTTCAGCTGGTAAAAGCTTCTTTCTACTCGCTGCTCTAAAAACCTTGAAATGAGCTGCACAGATTCAGACAGGAAATCCATACAGATTAATTACCATTAAATTACCCCTCCACAATTTTGTCGCCCTTTTCCTAAATAATGTCTGAGCCATAATGGAACCACTGTTATTGTCTTTTTGATTTTTTCCTTTCCAGACTCGCTCAGCTTCCTCTGAGGTCCCAAATTATCTATTCATACAACTGCAGTTCCTCTAATGACCACTAGAGTCCAGCAGTGAGTCAGTCCCCAGAGACTTCCATGTTCAAATGTCCAACTTTACAGCAGAAAGAAACATGTTTACAGCCTGGTACAGAAACTGTTCTGGTCTCTAGAGATCATTTCCTCCTTCGTGACACCTGTACGGCTGAATTTTATAGAACTCACCTGTTTACATTTTACTAAGGGCTAAATTGATGGAGAATTAAGGGCGTGGCCTGTTTGAAAGACAGTTGTCAGCTCGATGCTACCTCAGCTAATTCAAGTCACTGAACGCGACCTCTCTGTGTTTGTGGTGTGATATAACTTGAGGACTTGAGACGTGAAGTTGAGTGAAATCCTAGTATTATTTTATTTACATGTTAGCACTAATTAGCAGGTATCAATTTCTGCCAAATGTCCCTTATTGTCATTCCAGACTTGTTAGCTCAGCTTGTTAACTAGCTAACTAGCAAGATACTCAGCTGTGATAACGATGCTAACGGGGTGTATATTACCACAATTATTAAACCAGCATGCACCGAAGTCTTGGCTCCACAGATGCTACACCTCTTTGAACATTTTTGAGTTAGCGGGAAGTTCGGCGGAGTTGGCCACTGCAAGATGATATGTTCATCTTTAACAGTCATGAATTTGGCATCAAGGAAGAAAAGGCTGTGAAACTGTGGTTCCATTATATCAAAATACAGAAAACCCACAAGGGAAGAAAAGGAGCCAAAAAGCAGAAGAGAGAAATAAAGCCTCACTATCTGGAAGAAAACACAGATAAGAGAAGACAAAATGGAGACTGGATCCGAGTGAAAAGAGAAGAAAATATCATCTGGAGTCTGCTAATGGGAAACGTAGAAGAGGGGAGAGAGGCTTGGTGAGGGGGGGGGGGGGGAGGGGGGGGGGGGGGGGGGGGGGGGGGGGTCTGTTCTCCAGGACAAAGAGAAAGTGAGGAAGAAGGGGGAAGATAAACAGTGAGAGGACAGAGGCGACAGGAGCAATGTTTCAGCTGTCTGGGTGAAAATAGAGCGAGCAGGTTGGAGGAGGGCGGTGCAGTGTCGCATGTTCCTATCTTCAGCGCTGCAATAACAAGAGAGCAGGAGGAACAACGTCAGCACAACCCCCCCACCCCCCACCCACAACCCCCTCTGCTGCCCACGCAGCCACAACACCAGGGAGAACGGAGTGATTCAAATTACACACAGGATGTCACACAAGCAGAGGACAAATGTCCCTTATTGTCATTTCACTGAAATAAATGTTTCTGCTGCTGCTCAGTGTGGAGGACCCAGAGAAGGGGCCGCATCCTTCGGAGGTCGTGGTCTACAAGGGTGTAGCCCTTCGTAGCCGTCGTAAACGGCAAAGGCTGAACCGAAATGAGATGGTCTGGCCTGCGGTGGATTTTGAGTCACCAGCTGTGCCCACACTTACTGTTGTGCACCGGTTACAGAAATACCAGTGCACAATGGATTACACTTTTTGGGATAGGTTGGGTCACGAAGGACCCACCTGTTGTATCCTTCACTGACCAGGAAAAGAAGGATGCATTTTAAGGAGCCTAGTCGCACTCTGCGGCGTCTGAAGGATGTGGCCAAAGCTGCTGAGTCTTCACCTGAGACCATCAGCTCACAGGGAGGTTTTTTTGAGGCTTTTCACATTTCCAGTTTGTTTTAGACAAATCTGTGGGTTTTCATCACGTCGATCGTGTCCTCGCTTTGTTCTTGGTTTGTGCTTTGTCACTGCACAAGAAGATTATCAGTGGGAAAAACATCAAACCACAGGAAACATGGTGCTTCACATTTTTACAGTGGTCTCTGAATAATTCCAATTTTTCATGTTGGAAATGTTTGGAGATATCAAACTCTTTTAGATGGACTGACCTGAGCTTTAGCAAAGCATGTTCTCCAGAGGATGAATCATCTGTAAATATGGTTGTTTTCGGCTTGGATTAAAAACAATGACAGTGGTTGTACAAGAGCAAGTCAAATAAACTAGTTCGTATAACATGTTATACAACCGCTCTGCAAGGCTCTGGACAGCCACAGTAACAGACAGTGATGCTTCCACCATCTGAATATGGGAGAAACACCAGAACCTGGTGAAGAGATTATATCTCATCTGGCTGGGGGACACCCTGAAAATGCTGCTGGGGAGGGGGATGCCTGGACCGTGATTACCCTGCTGCACTGTGACCCCAAAATGGATGGATCTACCTTCAGTGTGAGTTCCTGGACTGAACTTTTGTCCTCTTTTTATATATAAAATAAATGGTCTTTAAGCAGGTCTTCTGTGGTTGTCACAATCTCAGCGATTCCTAACATATTGTCATTTTCGCCCAGCATTAGGGAACAAAAGGGGCTCTGAACTAAACAGCTATAAAACACTTCCTGCACAGAGTTCTGTTGGCAAAAATAAAGAAGCCCCACACTCTTTACTGGAGATAAAAGGGAAAATACACTTGGAGAGATAATCTCCCATAAATCAGAGCGTCTGCAGCCAGGACGCATTCACAGATTCTTCAGGTCTTGGGAAAACTCATTAAAGCGTCGTCTGCGATAACCCCCACAGGTAAATTATAAGTCTTTGTGCCACACATTCATCATAATCACATAAGGCTGCTTTTGCTCACAGCTTTTTCTCCCAGAGCCAAAATGATTGGAGCCAGGTTCATTTTTCTGGCTCGGAGCTCTGCTGCAGCTGCCAGCGACAGAAACAGAGGAAGACAGAGGACGAAATGTGGAGGAGAAATAAAACACACACGGAGGAGAAAAACGTAAACCAGAGCCACGGCAGGGAGAAGAGGAAAAGAGTGTTAATGCCTTTAATTGTAATTATTTTATGACTGTTTTACACCAGAACCGTGAAGAAGAGCTGCATCAGCCTCTTTGGGAAACATCTGGCTGCGATTACTCTCAAGGTGAGAAGACACACCCACCATACATAAGTCAGGGTTAAAACTGAAAACTGATCCTAATTCTAATCTTGACCCAAATCAAAATCAACCCTTAAAGAATCGTGAGCAGATTAATCCACAAATTTCCAGTTTCTGAGTTTACCTCAAATTTGAGGTACTTGTTCTTTAGTAGAGAGTATTTCCTCCCGGTCTGTAAGTACCTCCTGATGGTGGTCAGAGGGGGGTCAAACCAGGAACCAGAAACGGGGTGATGGGGGTCCAACCCTCAGCGAGGCCAACAGAGGCTGTCCTGTCTGGTCGGGACCAGCAGAGAAGTGACTATGTCAGAGTCTCCATCCAGACCAGTGTCCACAGTCAAGAGCCTGCAGGAGCATCAGAACTGGACCATGGAGCTATGGGAGGAGGTCTCCTGGTCTGATGAGTCCTGTTGTTGTGCACATCATGTGTACAGCCCGGTACTGTGCACTGTTTACCTGGGGAAGTAATGCACCAGGAGGCACTGTGGGAAGAAGACCAGGTGGTGGAGGGAGGTGATGCCCTGGACCATGTTCTGCTGGGGAACCCTGGGTCCAGGTCTTCATGTGGAGGTCAGTTTGAAACCTGGGTCAACATTGCTGCAGAGCAGGTTCACCCCTTCATGGCCTCTTTCAGCCCTGCTGTACAGCACACGCTGTTCAGGATGAGAGAGAGTTCAGGGTGTTGTCCTGGACTCCAGATTCCCCAGATCTCAATCTGTGGGATGTTCTGGAAAAAGTCTGATCCACATCAGCTCCACCTCATAACAGACTTAAAGAATCTGCTGCTGCTGGACCAGGCACCACAGGGACCTGCAGAGGTCTGCAGAGGTGGCAACGGAGGACCAACCGATTTTGGTTGAACTGACCCTTTAACGTGCACGCGCGCGCGCACACACACACACACACACACACACACTCAGATTCTCTTTGTCTCAGCGTTTCATTATCTAAATGCTCCCACATGTGATTTAAAGAGGGAGGAGAGCTGCAGCTGTTGCCAGAGGTGGAGTCTCCTCAGCATCAGATCACCACTGTAATAATATCATGTCATCATTTTAATATTTCCTCTGAGGTCCAGTGGAAGTAGTTTGCTCTGTTGCTGTCTGTCCCTCACAGCAGCTTCTTTGCTCATCACAGCTCCTCTCAGTTAGATCCATGCATTCAATTATTCTGGGCTTAACGCAAAAAAACCCCTCAACAAATCTCCCTGCATGCTCATTTAATAAACCCCCACAATGCAGCACTTATACAATGACGAACCCTTTATATAGCAGAAAGACACACAACCAGGAAGCTCAGACAAATCCCCACGTCTCAAAAAAACAATTTCATAAACAGATTCCAAGGTGAAATGAAGCCCAGAGAGAAATGAAACAGAGGGACAACAGGCTGAGCTTAGTGTAGTTTTTGTTAAATAACAACTGAGGCCGGTGTTGGCGTACAGCCGTACTGTCCTGTACACACTGCTGAGCAAATGATGGAGCTCAGTGGCTGCATACAGTTCTCAGTTTACATTAGCCTCCCCAGGACAGTTTGAGGTGATGTGGTTTAGATGTGAGGAAGAGAACAGAAGATCATCACATCCAGATGTTGGAGGCTCTGTTGAGCTGTTTTCTAGCTGCAGCAAAGTGTCGCAGTTTGAGCTCTGGGAAAATCTGTCTGCTACATCTCACACACTCCAACACACACTCCAGCACACACTCCAACACACACTCATACACACACACACACACACACACTCAGCCTTTACCAGCACAAAGCAATCAGCTGTGCCCAACCTAGGGGTTGTGCCCCTCTAGAGGGTCACCAGATAGACCTGAGGGGTTGTCACATGATGGGAGAGGAAAGACACAAAGTCCTGATACACACTTTATAAAAAAGGTTATGTTGTTACTGCTACATAGACTGTAAATAAAGATGGCCGTAGCGTAGAGCAGTTTTGAAGCGCAGAGTGAGCTGCTCCACCGTCGCCATCTTGGCAGTTCACATTAAAAGTTTTCCACTGGTGAACCAGCAGGACGCTTTTATTGTGAAGAAGTTTGTCACAGAGTTATTGGTTCAGGTAAACGACTTTACCTCATTGTTGTTGGCTGATCCCAGGTCTTTGTGTCTCAGTGTGCCTAAACTCAGACACTTGTTTGTTCTAAATCAAACATTTTAATCACATGTCTTTTTTTTTTTTTACGAAGTTGAAACGTGATCCAATCTTCCATCTCATCTTATCACTTGTGTGGACTGTGCTGCTCATCACACTATCTCACCTGACTTCCTAAAGTATTTCTGGCAGAATAATTAGTCCAATATAGACTGGAGTAGTGGGGAACTTCAACATCTTGTGGATGAAATGAATGGTACAAAAACATATACAAAATGTTTTAAAAAATATATATATATTTTATGAAAAAAAAAGTCTTATATTTTTTTTAATCTGTGAAAACAAATTACCTCTGAGAGACAAGTCAGTCATTTTGTTTTTGTTTGTTTGTTATAGTTTTTTCCTAAATTAGAACAAAGTCCCGTGCCTCTCAGGGTTTCCACATCTTGGCTGTTGATCAAAGAGAAAATTCTAAATGAACATCCCTACTTTATTTCCTGGAGACTTTCCCCAACCACTAACCCTGACCGGCTCATCCTAACCGCCCCTCCCCACCTTACGACCACTGCTTCCTCTGCTGTCCTCACATGTAACGAGGGTCTGTGATACTCGGAAAAGGGTTGGGGGTTGGGGGTTGGGGGTGTAAAGAGTGTGTAAAGATAAAAGATGTTAAAAACAGACTGTACCTGAAACCAGCTGCTGCCCACTGATGCCCACGGGCATGATACCCAGGTTGTTCATGGCCGTGGCCCAGGCTCCGTGATCGGTGACAGGGACGCCCAGGTGGTTCTGCTCAACACCATCAGCTGCTACACCGGAGACCAGCAGACACACATCAGAGACAAAGAGGAGGGGGGAGCATGACAAAAGAGACTGATGTCAAAGACTGGGGGGGGGGGGGGGTTAATTAAGCTTCCTCCCACCCTCACTCCTCCATCCTCCAAACCCTAAACTGATCCACCATCATCGAGGATGTTTCCAATCACTTAGAGGTGTCTCAGAGGATTCACGGGTCAGTGTGGTTTTTCACATCACTGTGGAAACAGCTTCAGTGTAATATTAATAACATGGTGTGGTTAATGGATTAGACAGGGACGACGGCACCGACCACAGTTGTTCATCTTTAAATGAATTCAGCTGCAGCTGCAAGGTCACAGTCATCATCATTAGTCCTGTGATATGATCCAGAGACTGATTAACGTTAACGTGAGCGATAACACCCGGCTGACGGCCGACACACAGGGAGGGTTCCCTCCCCCTCCTCCTCCTAACATCAGCTGATTTACACATTTAAAATTAGGTTTGTGTGTTTCTCTCTGAGAAGCTGCTCATGAAGCTGATGGTCGTTACAGAAGTGACTCTGCTACTGGTGCATTCATTTAAAACCAGCATCCAGTTAAACCCTCCAGCCAATCAGCATCCAGAAGTTTCAGTAATAAACATATTCTAACTGTGTCACTGTGGATCTATCAAGAGCCACATTAGCAGAATGGAAAGCACACTGGGTTCTGATGCTACTGAGGCGGCAGCGTCTCCTCTGGAACGTGGGATTATAATCTGAAGATGGGATTGTAATATTGTTCTGTACCACTGGCCATAGCAGGAGGTCTCTTCTCTCCTCTCTCTGCACTCCTCTCATCAGATCCTTCCTCTGGCTGACGGAGGGATGGACTGATGGCCTCATCCAGTCAGAGCAATGACCACACTCCACCTGTGGAGGAAAAAAAAAGGAAGTTAAGAGTTAAGACGACGGCAGAGTCGGAGAAAATAAAATCCTTGAGAACGACGATGAATCATCGAGTAAAGAGCTGACGCAAAGCCCAGTCTTTAGGTAATTAAGAAGAAATGTTGGGAAAGCTACTTAACACACACACACGCACGCACACACACACGCGCGCGCACACACACTTGAGGGCTGGCATCTCGCTCATTACCAGTTTCCCGCCCCTGTGCTGAGCCGAGCTGTCAAAGCCACATGGAAAACATCACAGGGACAAACTGACAGCGCTCGGTGGTCTGAAATCCCTCAGTTCTGTCTGACAGGCCACAGCTCAGCTGCACCCACATCACTGATTCACAGAGGTCGAACCAGGACACAGCACTGCTGCTGCTGCTGGGGCCCACTGAGACTGGTTCCTGTACAGATCCAGATCCAGATTTACAGACAAACCTTCAGCTCTGTCAGTGCAGCACTTTGGTCCAGACTGGACCATCTCTACAACCCAGACAGATTGTTCTGTTCATTCATGGTCCCCAGAGGATAAAATCTACTAATCTAGTGAAACAACTCAACAACTATTGGATGGACTGTGATGAAAGTTAACAAACCAATGTAGAATAACAACACAGCATTTTGTGTTACAGTTCGTTAAACCATGGTGAGATCAGACCTGTGGCTGACTGTGACCTTCCAGCTGCAGGTGGATCTGTTTAAGGCTCCATGTTTTATCTGAAGTGTTGATCTCCATCAGAAGATATATCTGTGGTTTTAAGAACCAAAAATCATCTCAGTGTAGTTTTACATCTCCTCTCTCAGGCTTCTCTCTGGAGCTCTAGTAACAACAGGTCAGTCAGCCAATCAGAAGAGAGGATCTGAGCCCCTCTTCTGATTGGCTGATCCAATAAAATAGCCAATAAAAGTAAAAGATTTCAGATAAACACTCAGAGAAACCAAATCCTGTAAGGTTGGATGGTGGGTCCAGGTGGGTGCAGCTTGGGGCGTGGCTGAGGGCAGTGACTGCTTTGTTGTGACATCACAAAGTTCCAGAAGTTCTGACGGCTGGTTTTAAGGCTCAGTGTCTGAATACAGGCTGTGTGCATTTCTCTGTGGACTGAGGCTTTGATACTTTCACAGTATTAATATAGAACCTAGACCTGCTTTATAATCACAAACACATGGACATATTTTTCCAGTGTTACATAAAAGGAGATGAGCCATTAACACCAGATCTTCTTCATCAAGCAGCAGCCTGAATGTTTTCATCATCCGTCCTCTGAGGATTCTGGTTGTGTTGTTAAACCACCGTCTGGTTTTTCAGTCATCACTGGTTTCACAATATTTTCTCTGTAAATTCAAATTCTGTGTGACTGGAGACACATGAGAAGCACAAACCCTCAGTGACCCACAGCAGGATAATCAGGTAAAGAAAATGGATGATGGATTCAGGACGGTCTCTAGAGACTGAGTCCCGTCCTAGACGAGGAATAATCATGTTACACAGAACAACAACAACCAGGAGGAGAATTTTTATCACCACACTCCTAGAAAAGCAGATGATTGCAGCTTGTTGAGAAAACGATGGTGTTATGTGTACACACTACACTTCAGCTCTGTATCTGTCTGTGCAGTGAAGCTCTATTTAAGCTTCCATTAACTCTGTTAGCACACACTGAAATAATTCACCGTGTTAAAGCAAGAAAAACATTTGGTTCTTTAAAAGCTCTCAGTGCTGCTCACAGCTGGTTTTACATCTTCACTATTTCTCTACATTCATATGCTTGAGTAAATAAACAACAGTTTAAATTAAAGTTTGGCTCAAATACTACGACCCAGAGCAGTGTCTCCTGAAACAGCACCCTTTTGGCGGCAGGGGCACCAGACCTTGGTTGTCATGGTTACATCAATAAACTCAGGGACTGTACCGAGAGCGGCATACCTACCTTCGTCACCATGGTAACTACAATAACAGTCATTGCTTGGTTAGGTTTAGGAAAAGATGGCGATTTGGGTTAATATAATAGTACTTCCTCAACATTAGACAATCTTTGTTGTCATGGTTACAATAATAACAGTGAACTGTCATGGAGAATAGAAACAACATAAACTGCTCCTGTCACATGGGAATCGAACACCGCTCTCCTGGGCCATATTCATCCATCCACCCCAACCTCCTCCTGACGTGGACTTTGTCGCTCTATAAACTACGTCACCGCACTTTTCCCTTTGCTCCTGTCATCATTACTACGACAACTAGATGTCGCCTAGCAACAAAACCTGACTCTGGGTCATAGTAACCTGCTGACAGACGACCTCTGACCTCGTCTGTTACAGGACAGTCTCTGACAACTAGAGGGCGCTGTCACCTACCTGTGTGTTGGTAGTGGGCAGAAATCTTCTATGTGAAGTGACCAAAACTGTTCAAACTATGATGGAAATCACTCAAAAACTGGGGTTTTCATTATAATAATAATAATCTAACCTGGAAGTAGCTTCACTGAATTTAAATCCTGATAAAAACAATAAACTGAAGAGATTGATCAGAAATGATTGATTCAGATGAGTCGACGTCTGTTTCCAGAACCACGCAGGGTTCTAGTGTGTTCCAGAGGAGAACCTGTGTTAGTCAGGCCTGTGCTGAGTCTCTGATGAAGGATGGGAGGTGTAATACTGTAGCTGAGTGTTTGCTATGCCGGACACGTCTCTCTCTCTGTCAGCTCGCTCTGCTCTGCAGTAATCACCATTATTCACATCTGACACCAGGAAACCAGCGGAGCCACAACACATCCTGCTTTAATTGAGACACAATCATATCAACGACTTGTCATTAATGACTACACACCACGTCATGTAGCTCAGGCAGACTCGCTGCTCAGCTGCAGTGATGAATCTGCATTATGAGCGCAGTGATGTTGGTAAACATGTACTGAGGAGGCAGCCAATCAGAGGACACTAATATGTAGAGACGGACAGTCACATATCCCTACTACACACCAGAGCACAAAGACACACAGGCCTGACACACACACACACACACACACACACACACACACACACACGTTCGCCTCTTAACCCAAAAACCAGATCTCAACCCTGAAACTGGACTTTGAAGAGGACTGAGGAGCTGTAGACCTGATAACATCACTCCACTGTTAGGGTCCCTGCAATTATGACCAAGGCCTCATAAAGGCAGAAGAACACACACACACAGACACACAAAGACACACACACACACACACACCCTGCAGGCAGAATGAGGTCCCCAGAGATTTGGGGGGATGGGGGATGAAGTGAAGGCTTATGACGAGCTGAAGAAGCTGCTTCGCTCTGCAGCAGGAAACCCACGAGTTTATTCTGAGAGAGATTTATCCTCCTAATGAAAGTGTGCAGAGACGTCAGCAGGCGGCTCGGAGTCTGATCCAGACTCAAACCCCTCAGCAGCTGCCGGACGGACGTTCATGCTCCCCCAGGACACACTGCAGTAACTAGAGGACATCCTCTGGCGCCTCGTCCAACGCCACCTTCAGGTCGAAGAGACAACTGAGCAGAACGCTGGAGCTCAGGATGTCAACACCATGACTGACTATTTCCTGTCAGGTTTGTTCCCGCCACAGTTTCAGCCTGATCAACGTCACCTGTCCACGAGGAGAACTGTCGTATGAGACTGTTCAGATTCACGTCACTCACAAAAACGTTCCCAGAGGACAGAATTTAAATTCAAACTCCTGCAAACATGACACAAAAAACTGTGATGTTTTCCTAATTAGAAAATATTAATAGCACAGCTTCTAATGATGCATCATTGTTAATGAAGGACAATAGAGTCAGTCACAGCTGTAATAATATGAAATATTCACCTTCCTGCTTTACACCTGAACCGCTTCATTTCCATCCCACATGGGGCTCCAGGAGCTACGTGGTGCCAGACTCATGTATTTGAAACTGTCTTGTAGGTCGGGGCGGCGGTGGCTCAGGAGGTAGAGCCACTCATGAGAAGGTCGGCGGTCCAATCCCAGGCTCCTCCAGTCTGCATGTCTTGGGCAAAATCCTGCCCCTGATGGCTGCTTCATCAGTGTATGAGTGTGTGTGTGAATGGGTTGTAGAGCACTTTGAGTGGCTGTAGAAAAGTGCTACAGTATGTAAGTGCAGTCCATTTATCTCTCAGGTAAAGGTGTGGTCTCCACCTGTAGTGACTCCAGCTTTGTTAACCTGTTTGTGGTTCTGCTCAGACTCTCAGCTCCTGGTTCAGGTCTGGGATAGATCCTGGTCCAGTTTAATACAGAAACAGTTCAGAACCACGCCATTATTAATATTTAACCTTCATTTATTGAAACATGAAGCAGCTGGACATGAAACTGCCTCCACAACAAAACAGTTTAGTGACAGTTGAAGGTGATTTCTAGGAGACAGAGACAGAGACGACTCGAGTCTAAGTGTTTCTCCTCTGTGGTGACGCGCAGAAAAGCTGATCAGGACCCGTATGACGGGTCAGATCTATTCATCATTTAACAGAAACATAAATCACTATCTCACATGAGGAGCTGGGCTGCACCACGTGCACTCTAACACAAGCACGTGCACTCTGACGTGAGCAGGAGTCTGACGGCTGAGCAGAGAAATCAGGTTGATTCAGGGCTTATGTAAAGAAGGACGAGACGCTGGCAGAGCTGCTTATATCTCCCTGTGTGCTGTCTGTGAGCACACACACACACACACACACACACACACACACACACACACACACATATGATCCAGGTAAGAATCACATGTTTAATGGGCTGTAGCAGGCAGTTAGAAGAAATCCAAACAGACACAAACACCTGCAGCTATGTGCCGTCTCTTTGTTCTGCTGCTTACCTCATAATGTTCATCGTAGTTCTTTTTCCATCATGTGCATGCATGGGTGTGCGTGTGTGTGTGTGTGTGTGTGTGTGTGAGTGTAATGTACCATCACAGACTTGGAGACGACCTCCTCTGTGATGTGTTCTCTGTCTCTGCAGCAGCTCTTTTCACTTCTCCACCAGCTTTAAGGTTAAAAACTTGATTTTCATCAGAGGTTTCTTTAAATGTTTATCTAAAAACTAATCTTAAAACTTAATAAAAACTATGATGAGAAATATTCGTTGATGACCACCAGCAAGACTACAACTAAATAAAAAAACAAGAACAACAACATCATGTTTTATGTTTTTCATCAACAAATAAAAACTAAATGATGATGTGGAAGATGAACGAATGGACAAAGTCTTCCTCTGCAGCCGGCAGACACACAGGGACCTCGCTCAGTGATTTGATGTCCGCCATGTTGGAGCAGTGAAGATCCACCAGTAAACAAACAGAGAGGCTGAGTGTAACTTGTTTCATGCTGTTTCCAGGACATTTGCTTTGTAATAAATGTTCTACTCAATGTGGAAATAAACAAGTTCAACATGTTGACTTGTCTCAGCTGAAAGTGGAAAAATCAGCTACTGCAGCTTTTAAGAAAAAACCTCCTTGGGTTATTATTTTTTTGTGTGCAACATGTGAATTTCTCAGGTCATTAACACCACCACTCCCCCACTCTTCCATCCCTCCCTCCATCCCTCCCTCCTTCTGAGAGCTGACTGGACGATGCCAAACTCTGCTGAGTGTTTCTGCTCACTTTCACGCACCATGAAATATTCACAGCTGAATGCATGTCCTGTTTATTATTCATGAGCTCACTTGACATCTCTGAATCATTCACACACACACACACACACACACACACACACACACAAACATGCATTTTCATATTTGCATACTGAGAAATGCTCAGTTGGAAACAAATTCAAAGCGAACGATGCTTTCATGGATGCACAATGACAGCACACACACACACACACACACACACACACAAAGGCCTGATGAGATTCTTGTTAGTCATGTGATTCCAGGAAAGGGAGGAGCTACGTCTGGAGACTCTCACTGGCCACATCACTGTGCTCATATGAAGGAGGTCAGTCTAAGTTTCATGTTTTTACTGAGTCCACTTCAGGGGGTTTTCCTGCAGCCTGCAACCCTGCAGTATTTGTGGATGTTTATTTATGAAGACATCAGAGATACTGATCACTGGGAAGTGGATGAATGTAAAAATACTTTTTCTTGTTTCTGTGTTCAGATTTGACCAAGTTATAAACTGTGAGTGTGATTTGACACAAACTGCAGTTATGGGATGTAAAGGATTTAAAAATACCTCATTTGTGTGTCACAACCACTGGTACCCCAACAATCTCTTATCATATAGCAAATGCTAACGCTAACCGAATTGTCTCTTTATCAGAATCAGAATCAGAATCAGTTTTATTGCCAAGTATGTTTTCATATACAAGGAATTTTTTCTGGTGATTGGTGCAATTGATCAGCAACAGTGGGGCTCTCTAGCCTTGATGAGGCTAATAGCAGATGGGAAGAAGCTATTTTTGTGGCGAGAGGTTTTGGTCCTGAAGGACCGCAGCCTCCTGCCAGAGGGGAGTGTCTCAAAGAGTTTGTGTCCAGGTGTATGAATATATTATTATTGTGTAATATATTTCAATATTATTGAAAAATATTGTGCTTTTATTCCCAAAATTTTCATAAAATTTCCTTTATCTTACTTTCATATAATTGGTTTTATTGGTATTGATTTTAAGCTGCTGCTCTGTGATTCATTTACAACTTGGTTTTTCTATAGATTAATGAAGTTTTCTATAAATTAATAAATAAATAATGTACCTATCTTTGTCGCCATGGTTACTAAAATAACAGTCATGGTTTGGTTAGGTTTAGGAAAAGATGATGATTTGGTTTAAAATCACTACTACGTCAACATTTTTGTTGCCATGGTTACAATAATAACAGTGAACTGTCATGGATCATAGAAACAACATAAACTGCTCATGTCACATGGGAATCAAACACCGCTCTCCTGAGTCATATTCATCCATCCACCCCAACCTCCTCCTGACGTGGACTCTGTCGCTCTATAAACTACATCACCGCACTTTTCCCTTTGCTCCTGTCATCATTACTACGACAACTAGATGCCGCCTAACAACAAAACCTAACTAGTAACCTGTGGGCTCGTTTGTTACAGGACAGTCTCAATGTATCTTCTTCTGGCCCCTGATGGGAAAACATCAGTCACTGCAGATTTTCAATCATGTGGAGCTGGTCTGGTTTTCTGGAGGAAGAGGCCAAAATATCAGCAGCTGAATGAGCTTCTTTAACACGTGTTCCTGATGAGTCTTGAATGGTGTTCAGGATGTTCGTCTTAAAAACTGAGCCATAAATCTGACTAAAACCTTCACGCTTCCACACACAGTTTCAGTTCTTTCAGATGTGTTTTGTGACGTTCCACAGATTCCATCCATATTAGAGGAGTTGATGGAGCATGGCAGCAGTCCCTGATGAGAGTCTGTAAACATTCAGTCTTCAAAGATGCCCTATTTCCAGGGATGTCCCCTCCTCAACATACCACTGATAAATGATTACAGATACTGAGAGAGGCTGCGGGAGAGTCTCCTTCAGCGGTTAGCAGGAAAACTCCAGGATTCAAAATAGACCAGGACTCCCTCTTTCATGAGTCCACAGATGCACAGATGAAGGGCTCATGTCTTTCTGCTTCACTTCAGCCATACAGCCGAGCTACAGCCGAGCAAGCACCATGTTCCTGTTCTTACAGCTCGCAGCACTGCGTGCAACACTATCCTAAAAATACAGTCCATGAGGGCAGCTGTCGTGCAACTGTTACAGACTGGACTGTTACAAATTTACTGTGTTTATGAAAAACAGAGAAACTCATTTTCTACAATGTCACCACTATGACCACTCTAAGAAAATTTGAGTTTGTGAATGAGCCCTTGGTTCTTGCAGTAACCAGGAGGTTCTTCAAGGAACTACTTCGTTTTTTTTTTTTTTTTACAGTGCATCAGCCACAGTGTGCCATGTTGTCTGCTTCACACGTTTTATGATTCATTATGAATATGCATGACATACTGTACTGTATATAGCAGCATCCTCATGGGGCACGTTGCGTATCTATGGCAACACTCATGGACCAGGAATTGATGAGATTGGTTTAGCTGATTAACACTGTGCAGCTTTGTATGGTGGGAGTACTTTATTCAGAAAAACATTATGAAGCTTTCATATTATATAGATAATATTATAAGTGTTTCACCTGGTTAACGTCCACATGATGTTTTTATATAATATAGACACATGATGATTTAAATAAACAGTCAACACCATGACTGAGTGTTTCCACCTTAAACTGCACTGAACCAATGACAGTCTCATAAAAACAGATTCAGACAGTCAGGGATTCATACGTCATAGAACCTAAGGAACCAATCCTGTCAACTTGTGGGGACGGGGGCGGGGCTAAATACACCTTAAACCTTGTCAGCACAGAGAGCCAGAGTTAGCAATTAGCACAACCACTAACACTGTGTCAGCCACTGCCAGTTGCAAGCTAACAAACAACATAAACAAATAAAAGATGCTAACTACGCTAACGGTTCTGATATGTTTGCTAGTCTCTGATTCTGGTCTCAACAGACTCCTCATCTTCATCCTCTCTGCTCTTTCACCTGGACACCTGGAGCAAGCAGGTGGTGGGCGGGGCCAGGGCCTGACCCAGAATTCCTCAAAGATTAAGTCAGAATAGATGAGCCAGTTTTGTTTGTGGGAAAATCATGTTTTTTTACATGGTTTAAAACATGTCTGGAGGACACAATAGATAAATCTAAAGTTGTGTCCATCAACGTTTCTGGTTCGACTCACTGAGCCGTGTCGTTTCGCTCTTCATCCCTGTCCACGCTCAGTGCTCTTCAATGTATTCAGCACAGAGCGTAGACTCTAATCTATGGACAGAGTGCAGGGCCTGCCACTTCCAGTGTGACTGGGACTCCCTCTTTACCCTTCAGCTGAGACAGGGTCATGGCCCAGATATCAGTCAGCGCTCGCTGCAGCAAATTACTTCTAATAAAGCCTTTAGAAAGGCACCATTAACCACAGCGACACGGAGGGAGAGACGGGCTGCAGCCGAGGAAGCAAATCCAATCAGCTCCAATCAAATCATTGTCCAGAGAAAGGGGCCGGCTTACACCCCATAATGATCACTGAAAGAAGGGGAGCATTTCGCATTTAACAGTCAAACAGGCATCTGCATAGAAACGGCTGGAAGAGAAAACATGTTGGCAGCTTTTCAGAGCTCATCAGAGAGCACAGCTGCTTTCAGTCTCTCCTCTCTGAGCACCAATCAGCAAGAAAACAGCTGCTGCTCTGTCTGGTTGAAATTTATGCTAAAAGACAAGGAATTTATTGATCAGTCGATCAATAACTGAATCAAGTAAAAAGTGCCAAACGTTTCGTTGTTCCAGCTTCTAAAATGTGAGGATTTGTTGATTTCCTCAGGTTTGGTAAATTGATTAGCTAATCTAACAACCCCAGCACAGATATTTCACAATAAAAGCCTTAAAGCCACACTCTCTTACCAGCTAGGCTTTTATTATGAAACATCTGCACAAAGGGTTGGGCTGCAACTTGGACATACTGGTTGAACTCAATAATTTCTTCACATCACTTCCACTTTTTAGACATCACTGTTTTTCATCACTGTGTTTTCAGTGAAACACAGCACTTCCAGTACAGATGTTTCACAATAAAAGCCTAAAGACCCTCATTAAAGAGCTAATCTGCAGGAAGTGTTAGTGTAAAGCTTAACAGCGATGAAAAAAACAGCAAAGTAGAAGCTTTGGGTTTAATTTGTGAATGAAAACAGTTTGTTTGTGAAAAAAGGACTGTTTCTTTTTTAAATCAAGACAACAGGTAAATGTGGAGGAGCTTGGCATTGACAGCAAATTAAAAATATGATAAAATATACTTAAAAAACTTAGGAGATATGAAATAAAAGTCTAAGGAGCTAAACCTGATTGTCTCTGCAGCTGAAGTAAATGTCCGAGATGCTAAAGCAGATCAAACGCTTGTGCTTTGAGGTGGACGGGGGAGGGGGCCATCATTCTCTTTAAAATACAAGAGATTATAATACGTCTTCAGAGCAGATTGGAGGCTACAGTGAGTCGCTATTGGAAAGAGATGAGACGGGCCGGGGCTAGCTGGTTAGCATGCTAACTTCAGTAGAAGAAAAAATGTGATAGAAGCAAGAGTTAACATTGGTGTTTGTTTCCACCTCTGGAGACAGATGTTGGTGAGTAAAGGATGAAGTTTGACGCTGAACTCACAACGTTTCTTCTAGACTGGTGAGTAAACAGCTGCTAATGCTAAAGTTAGCTATGCAGCAATAGCAAAACAACTAGAATTAGCTCCTTGAATTAAAAAAAAAGAAAAGAGGGAAGAGCAGCCGGTCCTCATATTTCAGAAGATGATATCAAGTTACAATCAGTAAAATCCAACACTTCAGACAAGAGTTGACAATAATTCACATTAAAACTTGGAAAGGCATCAATTGTCCCTGAAATATTCACGTCTGCCTGTTTGTGACAGCAGTGTTTGTTTTCTGTGTCTCTGTTTCCACTGTCTCCTTTCCCTCCACAGTCATTATCACTTCATCAGGTTACTGCCCTGTAGTAAGGCTCATAATTAGCCGGTGCCCAGAATTAGCAGTGAAAAGGCTGCATCAGCAAGGGACAAGTAGCAATTAACGGCCGACACAGAGGCCAGCTCCACAGACCGGAGGCTGAGCACACGGACAAAGCATTCATTTTCTTCATTTGTGTGGGTGTCATGTGACGACTGGCTGCTGCCTCTGTGTCCTCCAGCGTCGTCCTGGTTCATACTCAGCCCGTCAGTCTGCTGCTTCATACCTCTGGGTCCTCCTCTGCTCTGTCCTTCTCCTCCATTTTCATTTTCAGCCTGACTTTGAAAACTGTTCACACAGGAGGAGCAACGGAGACACTGAGCTACATAACAGGAGTTTTTCACTACTGCAAACAAAGCAAATGAAACTGTTTAACACTGCAACAATTAGTTGTTTTAAAATTAATTGACAACTATTTCTATAATCAATCATTTTGAGGAAAAAAAGTATTCTGCTCCAGTATTTGTTGTTTCCTGTGTCTTCTGAGAAATTTTTGGTGTTCTGCTAAAACAAGGCGTCTGAAGACATCATCTTGGACAAAACATTTAATCACTTAAAGAAGAAACTAATTGATTGTATTAATTGATCGTGGAACTGATCATTAGTCAGAGAATAAATGCTTTGATATTCTGCGGTGGATTGATGTGGTTCATGCTGCTCCAGTGATAATGTAACATTCAAAGATTTTAAAGTTTAGACCAAATGATCAGGTAACATTAGCTCCAGACCAAACATATTACCATCCTCCTTCAAACCCCTTCAGCCTATTAGATGACGCTCAGTGAGCAGGGGGCTGATGTTTGAGTCAGAGTGGCAGAGCTACTGAGAGCTCTGCGTGCATCTCAGTTACAGCGCTGCAGCTCTTTAGTCTCTGAATCAATCCACCATGAATTGCTTAAAATTCGAGCAATGCTATTAGCGTAGCTGTGGCTCATGTTTCGAATCCATTTAATCCACTTAAGGCCTGAGAGGCAGCAGAGGGGGGAGTGGGGGTTGGGTGATGGGGGTGTGGGGGAGGTCTAACACAGTCAGAAGTTTGCAAGAAAAAAATCATAAGAGAGAGTACATTTGAAACAGGAGCAGTGACTAATGAGAACATGGTGATGGACACGACAAACAGGCAACACATCCATTACACAGGAGGCTGAGCTGCGCTGAATATTCACTGTACGATCACTAAACACTGTCACATCATTCAGACTCGTCTGCTCCAGGATCTGGTCAGTGTGTCCACCCTCCCTCCAAACAACAGGCTTTTCTGAAGAGCTCGGGGTGAGCTGCTCCCTGTCGTCATTGGAAGTGCCTGACTACAAACTGTCTGAACAACCATCAACCCTCTGATGCGACCAATAGCAGTGTCTCCTGAAATAGTGCCCCTATGGTGGCAGGCATGACTGGACCTTGGTTACAGTAATAAACACGCGGACTGTACCTCCGTTGCCATTGTTACTATAATAACAGTCATGGCTCAATTAGGTTCAGGAAAAGATGGTGATTTGGGTTAGAATAAGTACTTCCTCAACATTAGATGATCTTTGTTGTCATGGTTACAATAATAACAGTGAACGGTCATGGATAATAGAAACAACACAAACTGCTCCTGTCACATGGGAATCGAACACCGCTCTCCTGGGTCATATTCATCCATGCACCCCAACCTCCTCCTGACGTGGACTCTGTCGCTCTATAAACTACGTCACCGCACTTTTCCCTTTGCTCCTGTCATCATCACTACCACCTGATGTGGCCTAGCAACAGAACCTAACTATGGTCGTTTGTTGCGGAGGTCCGTCTCATGAAAACATAACAACTGGAGCCTGAATGAATGTGTGATGGCGGCAGGACTGACACTCTGGAAGTCTTGTTCTTATGAAGGCGCCACAAGAGATGATACACAAGTCTGTTCACCACTGTCTGTTTACATTAGTCACAACACACACACACACACACACACACACAGTGTCACCAGGCAGTGTTGTCGCCGCGGTGGACGTGATGATGGTGATGATGAGCGACAACTCGGCTCAGAGACACTGAGCAGGAGACAAAGTGACTCCAAACAACACAATCATTGTGTACATGTGAGTCTGCCTGTGTCTCTTCAGACCAGCTGTGAGGACCTGTCCACATCTGCATGATGCTGCTTCACTTACCTTTAACCTTTAGAGTTAGGGAAGGTCCTGGTCTGGTTTAATACTGAAAAAATTCAGACAATTAACCCAAACCACCGTCTTGACTGAGCTTAACCACAGAGCTGCTGTTGTCTAAACCACAGGCCTGGATGTGACCCTGGACTCTGGATGTGAACCAGAGTCCCAGGTCAAGCAGCCGGCGAGCTGCTGGAGCACGGGGTTACTTCAGATCTTACAGAATATACTTTGTTTTAGTAAAAATTGTTTTAATATTTATTTTTTCCCCATGTTTGAACAAATGTTTGAATTTCTGAGCAGCTTCACACACAAAAGCTTTTTAACAGGATTTAACGCTCGCAGGAGGTGGAGAGTGTTTATGTATCACACACACCGTCACACACATCTCCAGGGCAGCAAATTCTAAATGTCACAGGTCTGTGTGTGTGTGTGTGTGTGTGTGTGTGTGACAGAGCCTCTAGCAGGCGACAGCGCTGACTCACAGAAAATGACCAGATGGTGTGAGAAAGGAGAGAGGAGAGGAGAAAACAGGAAACAGAGAAAGAGAGATAGAGAGAGAGATAGAGAGAGAGAGAGAGAGAGAGTGTGTTTTGTAGCTAGCATTCCTCCAGCCGTGACTGCTCTCTGCATTTTAAACACCTTCCCTTCTGTCACTTGCAGCCACAGCTCTGTAGGACGAGCCAATTAGCATCACACACACACATACACACACACACACACACACACACACACACATACACACACACACACACACACAATGAATATTTCTCTGGCAGACAGACAGGAATTCACGTTTTGAGAATCCATGTGAGGACACAAGAACGACAATTAACTCTTTTTGAGTCTGACTCAGTGGAGCTGATGAGTAAAGTCAGTTAATCCTTCATCTGCAGGAGCTTTAATATGATGCACTACAATAAATTCATTACACACACACACACACACAGGATCACAGAAGCCGTGCAGCAGCTCTGTGATGCTGTAAGACACGGCCGCACTTTCAGCTAAATGCTAACAGCATGCTAACATGCTAACAATGACAATGCTGCTGTTTAACAGGTATGACGTTGACCGCTGTCCTCATCCTTGTTGAACTGAGCAGTTACAACAACCTGCAGTCGTTCTGATGATGAATCCTGTTTGAGGAGGCAACAGATTTAAACTGAGGGAACTGGAACTGTGAGGAAATGTTTTAATTTAAATTTAAATTTTTATTTTATAGCCAAAATGATTCATCAGTTAATATGTGTGTAAGTGTGTGTGTGCGTGTCACAGTCAAACATTGAAACTCATTATTTTCTGTGGGTAAAATTAAAAAATGTGACCATCAGCTGGAGGTTGAGTTATTATAACCTGAACAGTGTCGTCTTACAACAGGAAACTAAGCTGCGAAAATCCTATTTTTTCAAACTTCATTATGGTTAATTTTTCTGATTATTTTTTGGATGAATGGTTCAGTCTGTAAAATGTCAGCAAACAGTGAATAATCACATTTTTTACTGTTGGAATATTTCAGATCTAAGATAAAATCTGATTTATGGCTCCTCTGGAACTTTCTTGATTTGATTTGATTTTCACTGGTGTTTTTTAGTTTTGGTCTTTAAAGTGGGTCAAACAGGAGAGACCACATCGGTCCAGTTCTCAGGTCTTTACACTGACTTCCTGTGTCAGAGAATTTACTTTATGAAGCAGTGAATCTTTTAAATCTGATCCTTCTGGTGTTTCTTCAACATCTTGTCTTAATCCCTTTAACGTCTCTTGTAAATCACTTCGATTTGAGGTCATTTTTCTGGCCTTTGCTCCTGATGGACGCGTCGTCATCCCTCTGTCCACTGGACGTCTGTGTCTTCATTACCTGAACATGAACAGGCCGTTTTGGGGAATTTACTGAAACAAGCGATGGTGTCATTTGTCTTGGAAGAACAGTTAAGTCTGTGTCCACATACTTCTGGCCTTATCCCTCCTCAGCAGAGGAGTTCACAGGAAGAATGAGACACGATTTTTAAAACACAAGAAGAAGAAGGAGAAGAAGGGACGTTATATGACAGAATTAGAAAATGAATGAAAAATGAATCCAGTCTGTGTGTGTGTGTGTGTGTGTGTGTGTGCACAGTTGTGTGATCCCAGCCTTGTATTATATCCATACTAAATGGGCTGATTGACAGGAGCAGCGGGCTGAGGCGGCGCCGTCTGTTCCCGTCCCCTCTAATTACAATCAAGGAGGAGTGAAAGTGGCAGAACTCATCACTGAGCCTCCTGTGAGCTCCCGTCACTGCAGCCAGAGCCGATACTGAGGACGCGCCGACAGCGTTCAGCTGGACCCGCCACCACTCAGCACTTTACTCTCAAACTCAGGTGAGTTAGTCTGTGTTTTTACATCCAAACATGAGTGAAACGTCAGTGGAAACAGCAGGAACTCCAAAACAAAATCCTTTCAGGTTAAGAGCCAGTTCACAGCTGCTGGAAGATGTTTCGAGGGCCAGGCTGATACCGGCTCCACGAACAGTATCGGTCCCACCACACTGAGGACATCTGCCACATTAGATGCTCTGAATCAAATCCTGCTTTAACATGATGTACCCAATCACCGGGACAAACAACATCCAGACGACACTGATGATATCAGACGCAGCAGCTCAGGGGGAAGAGGAGCAGACGACAGCAGAGAGCGCTGTAAAAAACAAGACGCCGAGAAAACTCAAACTCAACACAACAAACCAGGAAAGTTTTCACTTCAATGACTTAACTTCATCTCTGTAGTTGAGGCTTTGAGTTTATCAAACTTCTTTCAATTATTTTACAGTAAAATTACCTCACATGATCACAGCTCAGTGTCAGTGATTGTGTTGAGATTCATCCCTGATATCAGGGATCACTGGGCCGGTCTCTGTCTGGGTTCTCATCTGTTCCTGTGGAACATTATCAGTCACATCTAACTGAGAACTGATCAAAGAACCAGAACCTTCAGGAACTGATTCTGGATCTGAGGTCACAGGTATTTGAGCCAGAGTTGTTCTGACTTCATCCTACAACACTTTATTGTCAGGCATCGTTTTATTCTGAAAATCCTGTCGGCAGCAGCCTGAGCAACACAGACACACAGGTGAGCTCTGATGTCACAGACACACAGGTGAGCTCTGAACTGTTTCTGCAGCAACAGAAAAGAAGGTGGAGAACAGCAGTGTTGAGCTGCTCCTAAAGTTCATGTCAGGGAGCTGCTAAATGTAACTGCAATGGAACCAAACACCTAACAGGCAAGACACACACACACACACACACACACACACACACACACACACACACACACACACACACACTGACTGCAGTCATTTGGACGGGGTAACTTCCAGAAATCTGATGAGACATCCAGATGTCTTGGCTTTCAGTACCACATCACCATTAGTGTGTGTGTGAGAATTAAAATTAAAAACACATTAACTCCAATTTCCAAGCCCAGGCTGAGGTCAGTTAAACTGTAGAAAGACAATAAACAAAAGTCTCTCTTTGACTGTAACACAAACACACACACACACACACACAAAAACTGTTAAACTGTCGAAGTAAAGAGAAGTAGAAGAAGAGTTCAGTCACATCTGATCAGTCTGAGTCATTTGTCTCTCTCTGGTTAATTTTCTCTCCATTTGAGTCAATAACCACCTCAACCTGTTCGTCCTGCAGTGTGTCTGCTGCTCGTCCACTGGGACTGGGTGGACTTCACCACCGTGGAAAAATCCAGACTCTGAGTAAGACTCAGTCTGTCGGCTCACACTTCACACACTGAAAACCATCCATCCATCCATCCATCCATCCATTTATCCATCCATCCATCAGGGGCCACACTGGTGGGGGCAGTGTTGTGATGTTCACACTTTATAGAGCTGCAGCTCAAAGTTCAGTTCACAAAGGTTAAAATCAACCAGTTTATGTTCTTTTCTTCCATTTGGTTTTTTATTTGTTTTCAGTAGAGCCTCCTACTACTCATCATCCAAGCCTCAAACCACTGCCACTTCTCAAACTACATGATTTACTGTAAACTACTACACAGTTAACTCTGCGGCTGTTGGTTCACGCTCTGACTTTCAGAATGATTTCTTCTGATCACAGATTTTTCTAACGACTGGTCAGAAGCTTCACCTCGATGTGTCGTTTCAGATTGTATTGTACAGATGTGTCTGTTTAGTCAGACCCGGTGGTGACATGTTCTCCGTTGGAATCTGACCTGATCTGTTCATGTGAACTGACTTCAGCAGCACCAGTAGCTGAGCTGTTTTCACTGCCGGCGCTAGACACCACACCGGACACGTGCCGGGTGCCGTAAAACCAAAACACAGTTCGTCTTCCTCTGGTGTTTTTTTTTGGCAGTTGGAAAACTTTTTGGTTCAGTACCGCCCTGTACGCTCATGTTCATGTTCATTAGGCTGGGAACACACTGGCTGCGTGGTGACTGAGGAATATCCTGGTTTTCATTTCAGCATCCATGTTAAAGGGTTGGAGCAGACATGACGTGGCTCCATCACGGGATCTAGAGATTTGGTATCTCACCTATTTTTAACATGTGATGCACGGCTCCCAGCAAAAATAGACAGAGGAAAGACCTGATGATGTCATATTGACATCATACCAGCAACACTACCTAAAACTGACGCCTTCACTATAGCTTCTATGCTGAATCTGGATATGTCACAGACATGAAAAAGTAAATATTGAATCAAATGGTACAGACATAACAAATGGAAATCTTGGGTTTGAATAGTTCATCCAGTGTGAACATGACGCTGTCAGATGCCTTAAGGGGAAATTAAAGGAGGAAACGGTATGTTAATGGCAGTACATCAAAGTGTCCACTGAGAGGAGCGACTCCAGTGGCACACAGAAACCCCCCCATTTCATTTCAGATCCCTGTGTCTTTCTGCAGTTTGCTGATTCTGCAGACGAGCTGCAGCTCTAACAAAAGCTGTGGTGAATAAACTGAAGGACAGAGACACAGAAACAGATTACTGCTCCATCAATGTGTTGCTTTTGCTTTTGTTGCTGAAGAACAGGCCGAGAAGAGGCATCACAGCAGGGGGGGCTCTTATTTTGTAATCACCGCCAACACACTTTTCAGTCTCAGTCGTGAGCACAGAGTCAATCTGTCACACAAAAACACTGAAGAACAATAAAGTTTATTCAGCTGGTTGGTACAAGGTGCTGCGTAGTCACACAAACAACTGAAGCTATTCTTGGCTAAAGCTGCTGCTGCTGCATCACTTCCCTGGAAACGCACACTTACATCAATGCATACACACTCATACATATGTATTTATCTCATATGCAGCGGTGCACACAACCACAAAGCTACACAAACAAATCGCACATTCACACAACAACTAGGAAGAAAACTCTGCAGGTCGAAAATTTAACGGGTCCTCACAAAGACAGAAGCATGGGAACACACACACACACACACACACACACACACACACGCACACACACACACACACAGGCCTTCAGAGATGTGTCTCTGGTGATTTTTAATGGAAGCACTGTTGCGTAGAGGCATTTATTCAAAGAGCACACAGCAACTTCTCCTCATCTGATTCACACCAGCAATTAAAGAGCAGCCTGATGCCTTTGGGGGAGGGGAGGGGGTCGAGTGAGGGAGGAAGAGACAGGAAAAGAGAGAGAGCGAGGGGGTGGGGGTGGGAGTGGGGGGAGGATCGGAGGGATCAGAGGAGGCATCGAATCAAGAGGCGATAAGGCTTCTTTTTGTGTGTAGACAGCCTGCTTTGCTTCCTCCTACATGCAGATAGACTCTTTGTGAGCTGCTGGTGCACGACGCCATTGTCACATTCTGCATCTCTTCGACTGAGATGATGCGTGTGCAGAGAGAGGTGTATTGTGACTTGATCAAAGCGATGGGAGGTGGAGAGGCGTCATTTTATAAAAGAAAACCCTGCAGATCAGATTCATGTACAATAACAATCTGATATTCAGCAGGTACAATACTACACATGTCTGTGTCAATGCTGACGGTGTCTGTGGAGGTTATTTCTCAGTGCTGAGCATCAGTTACTGGTTAAAAGACAAATTTTCCTGTTTATTCCACCTGAGCTGCCTCCAGTGATTCACCACAGCATCAGACTACAGGATATAAAGACAGAAACCATCATTGATCCAGCTGAAACTACTGAAGCCCCCAGTTATTTGACAAAGGTAACGATCAATCAAGTAATCAGCAGATTAATCAATAATGTCAATTGTCCTTTGCTGTAGCCTTAGTTGTAACAGAGCCACAGAGGGAGGAGTCTGCTGTTTGTTTCTTGTTTCCTAGCAACACTCAGCGTTGGTTGGCCATCATTCACTGACCTTAACCAGGCCGCTGTGTGCCTAAAGCAAACCAAACCAAACCGTAACTACAGTGGTGCCAGAAAAGAAAACTGTACCTTAGTTTGGGGGCAGTAAAGGAAATGCTTCCTGCCGGGGGAGGAGGTCACAGGTGACGTATTTTGTAGTTATACTCAAGGACTTGCTGGATATGAACTCAACAACAGATCAACAAACTCAAGGGGAATGAAGACAAGACAATTCTTAAATCTGCAAAAACCGATTCATTGGTCCACTTGTTTTAAGCAGAAACAAGTGGTGAACACAACACTGTTGGGATATTTATATAACCTACTTACCTGTAACTGTAAATATTACATGCCTGGAACTTGTACTAATGTTAGCTAGTTTCCAACTTAAGCTGCAAATTACAGGTAAGCTAATTGGCGTTAGCTAGTTTCTAACTTTAGCCTTAAGTTACAGTTTAGCTAACTGATGTTAGGTAGCTGATAGCGCACCCTGTACTTTAGTGCAACTTTGAGGTGCGTGTACTTTACTTGAGTATTTACATTTCATGCTACTTTATACTTCCACTTCATTTATTTGACAGACAAACAAGATACTGTAAGGGCTGTAACTGAAGCACCTGCGCTGTACCAGGGTGCCCTGTCGCCCTGGAGAAAAAGTCGGTCCTCCCTAACTGTCGTTGTGTAATTCACACTCTGAGAAGAGTCAAGCTGTGTCTGGACAGATAAACAGTGAGTTGAAAGTCACTGTCACGCTGCAGGTTCAGCTGATGATTATCTGTAGGTTCATCACTACCACAGGCTCCTGAACGTTGTTTTCATGTTATCATTTCATACATTACTGTTTTACAGTGGAATATCACTAACAGCTGCTTCACATGTGAGGATCTGCTGCCTCTCTGTTGTATATTAAATACACACTGATGAGCCGGGACGTTGTGACCATGCACAGATGAAGAGAACGACACTGATGATCCCAGAGCTGCACATGTGCTGTTGTTACCACATCATCAGACGGTGAGTGATCAGTCAGCAGCCGACAAGTTTCCATGCTGAGAGAGAAGGGATTAAATGTTTGTGCTTTTCTGGACAGGTAACATGCACAGTCACTGCCAGCTACAGCACCATCACAGGTCATTACCGTACCACAGGAAATGAACAGGGCTCCATAATGAACCACTTTCAGTAGCTCACTTTGTGCTGTGGCTGATTTCAGCAGCAGTATTTGAAGTCGCTGCCCCTGACAGTGCAGGTGTGTGTGAGTTGTTCTCTGCTGTCATGCTGCTGCACCTCAGCTCAGCTGTAAAATATAAATGAAAAGCTGCTTCAGACCTTTGGTGTCTTGGCTTTGAAAGACAGTTTTTCCAAAGGCAAGACACGTGTAACAGAGTCCCTGACAGTTTGCTAACATGGCTGATGTTCTTCTGCATGACCACATTCATGGATCTGACACCATCGTCTCCTCCTGACATCAAGTATTAAACAGAGCCAGAGCCCAGACGCAGGCCACAGAAACACATCACTGTCTGAAGGTGAGGGAATGTGTTCGCAGTCTGAATCTATACAGACTCACACACACTCACTGAGCACTTTATTAGGAGCAGCTCACTAACACTGGGTAGCTCCTCAGTTCTTCATGTGATGGATCCACCAGAGACTCTGCTCCATGTTGACGTGACTGCATCACATCATTTCTGCACATTTGTCAGCTGCTCATTCAGGCTGTCAATTTCCTGTTCTACCACATCCCAAAGGTGGTCTACTGGATCCAGGCCTGGAGACCCAGCAGGCCACTGAAGTTCACTGATCACTGTCATGGTGATGAAACCAGTTTGAGACGACTTTATCTTTGTGACATGGAGCGTTATCCTGCAGGAAGTGGCCGTTAGAAGATGGTGAACTGTGGCCGTGAAGCACACTCAGACAGACTGAGACATTCAGACCAGGACTGATATTAAGGTGAGTCAAGAAAACATCCCCACACCATCACACCACCACCTCCACCTGGACAGGTGGGGTCCATGGATCCAGACTCTGACCCCACCATCTACTGATGCAGCAGAAATCCAGATCCATCAGACCAGGTCTTAAGCTGTCCAGTGTTGGTGAACCTGTGTCCACTGCAGCCTCAGGTTTCTGGTCCTGACAGGAAGTGGAACCTGATTCTAACTTTTGATGTGAAGATTAACTGAAGCTTCTGACCTGTATCTGCAGGACTTTATACAAAGAACCGCCGCCACATGATTGGCTAATGAATAAGAAGGTGCACAGGTGTTCCTAATAAAGTGCTGGGTGAGTGTATTGATGTGTCTCAATTCAGGAGTCGAATCCGACTAGCGATGCAATTAGACTGTTCCATTTCAAAGGCTCCTTCAAATGCATCCTTCTTTTCCTGAGCATTGAAGGCTCCAACGCGTGGATCATTCATAGTCCAACTTATCCCAAGATTCATTGCGTGCCGTTAAAGAAAGCAAACAACACCATACGTGCAAAGAGAAAATCAGTAAACTCTGTGGACCAGACCGTCTCATTTCAATCAGCCTCCGTGGTCTACGATGGCTACGAAGGGCCACACCTTCGTAGACCGCGTCCTCCTGAATTGGGACAGTTTATATGTATTGTCTCACAAGCAGGTGACGGAGATGGGTGTGGAGCAGGTGGAGGTGGGGGTGGGGGTGTATTATATAAAGCAGCAGCAGAAATCTCACTGTGTGGTGGACGTTCAGACCACAGAGGACACATCAAGGTTGAACCACACACAGCAGTAAATTATTCACCAGCCAGGGGAAAACACACACACACACACACACACACACACACACACACACACACACACACACACACACACACACACACACCTCCCTCCTCACTCTGCAGTACGTGCACAACCCTGTTTCCTAGAAATTACATTTATATGCAACCCATTTGAAGCATCAGATAATATAACAGATGTGATGTTTTTGTTTCTCGTACAGTTTATAATGATTCGTGTTTGAGTGCTGCAGAGTTAAACTCTGCATCCAAGATGGCTGCTGCTGCTGTGAGACTGACTCTATCTAATATCTTTGGAGTCCTAAATCTGTCTTTGGTTTACACATATAAACTGAATTAAATAGAGATTTCACCAACTTATCTTCAACCATTGAGGTCTTAATCTGGGCGAAGTGGAAACAGTCTGCAAAAGTCTTATTTATTCAGATCAGACCTTAAATTACTGCAGCTGAAAACAGTAGTTTAGTTATTTACAGTCTGGTTCAGGTAAAACTGATTTGAATAGATCTGCTGTATGTGGATACTGATTATAAAGATAATAGCTTAATAAGCACGGCACCTTTAAATATACATAACAGAGCTTCACAGGTTTGAACAACACAGTGAGACAATTACAGTCTACACAATAACGAGGCCACATACACATCATCTGAACGAGTCAGTCCTTCCTCTCTGCATGAACCTTGACTTTCTCACAGGTCCCACTGGCTGTGTTTCCTCCTTCACAGACCAGAACCTGTAACTTTCCATTTTAATGAGAGAGCTGCCCAGCATCGATCTGTTTTTCCTCCGGTTTTATGGAGGGAGGAGGACATGTCAGATTTTCCTCGGCTGGATGGCAGGCAGCGGCTGGTCCAGACATGAACTCACCAACCACAGGACGAGGCACAGAGAGAGAGGGAGGCTGCTACACCACCGTCTAGGAGCAGCAAAGCCACAGTTTTGTCTGCAGGCTTGAAATGATCAAAAGCTTCAGACTCACTGTCACCGACCCTGTGATCCACAAATCTCACTTATATCACTTATATTCCACTTGCACTGTGCTGTGTTAGGAATTTTATGTTCTAAAACATAAAACTGGAAACATGCGACTGAACACACCCCCTTAGAAAATCTAAAAAATGCATTCAAATCCTGACATGCCCCCTCCACCCTGCAGCATCCTCCATCCTCTCAGAGCGTCTCTGCCCCCGTCTGAACCGGTCACCCAGAATTCATAGAGCCACAGCCGCATTACTCCTGTCACGTAGTATAGTTGAAAACCTTTTACAAGATTCTCAGTAGCTGGAAACATCAGGAGGCCAGTCAGAGGTGGAGGTTTCAACCAAGTCACGAAGCCAACGTTTCAGACTAATTCAGACTGTCCTCCTGCCCACCGGTCGTCTGTCAGCAGGTTACTATGACCCATCGTTAGGTTCTGTTGCTAGGCGACATCTAGTTGTCGTAGCAATGATGACAGGAGCAAAGGGAAAAGTGCGGTGACGTAGTTTATAGAGCGACAGAGTCCACGTCAGGAGGAGGTTGGGGTGGATGGATGAATATGACCCAGGAGAGCGGTGTTCGATTCCCATGTGACAGGAGCAGCTTATGTTGTTTCTATTATCCATGACCGTTCACTGTTATTATTGTAACCATGACAACAAAGATCGTCTAATGATGAGGAAATACTTATTTTAACCCAAATCACCATCTTTTCCTGAACCTAACCAGGACATGACTGTTATTTTAGTAACCATGGCAACAAAGGTAGGTATGCCACTCTCAGTACAGTCCACATGTTTATTATTGTAACCATGACAACCAAGGTCTGGTATGCCTGCCGCATATTTCTGGTTGTTTTTCAGTAGCTGGACACATCAGGTCAGAGGTGAACCTCATGAAACCGGTGTCACCTACACTAGTAAACTGTCTGCAACTGATTAAATCTGATGACACTGTT
Organism: Trachinotus anak; assembly: GCF_046630095.1. Lineage (NCBI taxonomy): Eukaryota > Metazoa > Chordata > Actinopteri > Carangiformes > Carangidae > Trachinotus > Trachinotus anak. Next base: position 2,164,512 of record NW_027273890.1, read on the forward strand.
TCAAATTTTAATGGAACATTTGTCTCCATCATCACCGTGAACTTCTGTGATGCCTGAGAGCAGAGAGCATCTACCAGGGCACCACTCAGACCTTCACATCTTAACCACGTCTCCATCTTTGCTTCACAAAGTTAATTCCTTTCAACCTTCAAACTTTGTGCTACATCTGGGTGCAAACATGACTCAGTGATTTTATCAGAATCTTTCACCGTCTTCAGACACAGACCTCAGAATATCTTGTTTTCATTGGATGAAACCCGTCCATACTCACGTCCTGTTTCCTCCCTCCAGCCTCCTCTAACAATCCTGTTCCTCCATCCTGCCACAGCGAATCACCGCCACCGTCTCCCCCTGCACTCTCCTCCACTAGTGTTTTTCTTACTCCTGTTTTTCTGCCCTCTCTCCTTTTTCTCTCTCTTTTCTCGCCTTCCTCTCCACCAGTCACAGTGATGAAGTGGCCAGTGAGTAGCCGTCTCTGTCGGTAATCACCACGGTAACTCATGGCAGCGCCGCGGCACCGGCAACACGCCATCCATCACCGCCTCCGCTGCTGCAGGAAACTGATATATCAAGATGTAAATTGTGGCCCTGCTGCTCCCCGCGCTCCTCCAGTGTCCCCTCAGAGGGGGGAGGGAAAAGGAGAAGACAGTGGAGGAGGAGAGGAGAGGTGAGAGGGGTCGAGGAGGGGAATAAAGAGGAATGTGGAGGAGAAAGGAGAGGAAGGAGGAGACATTGAAAGAGGAGGAAACAAGGGGGTGGGGGAGGAGGGTGACTAGAGGATGGTGGGAGGGGATGGATGGAGAGGAAGCAGGAACACAAGGGAAGAAAGAGGAGACATAAACAGGGGGACAAGAGGACAAAGTAGGAGAGAGGAAGTAAGGAAGGAGGAGAGGAAAAAATCAAGGGAGGAGAAAACTGAATGTATGACGACGACTGTGGTGCTAATCTTTCCTAATCCAGCCTTATTGCTTTCTCTCAGGCCCCCCCCCCCCAAACATTACACAAGCATTATTCTACTGTTTAAACCTAATGATAGAAGAGTTTAAAATGGGGTCTTCATTGCTCTTGGATGGAGGGGTCTCTATGTGGGGACACCGCCCCCCCCCAGTCCTCCAACCTGAACAACGACACAGGTCATTTTTTAAAAGCCTCTGATACGACCCAGAGGACTCTGGACTCATGTCATGATTCATGATATTGAAAACAGACGGATCACAGACTGATGCAGACGGAGCCGACTACCTGCTGCCTCGTGAAGTTTGATTGGCTGTTGGTCGAGTACTGTTGTTGTCATTGGTTTTAAAGAAGAGAGCAGCTGTGATCTCCATGAACAAAATGGATTCTGTCATAAACCAAACCTGGTACAAATAATCACTGATTTAACGTGAAACCAAACATGAAGGCAGCAGAGTCTCTGTTAAGTGAACTTCCTCTGCAGGTGTGAGCAAAATTCCATCTGTTGGTAAAACCTCTCTGACGGCAGCGATTAAATGAACATCATGGTCGGGTTGTGCAGTAGAGAGCCCTTTATCAGGGCTTCCCCTTACGACAGGGCCACAGTGTCCAGCTTTCCTGATCAGTTCTTCAGCTACTACTTTTCTAATACAGCATCCAGTTCACCGAATCGTTGAGATGCTTTGAGCTTCAAACTCTCTGTCATCACTTGAAAATATGCAAAGAAGAACAACAATATATCATGATCCCAGTCCAGATCTGTGCGGAGCGATGAGGAGGAGGCTGGAACCTTCCTCACATGTGGAGGTGAGTCTGAACTTCTCTCAGCTCTTTTCTCATTTGTTGCACAGTTATCTCTGTTAGGGTTGACATGAACAGCCAAGGTCAACGCTATGAAGCATATGAACCCCCCCCCCACCCCGCTATGAACCAACACACAACGACACAAATTAATCCACATATTCTTCTGCGGACTCTCTGGAAAGTCAGTTAATATTTGGACATTTGGATGTACAAACCAAACGTGCTATGCTGTTTCAAACCCCCCTGTTCTTCATCAGACAAGGATTTAAGATGGACGGCACCATCTTAAATCACATGATGAGGTCACATGGATATAGTTAGAAAGCACAAACAGCACATTCCACATCTGTCCACATGCATAAAAATATAACATGCTTGTATCAAAATACACATACATGACCATGTCTGCAGAGAGGAGGTGCCAGGTATGAACACTGACAACCAGACTTGCATAGAAACCTGACGAGTGTCACATCAGTGTCTGAAGTAAGAAAGGAGAGAAAAGGACGAACTTACTGTCTCAGTGCAGCAGCTCTTCTGACGGTCCCTGTGGAGACAGACACAGACAGAGCTCATCACTCAAAGATCCTGTACCGAGCTCTTCACGCTGGGATAATGAAGCAAATGTGTGTGTGTTGGAAATCTGTTCAGGTTTCAGCCATGACATCATCTGAACCCTCCCAGTCCCCTGAAGCAACACGGCTCAGAGTGAGAGTGTGAGAGCTGGATTCACGGCTGTGGAGGAGGTGAGTCGCTAATAACACTGCTGCACGATTTACAGCATCCTGAGGGCGAGAGCCCCACACAAACACACACACACACACACACACACACACACACAGAGCAGCAGCTGGGCAGTGCTGACCTTTCTAAATAAAGGTAAACTGCAGAAACAAAGGCAGTAAAACGACACAAAGAGCTGATGTAATTAGAAAACCTCCTGACAAAAATCTGTTCCGCTCACAGACGGCCACATCACCTCAATCATGTCAGTGACAACAACACACATGAATCAGCCAATCAGAATCAGCAGTGGATGACATCACAGAGGTTTTACTTCTACTTGTCTATACAGTTTAACCTGCAGCAAATTAACCTGATTAGACATCACAGGTTTTAACAGCAGTTGTTTTCCGAACACCTCAGACACTGACTTTTGTGTTGAGGTTTCACTCTGATGACTCGTCCACGTCGACCCTGTTCGTGCATCAGTGATCGGTGCACCACCACCTCCTCCATCAGCTGCACCGTCCTGCAGCTCCTCTGCAGTAAAACCCTGCAGCTGTGTGGAGATCTCAATCTGGAAGCATTTTGAATACTCATCTTGTCATCAGCTGACAGTTCGTACTGACAGTTCTTCACCTGCCTTACAAGTCCTAACGAGTTAATTAAGACATAACAAGGGTTTTACAAGTAGAAACGTGCTGCGACTTATGCACATGCCACAATTACTGTTCATGAAATAAAAAGGTAACGGTCTAATTTTAATGTCTGTTTGCTGCAGGGGTTGTGTTTACTTCATCTATGCTTTAAATACGCTGAATTCACTATCAACAGCTCCTATTTACTATGTATCCATGGATATACAGACAACTGTCCCTGGATCACTGTACTACTGAAGAAAACCTAAAAACATCAGGATTCTCAATCAGGTTCTGCAGCTGTAATGGGCATTGTGGAGGAATTATGCACATTTATTCTCAGTGGACATCAGAGATAATGACATCCTCACGTCACGCCCAGTCTAAAAATGTGTCATGTCTGTGTGTGTGTGAGTCATGACTCTGACAAACTGCTGCAATAAGGTGCTGGGACTTTTGTTTTAAAGAAGAGTTTAGGAAGTGCTGCTACAAAAGAAGCCCACATTATAACAACTAGTCAAATACCCAATTAAAGAACAATTAGCAACATAGGCCTTGGCTCTAATGCTTATTTCCTACTGGATATACAAGGCTGATTATCTGGTCTGTAGTTAAAGATGAACACACAGTTTAATCCATGGTTTACATCATTTCTGTACTCTTGGTTTGGAAAAGGCTAAAAAAAACATCCTCCTCCATCTCTCTGACTCCAGCTCCATGTACACAGCTTCCACTGATTCGCCTGCGGTGACTACTTCCTGTTGCTAAGATATTATTGGACAATCGCCGCTTGAGGGAGGGGCAGGTTCACAGCATGATATAATACAAAATGAATCTAATCTATTCTAATCTGATTTTAAGACAAAATGTGATGCATGTTTCTCTTGTTTGCTGTTATTGTCAGAAAATAGTTTAAAACACGTTTAAGTATTAAATGAATCGATGGCTGACAGTTATGGAGCAGCCTGTGAATAGAAAGGGACTAATTAGTGTTTAGTGTTCAGCCAAGTGAACAGTACTGTGTGTTACTGCCAGAGTCGGACATATGGCGGAAAAAGCCCGGGCCAAACCGAAGCAGTCAGGACTGGAATCAGCCAGTCCAGATCCCAGCAGCTCCCTCCTCTCTGCACACACACTCTGCACCAGTGCGAGTGGAAGCTGCTCCACACATGATTGACAGGTGGTCTCCTGACCTGAAGACAAAGGCCACAGACTCTGCTGCTGCACCTCCTGCTTTAAAGAATTATTTACTCAGCTATAGGTCCTAATGTAACAGTTAAAGCGTTGCTCCTCCCATTCAGTATTCAGACGAATAAGCAGCCAGTCAAAGCAGCAGAGGGTTTCCCATAATGCAACTTGATGCAATATTTAATTAGACTCTCTCTGCCAGGTAATTCAGGTTTCCTGCTGGAGATCTGTGTCTGTGTTTTCACAGGCTGAGGACAGCTGAGGATATGATATGATATGATATGATATATGTGACCTGATCCCCAACGACACAGCACCATGAAGAAGAAGAAAACATACCACATGAGAATATCTCTTGCTGCAAATATGATTATGCATCACCACATATCACCTGCAGGTCTCTGCCTGGTTCTGAGCCTCAGATCTGTTCACCTGAATGAGCTTCTTCTTATTCCGCTCATGTGAAACCATCATACTGAAGGCACAGAGCCTCTGGTTTTCAACGAAGAAAAAAATTAACTGGTGATCTTTGAAATATTCAATCTGCTGCCACATTAATTTTTCTAGCTGTGTCTCTTATTCTAGACAAAGATGGACGCCGCAAATTCTTGCAAATGCGAACAGTTTCCGCTGCAGAATCTGCTGCACATAGAAAATGAACGGTGGTGAAAACAGAGCGGCACTGAGGTGACACCGTTTACCAGAATAAGTGAGAACACACCTGAACAGCAGGTGAGCTGTTAACCTTCCCTCTGTCTTTGTTCTTGCTCAAACTCTCGTTTCTTTTATTTCTCCTCTCTTGGTATCCTGTGAAAGTTTTTTATCTCCTTGTTTTCAGTCTCATTATCACCTCAACTGATTCATTATGCAAATGTCTGCATAAATCTGCACATCACTTAACCACAGCGTCTACAGTCTGACGGCACTTAGAGGCTGATCTGTGTGCAAATGACTGCACATCACTTTTTATCTGATTAATTTAAAAGATACAACTGGTATTAATTTATGTGTTTATTAATATCAGTGTGTGTGAAGCCACAGCAGCTCCGACCTCAGGCTTCGAGTCACAGAAACTATTAAAGCAGAGCAGAGTCTCAGTGTGAACACGCCCTTCATTTAAATGTATCTGCATATGTGCAGCTGACGTTTTAAATCAGAATCTATTATTAGAACCAGCTGCATCAGCATCGAACTGAGCCTGAGAAGAAATGAAAGACTCATACAGATCAACACACACACACACACACACACACACACACACTGTAAACTGTCACGTTACTGTTGGACTGTTGTGTTGTTTCAGACTGAAAACAACATATTAAAGGAATGACTGGGCCTTTGGTCACGCCCACCGTAAACGACAGTGTCGACCAATCGGCAGTGTAGAAAATTAATTATCAGTTTTGATTAGTTTAGCTAATAATTTACTGCTACTTCCTTCTCAAATGTGAATACTTGCTAAATTTTGAAGTGAAACTCAGGACAAAACAAGATGGTGACGTCACCTCGGCCTCTGAGGATGAGTTTAAATTCTTTACAGAATTAATTAATTATAAATTAACATGGAAATAATTCTCAACTCCCCAGAAACATCGTCCTGAGCAGCTCTGAGCAGGATATTTATCCAAATAGCTCCCCCTCCTCCCCCTGCCTGGTGTTTTTCCTCTCTCCTCGTCCTGGTGTCATTAACAGTGATTTATACGAGGGCTCTCTGGAACACGGAAGGTGCCAATAGGTGGGATGCGGGTACACCGCCCCAGCCGCCGCGGCCCAGCCCTGCCCGCTCACCCTGCTGCTCGCCACGCCGCCGGTGATTGATCAACACAAACACAACACAAAGCAGAGGGCCGTAAACTGGAAACACACAGGAACACACAATTAGTGGGTGTGCTTTTGTTTGAGGAGACAATAGCTGATAGCTGCTGTGTGATGAATATAGAGGCTCGTCTGCAGAGACCCAGAGCTTTATTTTGGAAAGCGGACCGGAGCTGTCTGATGTTGCTTCTCAGCTGAAACATCTGTGCCAACATAAACAGCCCCGCTGAATTTATTCAGTTCATCCCATATACACTTCAGACTCTTTATGAAATGTGTTATATTAATGGATGGATGTATAATGTATGAATGTGTTTCCAGCTCCTCGTGAGCCTCACGTCTGCTGCAGTTTGAATCGAGTCATTATGAAGGTGTCGGCTCGTCAGTCCACTGGATTCAGATCCTGTTCTGCTAAAAGCTACTGAATCTTTACGATGTGTGTGTAAAATACAGTTAAACTGAGTGTTACTATATGAATAGGAATAATTTCAGATGTCAATACAGAGATAAATATTCACTGTTCTGCTGTTTCACATGAAATCAGACAAAAACCTGTGATTATTTTCATTATTCATGATTCATTCATCTGAATATTTCTCAGATTTTAAATCGTCATCACTTCACACTGTTTGCAAACCAGGACCCAGGATCCATCCACCCCAACCTCCTCCTGACGTGGACTTTGTCGCTCTATAAACTACATCACTGCACTTTTGCCTTTGCTCCTGTCATCATTACTACGACCACTAGATGTCTCCTAGCAACAAAACCTAACTCTGGGTCATAGTAACCTGCTGACAGACCACCTGTTTGTTACAGGACAGCAATTTTTTAAACTCACAGTTCTAACTGGTTTCTTCTTCCTGTAGTATTTAGAGTCTTCCACCAGACAAAAACAACAAAAAAACCCCAACTTTAAACAGCCTTTAGTGTTAAATTAACAAGGTGAGTCTACGTTTCTGTGTCCATTAACACTGAGAGTATTGTTAACAGAAACACCCCCCCTCCCCCAAACCCCACCCCAGAGGAAGAGAGAGGCCTGTTTAAGTTGGGAGAACCAGCGGAAAATAGCTCTGATGAGGATTTTCCTCAGCACAATGAGGACAGGCAGGCTGTGAGATTCGATATGATGTGCAGAGAGAGGCTAGTTTGCTGGGTAAGTGGCGATCTGAACGGCCTGCTGCTCTCGCTTTTCCTCTGGCAGACTGACTGGCCCACTTTGACTCAAACCGTTATTTAAAAGGCTGAGAGCTGTGCCAGATGACTGACTGGCTCAGGTAACGTTTGACTGTGCAGCTGCAGCGAGGAGCTGCAGACGCTCAGCGTTAAACTGGACATGTGATGTGTAACAGCTGCGTGGTGTTGGAAGGTTCGATGGGCTGAAGCCCCGCTAACAATAATTATAGTAAAAATAATAATTTGGACTTTTTCGTTTTTTAATAAAAAGAAAACAATGCAGGCGTGCACTTAACATAAAGAAGCAAGACTGAGTTGAAATAAGTAATAAAACAAGTTGTCATTGTTTGATTAAAGTTATCGTTCTGGTTGTTTCCCCTGCTATACTGGGGAGGTCGGCGGGCATTAGGACCCAGGGGGAAGCTGCATGACATTGCAGTCACATAGAGAAATATCAGTGGCAGCAGAAATAAACTAATCTTATCTGGAAAGACACCAAGCAAGAAGGAAGAGGTGCGTTATGAAACTGTATATTTTTAGATATTATATACCACATTTAATTTTTACTAAATGCATTGATGGATATATTTGCTAGCATCTTTTTCATGAGCACGGCCCCAACATGTAGACTTTTAAATAATACCAACTCATGAACTCATTTCTTATTAAAAAAAACGACAAGGAGACATCCTGAAGACTGAGGGGAAGGAAGGCAGGAAGTCTTCCAAAGAAGAGAGAGTGAGCCAGAAAACAGGTCCTGATAAATCCTCTACAACTAAAAATAATTCATTAATGAAGCCTATTTAGGTGTTTAGGCGTCTGTAATGACAGATAAACGTTCACTACAGAAAAACAAGACAACTTCGCTAAATTCTACTTCAACAGATTAGAAAAGGACAGTGAGTTGCTCCCTCAGCACCTACACGAATGTACGGAGGCAGTAACAGGCAGGTCTGAACTAACCAGTGTCGGCCAGTGGAGGATCAGTTATCTGTGAATGATGGTTCACTGTAACGAGGGATCATGTTTAGAAACGTGGATGATTGGTCTTAGAAGCCAGTCTCTGCAAGAAGTTCACACACACGGTATCAGAAATGTCCTGCAGCCTCATGACTCAGTTCCTACTGAAGAGTTAAAACCCGGTCACAACAGGAAGTGACACAGCATCATTTAACGTCACACGTCAGTGAGATACGTAGGTTTGGTGCTGCAGGAAGTAGTCAGTGTTGGTGTTCGTGTCGACCAGCGACACTGAACGCAGCATCAGTGTCCATCAGTCACATTAAAGCTGGTGGAGATTGGTTAGAACCACGTTGTGGCCGTTCACATGATCCAGGTCCAGACCAGGAAGCACAAATGATGCGTACACACAATAAAACCATGAGCACGCCTGGTATTTATCCACAAAGAACTTCCACAAAGTTCACCACACTGTTATTACTGTAACCATGACAACCAAGGTCACGTATGCCTGCCGCTGTAGAGACACTGCTGTCACACACACATACATACACACACACACACTGTGGTGGTCTTTATCACTCTATGACTATGTTCTGTGCAGTTGAAAACAGAAACATTGATGCTGTTTGATACGTTTTAAAAACCTCTCTGTGTACATAGTGTGTGTGTGTGTGTGTGTGTGTGTGTGTGTGTGTGTGTGTGTGTGTAAAGTCGTAAACACAACATATGTGTTGTGAAAATCGCTGACAGTGCAGATCACCTCTCTGCAGCTAAATCTCAACACTGACATCAAACTTTCCATCAAACTCCAGAAAACAAAGGTACTTTCCAAAAAGGGTGTGTGTGTGTGTCACTGTGTGACACTGTGTGTATCTGCTGTGTTTCTGCTCATAAATCATGTGTCACATTAGACGACGCTGCGTTGACTTTAATCTTGTCCCATTACAGCAGGCTGCTGCCCGCCCACTCACACAAATCACACGGACAAGTATAGAAAATTCCACCTTTTGATGTTTGACTCAAATTGAATTGTGAAATAAGCCATCATGCATTTATTACTCTCAGTGACACACAGCTGATTATTCCTCTGTGCTCAAATGGAAATATTCCCCAATGAGAACAAAAAGATTTCATGGCAGCTCCATCACCACCCCCTCACACACACACACACACACACACACACACACACACACACGTACACACACACGTACACAGGCAGGATTCCCACAGGACGCCGATGGAGACTCCCTCCAATAAAGAGGATTATAGATTTTGCCCTGTGCACCCGAGTGTTTCCAGTGAAATAACGGCCTCCTCCTGCATAAGTCATTAAAATTTAAACCATCCCCCTTTCAGCTGAATATCACTGTACTGCTCTGCATGCATTAGTCTGCATGTGGAAAAATAACCCTGCTGCGCACTGTGTGTGTGTGTGTGTGTGTGTGTGTAAGGGTGTGAGAAATTTAGAAAGAAAGATAAGAGGAAGTGAGTGAAAATGTGTTCCTATCCTCACAGGCCCTGCAGGCTCAGTGGCTGGTTAAAGATTTCACACGCACACTTGTCCACCTGTCTTTGTGGGGACCTGTCATTGACATAATGCATGCCCATCACTAACTAACTCTTAACTCTCAAATGGCCATTTAAACTAGTGGGATCCAGCATTTTGGTCCCCACAAAGCTGTCGGACCCCACAAGTAAGGTCCCAGTTTTTAGACCCCACGAATATAGAAGAACAAGTCCACACAGACACAAACACACACATGTATATTAACAGAGACAATCCTAGAGCAGGGAGGAGGAAGAAGTGAGGTGAATGTTAAAACATCATTTCTCTCCGAGCTCATGGTGCAGGACAGGAAATACATATTTATGTTGGAGCAACACACACACACAACGTGAGGCTGTGGTGCAGATATCCAGTTACCCACCAGTCTGTTAAGTCCCTGCGGCCACTGCGTCACACGGTACCAACTGTGCACGAGCTGGATAACAAACATGGAGTCTGAGGAGAGGCTGTGTCTCCGTTTCAGGGGCCTGAAAGCTCCAGAGTAGTGTGGACAGAGGAGGAGGTCTATGACACCACTTATCAGCCACTTACAATGTGCTCCTGAGCCCCCCTCCCCGGGCAGCTGAACACCCGTCCACACCATGTGTTTGTCTTGGTTGGAGGTGTTGGAGGACAGAACTGACTCTGGACTGTGTAAAGCTGCCAGGAACCAAAATACAAGAAAAAACACACAAGTCCCTGCAGTGATAATCATTGAAACACCATCACAGAGCAGTTCACGGTTTTAAAAACAGCATTTCAATATTTACACAAACAAATACAGCAGAAAAATGTGGGACAGAAAACTCTAAAAAAGTCTCTTTCTATATAAAGTGATTTTATCCCAAAAGTCTGTTTCATTCAAAGTCGAGTTTGTCTCACGTCACTGAAAATATTCAGGTTTAAGAAAGTCTTTGTTTTTTACACTCATGAATGAGATGCTGTGTGAAAGCTGCACCTCAGCACTGTCAACTGTTTTTCTCTGCTCGTCTCAACATGATGTATAGATAAAGTTATGTTACTGTGAATAGAGCGTGCTCATTGTGGTTTATCTGGGTTCAGTGGAAACTTCTCAGCACTCTTGGACTTGACAACAATTTATAACAGGATCTTAAAATGTCCTGGAAGTTACTGAGCGGCCTTGACAGTGTTTGATTTCTGGTGAAGCTGCAGCAGCCAAACGCTCCCTGGCTCTGGCTCTGCCCGCGTCCTTGGATCAACACCTGACATCCTGGGGAAAACCCTGGACCCAGATCTGTGTGGATTGAGCCGCGATCTAAAAAGCACTAACAGGACGTCTCAGCACGGCAGGCTCCCGAGTCAAAAATGAGACTGATGTGAAGGCTGAAGATGTAACAGTCACAGCAGTTTCCTGATCTGCTCCACAGCTGCACCGGATTTAAACACCACTGCATGTGACAGACAGTGTTTAGACAAATTCTGAGTGATCAAACAGAAACACAGCAGGTTCCAGGTAGACACTCAGAGAAACCAAATCCGTAGTATTATCAGTATTAATATAGAACCTAGACCTGTTTTATAATCAAACACACATGGACATCTACCTTTAGACTGGATGGAGCTTCAGTCACATATGTGAAATTATGGTTTATTCACATTTTAAGCATTATATTTATTCCTGTCTGCTCTTGTTGATATGAGCATAGAGATCTGATTTCTTCATAGACGCCTGAGCTGTTTCATCCAGCCACAAACACCGAGGAGGATCGATCAGGCCGGTGAGGAAACTTTGTGAAGTGAATCACACACAAGCTCATCCTCTCCTGTTGCTAAGCAACCTGATAACTCAAAGACTTGTGGGATAAGGTGAACGTGCTTTAACGAGCACCTTCTCTTCCTCCCTCTCCTCCTCTTCCTCAGTGTCAGCTGATGCTGCGGAGGTTTAAAACCAGAAACACCTGACCGGGGGAACATCTGCGGGGCAGATGTTTGGCAGGGTCAGTGTTTTTCTAGATGTTTGTTCACCCACGTCTTGAACAAACGATCTGAGCGCTGATGATTCACCTGATTCGACCTGTTTAACATGCAGCTCAGACGACTGCTCCACATTCACTTCTACACAACTGAGAGGCAGCGATGAAATACATTTTTAAGGAGCTTTATGTAAACTGGAAAAGTTTTCTAATGAGGAAATGTTCAGAACAGAGGGCAAGCACGTTCAGACACTAGAGCACAGATCACTGGAAACAGACATACTGAGAGGTAGCTGCAGTAGAAATAATCAGTAACTGCTCCTGTGTTTCAGGATCATTTCATATAAACCTTCCTCATCATTTCCTAAAAACAATCTCATTTCTATTATTTTTCTGTATTAATTACTGGGATATTTACAATAAAAGTTGCTGCAATTTGGTTCTAATTATAAGGGACATGGAGGAAATGTTTGCTTTATTTTTAAGAGCTTGAAGATCTGATTATCGCTAAAGCATCTGTCATGAAGAGAGCTAATAAGAACAAATGAAATGGTTAAAGTTGTCTTTTTAACATTAAGGTGCTTCAAGGAAACAGGCAGGTTCAGACTGTTACACTGGGACAGAGCTGCTGGAGATCAGAGTTAGCTTAGCAACGTTTTCATAGCCTAGCCTGTTAGCTTAGCTTGACCTCTGCTGCACTGCAGCTTCTCCTCTGAACCTGCCACATCATGGTGTCGTCTGCTAACACTGAGCTGACATTTGTCTGATACTGCGTCAGATTCTCCACATGATCATGTTCATAAATGTCTTTTAAATTTCACTTATATTTCACCTTGATTTGTTGGATATTTGATTTGAATTGCTTGGATGTCTTATATTTGACACATGAAGCACTTTGTTACTTGTATTGAAAGTGCTATACAAATAAAGTATTATAATTATAATCAATAAGTCAATAAGTCAGTCTAACATCTGATCATGTGATCATAGTGGACTGATGTGTGTAAACCTGTCACCATAGGAACAGCGGTAACATAAGCTTCACAACAAGCCGCAACTTAACGCTGTGCAAACAAATTGTACTACAACTCTTCAAATATCTGCTATTTACACATTATTTTCAGACAAAATAAATACAGGACCTGTAAAATAACATTAGTTCAATATTACATTCTTACTCTATAGTGAGTTTATTTGTCAGGGGAGGGTTGGGTTTTGAGGTGGACTGTCTCAGGTCCATCACAGACTTTCTCTGAAAAGCGGAAAAACTAATTCTAACGTAAACAACACAATAAATGAAACGGTCGATAGACTGTGAGATAAAAGTCTGTACATTTACTCCACCATCCATCCTACAGTGATCAACACAACTGAAATACAAACTAGCTGCTCCAAACTAGACTGAAGCTGAGCACGGACACACAGCAGTCCTAGCTCTGGATCAGGGCGGTGGTTTAGAAAATGGAAACCATACTCTGTTTCCAACTGTGATTGGGCTGAACGGGGGAAAATGCAAACCTCAGCGATGCACGAGACTCTGTGGTTTCACAGGAGATTTCTGCTTTTCTCTGTTTGGTCGATCGTTGTCGTCAGTGCGGGAAGATTCGGGTGAAGTGGGAACTCGAGCCACTTTAACCCCCCCTTCCTCCAGAAGAACTGCAGCCTGAGCAAAACTCTTATCAACCTGACAAAAGGCTGACAGTGATCTTACATCAGCAGGCGTGCAAGAAAGATTCCCTTTTACTTACACTTCAAACACTTCATTACAATTTAATTTAATTTCAGTAAAAGTGCTTCAGCAAAATCTACTTAAAGGTCCATATTCTAACTTCTCCTGTGGTTTATCTGAAGGGTTGATCTCCAACAGAAGATATATTTGTGGTTTTAAGAAACAAAAAAACATCTCAGTGTAGTTTTACATCTCCTCTCTCAGGCTGACGGCTGGTTTAAAGGCTCAGTTTCTGAATACAGGCTGTGAGCATTTCTCTGTGGACTGATCTTTCTATTAATATAGAACCTAGACCTGCTTTATAATCACAAACACATGGACATCTACCTTTAGACTGGGTGGAGCTTTAAAGTATGAAAAGCAATTTTTTTTTAAAAATCAGATCATCAATACTTCAGCAGCATTTTACTGTTGTCTCTGCTTCAACAACTTTATTTTCACTTAGATAGTTCAGTCCACTGGTTCCCAGCCTAGGGGTTGGGCCCCTCCAGAGGGTCACTGAGTCTGAAACACTACAAGGAGAAACATCTGTACACTGATGTTATATGAGAAGGAGCAGAGGTTGGATACCACTGGTGCATGAAGTCAAATTTGAACTTGTAAAATAAACGAGTTCTAGTACCTCATTTCCCTCTAAAATATAGTGGAGTGGAAGTATAAAGTATTAAAAGGAGAGAGTAAAGCACGAGAGCCTAAATATATATTTATGTGAATATTTTGCAGGTTGAAATGGAAAAGAGGAGTTCAGAGTTTGAGCTACACATGGATGTATTTTTTCTCTTGTGCGATAAAAAGAGTGAGTGCTTCCACTGGAGTCGACTGTGCTGTGACTTATCCATGCTCCACATACCACAGACAGTGGGCTCGCAGACTGGGGACCAGAAACACAGGAGAGGAGGAGATGTGGCTTATTTAACCTTTGTGTTCTGTGCTTCCATCCCCTGCAGCCTGTTTCCTCCTCAGCTGTAAAGGTTGAGAGATGAGCTCTGACGTCTCGGCAACATGACCGAGGCTTCCTGTGCAGCGCGGAGGAACAATTCAAATATACACTTGCATCTTTAATGCACTGGGCACAGGACAAACAGGTGGGTACAGAATCAGGATCTCAGTTTTTAAATGGATTGGACAGGGCTCTGGACCCTGATGCAGAGATAAACACATTCTGCTTTGGAAAAGCTAATGTCATTTAATAAAAGGCTGCAGCTTTCGGGACAGGCTCCATTAGCTTTCAGGTCGAGGGAGGAGACGCGCAAGTCCAGCTCGGCTTCACTTTCCATCAGCGGCGGAGCCAGGAAGTTGCCCTGAGAGACAAAGAAACAAACAGTCACAGGAGGAGGAAAGAACCGTCCACATCTGTGATACTGTCAGACTCCACAGGGCAGAGCAATGGTTGGTATGAACGAACAGGCTGTGTCCCAACTCAGGAGCCGCATCCTCCAGAGGCTGCGTTTGACCGACTGCGTCACAGCAGCGTGACTAGATTGTCCCATTTCAAAGGCTCCTTCAAACACATCCTTCTCCTGGGCAATGAAGGATCCAACCTATCCCACCTAACCCATCCAACCTATTGCACACAGGAAATAAAAGAAAACACCAGCACATGACTGACATTTACACTTTTAAATGTAAATTATGTTTTGTCAAGGTTGCATCAATAAGAAAGAAGAAAATCCTTCGTGGACCAAGCCGTCTCACTTCGGTTCGGCCTTCCTGGTCTCGAGGGCTACGAATGGACCACACCTTCATAGTCCACGTCCTCGAACCCCTGCAGCATTACTGCACATGCTGCTGTCGTCATGGTGAAGATGCCAGTCAGAGGAACGAATCAGAGCGGTAGTAAACATCAAAACACTTTGTTGTTGGAGTTGTTAACAAAACACTTTGCCATAGTTACTGAATTCATCCATAACTGAGCCAGAATTGAAAGGTGGACGGATGGAAGCTGCAGATCCCGTTCTGCCCACTGTTAGCGGCGCTCACAGCTCAGTTTGAAGCTCGGTGATTGGATGGTTCTTGCCGAAATGCACCTTGGGAGTCACAGTTGACACCAGGAGAGATTCATGAAGAGCTCCAGCTCTCCAAGCAGCTCCATCAGGGAGCATCATTCAAACACCACCAGCTTCTGTTGTAGCATGAACTCACTGTGGAGCATCAGAAGAGCTGCTTCCTCATCCCTGCTGCAGGAAACACTTCCTCGTGTTGGGCCGACTTCCTCACTCCATTATTTTCACACGGTGATACACGGTGGTTCCACCTCCAGGCTTCATCACTGCTGCGATAAGCAAAGTTAAGAAGCAGAAAGCTCCACACTGAAGTGTCCTGAAGCCCAGACAAACCAGGAAGCTGCACAGCTGCACACATTTGTCTCAGGAGCTGGTGGAAACTAGAGCTGAGCCGATAAATCAGCTGCAGTAGTGTCAGATGTTTCCTAACAGTGTAACTGCTGAAGATGTAATTAGGAAAAAGTGTCTTCCTCAGGACGTTTAATGGAGACTTTCCAATAAAAAAACGAGCCCACCGGTCGTCTGTCAGCAGGTCACTATGACCCAGAGTTAGGTTCTGTTGCTAGGCGACATCTAGTGGTCGTAGTGATGATGACAGGAGCAAAGGGAAAAGTGCGGTGACGTAGTTTATAGAGCGACAAAGTCCACGTCAGGAGGAGGTTGGGGTGGATGGATGAATATGACCCAGGAGAGTGGTGTTCGATTCCCATGTGACAGGAGCAGTTTATGTTGTTTCTATTATCCATGACCATTCGTTGTTGTTATTGTAACCATGGCAACAAAAATGTTGACGAAGTAGTGATTTTAACACCTGAGCCTCAAAATGTCCGCCGTCTGTCCGCAACCCGCAGAGAAACACCAGCCCGCGACAGTTACGCTAATCCAAAGTGCGCCTGCGCAAATGTGTCGTCGACAACACACTCGGTTTTAAAGAGTTAACCCAAATCACCATCTTTTCCTAAACCTAACCAAACCATGACTGTTATTATAGTAACCACGGCGACCCAGGTCCGGTACGCTGTTTCAGGAGATGCTCCTATGAGTCGTATCAGACGGTTGTTGGTTGCTCATCTGGTTGTTTAATGGACCCTTATCAAAATATTTGTTATGTGTTCATGTTTCCAATGATTCAAACTGAAATACTGATGCAAACATCAGCCTCTGATGTGATGTTGATGATGGTTCCATCATCCGTGACCTGATGGATCCAAGTAGCTTCAGTGTTGTCTCCAACTCAAACACAACATGTGGAAAACAAACAAACAAAAAGACTGAAACATGTCCCAGTGCTGTGCAGTCACCAGCAGAGCACGGAGACAGCTGAATTCTGGGAGGTGTAGTGTGGTGTGAGATGTGGCTGCAGGGGACAGGAGGCTGTCCAACAGCATTTATCAGTGAAACCACCAGAGCAGAAGATGCTCTCAGCAGCCATTACTGTCACACACTGCACTCTGCAAGCACACACACACACACACACACACACACACACACACACACACACACAATCCAAGAGGCGTTCATGCAAACACACATTCAGATGTGCAAAGAACAAAATGGAGAGAGCTGCAGTTGTGTTTCAGGGTTTTACTGTGCAGAAGAATCCTGTTTTCCGGGGGGGGGGGGGGGGGGGCTTCTTTTGTCCACAGCAGTCTGATGAGTCCCTGTCCCTGACTGTCTCACAGAGAATGGCCACAGCGAGCTGGCTGGATTTATTAACGGTACATCGTCAGTGAGGGTCGGAGCTGTGGACACAGATCAGCTAAAACCACGGGACACACCGTCAGCGCTTCTACACAACAAGAGCATTTTAAAATTCAGCACTTTTGTATTAGCATTTAGCTCAACGACATGGTCACAGCTGCCTGATGTTGAAGTGCCAGCAGAACCAGATCTGTTTCTGCCTCAGTTTTCAGACCACAGACCAGCCACAGAGCTCAGTGAAGAGTGACGGGGACATTAAACCTTCCTCCGCTCAGATCTTATGAGGCCGAGGCTGGTTCCTGACACCAGCCCCACGGCAGCTGTGTGAACGTCCACATCTTCAGGCCTTTGTTTTCTCAACCAACATTCAGGAGGGTAAAGAGACACTGGGCTGATCTTGTCTCTGCTGCATCACTGGCTGAGTACAGTGGTTGGTATCAGACCGGTTGGTCTCAGGTGCCTCGGGTCGGACTGGAGGCTGGCAGAGAGTCAGCAGCTGCAGTGTGTTCATTAGGATGGAGCAGCAGAGAGACAGAGGGTGTGTGCTGCTGTCGCTGTAACAGAGGGCTTGGCAGGCTGCAGGCAGCTTGTTCCCTCTATTGTTCCCACTGCTGGACGGTGTAACGATCTGTCTTCTTTGTTCAGAGCGCTCTGCTCCTCAATAAAAGCTCATCCCTCACTGTCCTCGATGGTCCCGTGGCTGTCATACTGATGTCACTGCTGCTGCAGGGGCAGCAGCGCCGAGGGTGTGGTGGAGAGATACAGCGTGAGGTGAATATGATGGGTGCACATGACGTTCTGACAACAGGAAGTCAGCGATGGTGAGCGGCCACATCACTGTCAGCCGCTGGATCTGCAGCAAATGATCAGGTACTTTAAAACACTCAGCACAGTCAGCTTCAAAAGTCTCACAGCTTCTCAAAGTCATAAATCTGCTGAATCTGAACACAGACTGTCTGACATCATCGAGATCAAAGCCCCAGAAATCTGCTTAGAAATCAGAGAACCTGCATTCATACAGATGTTAGCTTAGCATAAGTACATTGACCCTATACAGGAGCTACAGACTGTGGTGATGGAGACAGAGTGAAAGCTCCCAGCAACAGTTCTGAAGATCGATGCATCGTTTCAGTCATTTATTAGAGAAAAATGTGAAACATTTGGAGGTTTCAGAGTTTTGTTTTTTTTTCCCTTCACTTTGTTTTACTATAAACTAAGAGAGATTCAAGACGTCATCCTGGACTCTGGGAAACTAGGACAGTCATTTTGTTTTTACTGTTTTCTCACATTTTATAGACTAATTAAAAGTCACTTGTGAAGAAAATCGTTAGTTGCAGGCCCAGTGCAGTGTATTTATTAATCAGGATCATATTCAGTATTTAGCACAAACTGCTGCATCAGAGTCAACTTCAACTCAACACTGAAGAACCTGTGTTGGTCCAGAGCAAAGGGCAGCAGGTGGTTTTGTTGCAGCCCAGTACAAAACAATCCAGAAACCCACACCCACACCCACACACACACACCTGCAGGAGCTAGGAGCTCCTCTCTGAAGCGCACGTGTCGTGGATGGATGTGTTTGTCTGACACAATGAATCTTACACAGATACACATCATGTCAGACACTTAATGTTTAACCTGCATTTAACCCTGGAATGTGTGTGTGTGTGTGTGTGTGTGTGTGTGTGTGTGTGTGTGTGTGTGTTTGAAATGAGTGGGGGAGGGGTGGGAAATGGGAGTCATGTCATCCTTCTTCAGCCAGCTTAATGGGGAGAGCAAGAGTCTGCTGCTTATCTACAACACCTCTGCTAAACCCACACACACACACACACACACACACACACACACACAGACACACACACACACACACACACACACTCACACACACACAGGAGAGGCAGGCTACATCCACACTAATACCTTTTAGTTTTATGTTAACACGTGGTGTCTTTGCTATTTTTGAAAGGCACTGAACTTTGTATTTCGTGATGGAGGCAGTTTCACAGACTGAGTCACTGGGAGAGAACGAGTGCAGCTGCAGCCTCATGTCGTCTGTGCAGCTCAGCCTCTCCGAGTCTCTGCAGTCGGCCTCTGCACTGTCTCTCACAGAGGTCGGCCTCAGCTGACAGCGACTGGCGTCCTGCCTCTTTGTCTCTGCACGAGTGAACACAGGCCAGCAGCCGCAGCCGTGCACAGCTGCATCACGAGGACGTAGAAGCAACACTCAACACTAAGACTAAACACCTGAGGCACATTATTAGAGCTGGAGCTGGTTCCTTTGAACGGCTCAGACAGGTTGGCCGAGTCCCGGTCCTCCACCGCAGCACTCTGCACCATCTTCAGGGTCTGCTGCCAACACAAATGGGATTTTCAATGAGACCTCACAGTGACAGACCACAATCTAATTACTGCTCCAGAACTTCTTCCCTCGTAACACTGAAATAAAAAGGAGGAAAACGGTTCCACTGGAAGGAAAATATTACTTCTCCAGATCGAGCACGTGCACATGATTTGCACATAAATACAATAAGCTGCAGGGAGAGGAGAGGAGAGGAGGAGATGTGTTGAAGTGAACAGCTCTTAGTGAAGCTCAGAGAGCAGGAAACACGAGCCCCGTTCACATTCAGCCACTTCAGACTGAATATCTGTCCACTGTCTGAACACTGCCGTGTAAACGCAGCCAGGAAGGTTTAGATGTGATTACAAACACCTCAAGAGGTTGTTTGAAATCTCACATACGTGAATGTGAACATACTGACGTCAAAGTCCAGAAACTACATGAGAAACATTCAGAGACTGAACACGACAGGAGACAAGAGACAAGCACGATGTCCAAAATTTAACATCTGGATTCAGTGCAGCCCAGATAAATATTATTGTTGTTGTTGTTTTTATTGGGTCATAATATAATTTATATCACTGTATTTTATGTTTCAGGTGTTTTTTATAGTGTAAGATTAGATTATTGTATTTTATGTATTTTATGTGCAGTAAGCAAAGCAGTGAAACGAGGGTTGGACTCTGCAGCATGACAGACTCTGCAAAGCTACAAAAAACCTAAAATATTGCATCCCAACTACACACTGATTTTATATAAAATACACAACAATATTTCCCTCTGGAAAAAAGGAAACTGTATATAAAATAATGTTAAAAGTCTTGTTCTGTTCAAAGAGATTCAGTTTGTTCTGAAACAGATCAGGATCAAACCATCAACAATATTATTCATCAATAAATGATCATTTTAGACAATAAGAGAGAGATGAGCTGATTGCAGGACTGTGTCATTTTAATGATGCGTGGACTGTGTGAGCGTTTGGTGCCGAGCGACAGACAGGAAGTGAATCCTATTTCCTGTCTGCAGCTCTCCTCTGCAGCCCTCAGCACAAACCAGATTTGCTTGATGTGTAGCCAGAAAAAGACCCCACATCACTGCACACAAGGCCACACTGACACACACACACACACACACACACACACACACACACACACACACGCACACACCGGCCATTGTGTGAATTAGAAAGCACTTCAGTCACAGCAGCTCTTCCCCTCCGGCTGCTCGGCTTCCTCCATCACAGTGATGGGTCGTCTTTGATGTGCTGCCGCTCTATGAACTGTGTGTGTGTGTGTGTGTGTGTGTGTGTGTTCATGCTGATATGTATGCATGTCTTTTATAGAGCTGAAACAATTGGTTAAATAACATTAATCTACAGAAAATTAAAACCAGTAATTATGATAATCAATTGATGGTTTCAACTTCTCAATGTGAAAATTTGTGTTTTTTTCTGACCTGACTTATAATTTCAGTTCTACAACAATCAATTTGTCAATGGAAATTTTTATTTAACTATTTGTTATATATATTTTTATATGACTATTTCAATTTAATTTTTATGTACTTAATGTTTCTCAGGTGTGATCATTTGCTGTTTTATATTAATTATAAACTGAATCTTTGGATTCTGGACAAAACAGGATATAAAGATGTCACCTTTGGGAAACTAATCACTTTGGGTTTTTTCTTTTTTTTTGAAATTTTACAAATTAGTAACTGAAATAAGTGACAAAAATAATAATAAATTGTAGAGCTGCTAAAGCTGCAGTGATCATTTCAGTGTTTCCTGCCAGACATTTATTTTACAGTAAAGTGAGCATTCTGGATGTTTTTCAAATTTAACAGTAAATTTATTAAATCAAAAACATAAGTGAATAATGAAAGTAACTGTTTAGGTTTAATTATTTAATTACTCCTGACTTTAATTGCATCTCAATCTGAAATCTTGTAACATAATGTGTTTTATTCTGATCATTTGATTTGAAATGCCTGGTGCTTGTTCCATGATCGTCAGTGATGTTTGTGTGTTGAATATTTAATAATAATAATAATAATAATAATAATACAACATCTTTAACATGCTTCTGTCTCCATTTTAAATGTTAAAGCACTTTCAGCTTCAACTTTATATTGAAAGGTGCAAAACATAAAGATTAGTTTTATTATTATTGTTGTTATTGTTGTTTTGAATATGTCAGCAGAGCATTGGAGGGCTTGAAATTCAACCCACCACAGGTTGAATTTCTGGTTTTTAGTGAAATATCAACAACTATTTATATAAAGTGTAAAACCATGTTGTGAATTATGTGAATTATTAGACACCCACTCACAGTGACAGTCTGGATTTAACTACACCTGTCTCAGACCCGGCAGCTTTAACGTTAACGTGCTGCTCTGTGAATACAGGAAGCAGAGGCACACGCGTGTGTTATTCTCAGCCCAGACGCTGCTCTGCTGTTCACACCGAGCTGGTCGTAAATCTCTGCGCCTGATTTTTATGAGAGCGAATGAGAAGCAGCTGTGGAGAGAGAGAGAGAGACAGAGAGAGAGAGCTGGTGCAGTGCTGGGAGCCGCCTGAGTCCTGTGTCTCTGGATCGATGTACAGCTGGAGCCAGGAACTATCACTGAGACTTTAATCATCAGGACAACACGTCCAACCCTGAAGGGACGCTTCACCCAAAAACTACATTCTCATCTGTTTTCTCTCTAACTCGTTTATGCTTTTAATTTGAGTGTCTTCAGTTGCTCTGTATCCTGATATAATGATTTTAATCTTTGGGTCCTTGTATTTAGTTTTGCTTGTACATCATCTGAGGACTCAGGGACTGTGGGGGAGGGATGACAGAGCCGTCTGTGTATTTGTATTATACGTTTGGTATGTAATACTGTATGTGTTTGTTTGTATGCGTTTTATAATTTTGTATTTGTGCCCCCTGGTCCTCCTAGAAACAAGATGCTTTCAGTACATTCAAATTCAAGTTCATCTGTGTATGATGTTTTTTCATGAACCGAATTAACCAAACTGTTCCCTCTCTCTCTCCGGTCCCCACAACATGAGGTGGATGTCAGGTTTGGGTCCCCACAGTATGATGAAAACCACACACACACACACACACACACACACACACACACACACACACACACCTCTGGTGAATAATTCCTCCCGTGGTGGAACACAGCCTAATGCTCCCACCGTATCTCAAAATACCACCGCAATTAGCGACAGTCGTCCCCATTGAGCGCTGCAGCGTGGGGTCAATTAACGTTTGTGAGGTGTCTGCAGAAGACATGAAGAGGATGGATAATCGCATTACGGAAGCTAACAGGCTGTTTTTGCCACAGACTGTAATGAGCTGCAGAAAACACAATGACAACAAACCGGTCGAGGGACTGGAAAGGACTGGGTCTCTGTGCTGAGTGGGTTTGTCTCCTGTGAGGACTCATCTTCCACGTTCCCCCTGACGACCACGCAGGCCCTGAGGAAGCCCGGCGGGTTCTGATCCCCGCCCTCACACAGCCTCGGCAGCAGCCGGCGGCCGGCGGGCGGAGTGGTGTCATGTTCTGCTGCAGTGACTCCGGCGCTGATATTCAGCAGCCACACCATCATGTCAGCTCATGATGTAACAGTTTGCCTGCAGACAGTAGAGAAGCTGTTTGTTGATGACGACGAGTGGTGTCTGTGTTTCCACTGCCTCATGGGAATCACGGTTTTATTGCCACTCACTGTGATGAGCCTGTTACGCCGCACATACAGACTGACAGCGCTGAGTTACACTCCGCCTCCTGATTGATTATTAGAGCAGGGCTGAGACAATCGATTAGTTGATTGCCATGAAATGAATCAGAGGTGAAAGGAGGCTCATCGGTAGTTCTGGTTCGAGAAGGTTCTGGTCTTTGGTTGGATGTTGGTGAAACCCTGATGATCCTTTACTGAATCTTTCAATCACAGTCTGAGGCTGTGTCCACACTATGTTTTCATTTTAAAATAATACCAGACTAACACACGTCGATGACTGTTCACATACACTGAGCATGTGCGAACCATTGTAAACAGGAAGCAGATTGTTTACTCTGCAGAAAATACTACAAGCAAGAAGCAAAGACAGTTGTAGAGTTAAAATACAGAACTGAACTGAACAACAGCTGCAAAAACAACAAGGTCAGTAACACTTTGATTCATTATCCGTGTTGTTTTCAGGTAGTCGAGGCTGATGAGAGCCAATCAGGAGCCAGCGTGGATGCACAACTTATCTATATACACAACTCACCTGCAACAACAAAGACATTTTGAAGGAAACGTAACTGTGACCAGTTTTCTATCAACATAATGAGGAAATCTCGAGTTGATGCTGAACATCTCAGTGAAATCTTTGTTTTCTACCATAATAAGATCTGATCTCACAGAACAACCTCCACCTGCACTGACGCCAACATTATAACACTGTTTCATGGTCTCTCTTCAGACTCATAGCACCTGGTTCAGGTTAGACAAAGATGCTGGTCTGGTTTAAAGCTCCATGTTTTATCTGAAGTGTTGATCTCCATCAGAAGATATATCTGGGGTTCTAAGAACCAAAAACCATCTCAGTGTAGTTTTACATCTCCTCTCTCAGGCTTCTCTCTGGAGCTCTGGTAACAAAAGGTCAGTCAGCCAATCAGAAGACGGGATCTGAGTCTCTCTTCTGATTGGCTGCTTCGTTATGACATCACAAAGCTCCAGAAGTCCTGACGGCTGGTTTTAAGGCTCAGTTTCTGAATACAGGCTGTGTGCATTTCTCTGTGGACTGAGGCTTTGATACTTTCACAGTATTAATATAGAACCTAGACCTGCTTTATAATCACAAACACATGGACATCTGCCTTTAGACTGGATGGAGCTTTAACACAGAAAAAGTTCACACTGACTTCAGACATTTAACCTTTATATAACCCATTTCACCTCTGGAGTCACAGTCTGGTCTTTGTGGAAGCTGATTTACAGCCGTCTGGTCTCATGCACCGCCAGAACAAACCTGCTGCTGAAGCTCTGATGTTGTGAGGACAAAAACCACAGATGACTGGGCTGGATGTGATTGTGACAAACATGTTTACAATGACAGTAACAGTAGAAGCTTTAGCAAAGAGCAGCAGCTGAAGTTTTCACTCTGCTGCCTGATGTTGTTAACTCTGCTCCTCTGCTGCTGAGGACGTCGCCCAGGTGATGTGTTACCAAGAGCATGGTGTTTATGAGCCAGGTCTGTTCAACACAGCACGTCAGCAGCAGACTGAGGGTCTGAACTCCTCCATGTTTCTACTGTTTCACACACAGCTGGAGACAAACTCAGGAGTTTATTATCTCATAATCAAACAACAGATTGTAGTTTGTTTGTCGCTGCTGTCGTTTGTTAAAGGTTTATTTGTCACATACACAAGTAATGTGTCCTCATGGATGGATTACTGATGGGCCTACGGGACACTGGTGGGGGGCCCATTGTCTCATACTTTGTACCGACTCCTCTGTGGTTCTCATCAGCACCGAGAACGTTCAGGTCGAAACATCACCAGCAGAAAACTTGTTTCCAGAAAAAAAAATCTGTTGTTGTAGGTTGAAGTTCTGCTCAAAAAAATCACTAAATGAATCTTAAAAGTCGACAAATCCAAATTTAGCTTCAGCACCACAGCTCCATTTCTGACTGAACCAATCACATCAGAGGACTTGATTTAGTGTCGCTCCCGTGAATAAACGCCGCCCACATGACATTTCACTCATCACGCAACTGAAGACGCAGATGTTGATTTTTATTGTATTTTATTTCTGTATGAGAACGATGTTAGAGAATCTGATAGTTTGACGGTCGCATGAATAAACCCTGAGTTTCCTCCCTCTCCGCCTCAGCCAATCACATCCCTTCATAATGGAGCGTGACAAACAGCCAATCATTTAACAGGTCTGGCTGTTCGGTTGCACCAACAGCATAAGCGTGGTGTGAGAATCAGAAGA